>NW_028270144.1:133526176-133885176 GCF_037043375.1 Chiloscyllium plagiosum
AGTCAGTGTGTGTGCAGGGCTGTATCCCAGTGAGAGTGAGTGTGTGTGCGGGACTGTCTCCCAGTGAGAGTCAGTGTGTGTGCGGGACTGTATCCCACTGAGAATCAGTATGTCGGGGGGCTGTATCCCAGTCAGAGTCACTGTGTGTGTGGGGCTATATCCCAATGAGAGTCAGTGTGTGGTGAGGACTGTACCCCAGTGAGAATCAGTGTGATGGGGGTCTGTATCCCAGTGAGAGTCAGTGTGTGGGGGGGACTGTACCCCAGTGAGAGTCAGTGTGCCTTCGGGGCTGTATCCTAGTGAGAGTCAGTGTGTGTGCGGGGCTGTATCCCAATGAGAGTCAGTGTTTGTGCAGGGCTGTATCCCAATGAGAGTCAGTGTGTGTGCGGGGCTGTATCCCAGTGAGAGTCAGTGTGTGTGCGGGGCTGTATCCCAGTGAGAGTCGGTGTGTGTGCGGGACTGTTTCCCAGTGAGAATCAGTATGTGGGGGGGCTGTATCCCAGTGAGAGTCAGTGTGTGTGGGGAGGGCTGTATCCCAGTGAGAGTTAGTGTGTGTGGGGGGGCTGTATCCCAGTGAGAGTCGGTGTGTGTGCGGGGCTGTATCCCACTGAGAGTCAGTGTGTGTGCGGGGCTGTATCCCAGTGAGAGTCAGTGTGTGTGCGGGGCTGTATCCCAGTGGGAATCAGTATATGGGGGGGTCTGTATCCCAGTGAGAGTCAGTGTGTGGGGGCGACTGTACCCCAGTGAGAGTCAGTGTGTGTGGGAGTGTTCCCAGTGAGAGTCAGTGTGTGTGTGGGACTGTACCCCAGTGAGAGTCAGTGTCTGTATGACTGTACCCCAGTGAGAGTCAGTGTCTGTGCTTGTGGGACTGTACCCCAGTGAGAGTCAGTGTGTGTGGGACTGTACCCCAATGAAGTCAGTGTGTGTGGGACTATACCCCAGTGAGAGCCAGTGTGTGTGGTACTGTATCCCAGTGAGAGTCAGTGTGTGTGGGACTGTACACCAGTGAGAGTCAGCGTGTGTGGGACTGTACCCCAGTGAGAGTCAGTGTGTGTGGGACTGTACCCCAGTGAGAGTCAGTGTGTGTGTGAGACTGTACCCCAGTGATAGTCAATGTGTGTGTGACTGTACCCCAGTGAGAGTCAGTGTCAGTGCGTGGGACTCTACCCCAGTGAGAGTCAGTGTGTGTGGGGGACTGTATCCCAGTGAGAGTCAGTGTGTGTGGGACTGTACCCAAGTGAGAGTCAGTTTGCATGGGGGACTGTACCCCAGTGAGAGTAAGTGTGTGTGGGACTGTATCCCAGTGAGAGTCAGTGTGTGTGGGAGTGTTCCCCAGTGAGAGTCAGTGTGTGTGTTGGACTGTACCCCAGAGAGAGTCAGTGTGTGTGGTGGGCTGTACCCCAGTGAGAGTCAGTGTGTGGGGGGGACTGTACCCAAGTGAGAGTCAGTGTATGCCTGGGACTGTACCCCAGTGAAGTCAGTGTGTGTGGGAGTGTTCCCCAGTGAGAGTCAGTGTGTGTGTGGGAGTGTTCCCAGTGAGAGTCAGTGTGTGTGTGGGACTGTACCCCAGTGAGAGTCAGTGTGTGGGGGGGACTCTACCCCAATGAGAGTCAGTGTGTGTCTGGGACTGTACCCCAGTGAAGTCAGTGTGTGTGGGAGTGTACCCCAGTGAGAGTCAGTGTGTGGGGGGGACTCTACCCCAATGAGAGTCAGTGTGTGTATGGGACTGTACCCCAGTGAAGTCAGTGTGTGTGGGACTGTACCCCAGTGAGAGTCAGTGTGTGTGGGGGACTGTATCCCAGTCAGAATCAGTGTGTGAGGGGGGCTGTATCCCAGTGAGAGTCAGTGTGTGGGGGGTGCTGTATCCCAGTGAGAGTCAATGTGTGTGCGGGACTGTATCCCAATGAGAGTCAGTATGTGTGCAGGGCTGTATCCCTGTGAGAATCAGTGTGTGGGGGGTACTGTATCCTAGTGAGAGTCAGTGTGTGTGCGGGGCTGTATCCCAGTGAGAGTCAGTGTATGGGGGAGGGGCTGTATCCCAATAAGAGTCAGTGTGTGTGCGGGGCTGTATCCCATTGACAGTCAGTATGTGTTCGGGGCTGTGTCCCAGTGAGAATCAGTATATGGGGGTTCTGTACCCCAGTGAGAGTCAGTGTGTGGGAGGGACTGTATCCGAATGAGAGTCAGTGTGTGTGCGGGGCTGTATCCCAGTGAGAGTCAGTGAGTGGGGGGGACTGTACCCCAGTGAGAGTCAGTGTGTGTGCGGGGCTGTATCCTAGTGAGAGTCAGTGTGTGTGCGGGGCTGTATCCCAATGAGAGTCAGTGTGTGTGCGGGGCTGTATCCCAGTGAGAGTCAGTGTGTGTGCGGGGCTGTATCCCAGTGAGAGTCAGTGTGTGTGCGGGGCTGTATCCCAGTGGGAATCAGTATATGGGGGGGTCTGTATCCCAGTGAGAGTCAGTGTGTGGGGGCGACTGTACCCCAGTGAGAGTCAGTGTGTGTGGGAGTGTTCCCAGTGAGAGTCAGTGTGTGTGTGGGACTGTACCCCAGTGAGAGTCAGTGTCTGTATGACTGTACCCCAGTGAGAGTCAGTGTCTGTGCTTGTGGGACTGTACCCCAGTGAGAGTCAGTGTGTGTGGGACTGTACCCCAATGAAGTCAGTGTGTGTGGGACTATACCCCAGTGAGAGCCAGTGTGTGTGGTACTGTATCCCAGTGAGAGTCAGTGTGTGTGGGACTGTACACCAGTGAGAGTCAGCGTGTGTGGGACTGTACCCCAGTGAGAGTCAGTGTGTGTGGGACTGTACCCCAGTGAGAGTCAGTGTGTGTGTGAGACTGTACCCCAGTGATAGTCAATGTGTGTGTGACTGTACCCCAGTGAGAGTCAGTGTCAGTGCGTGGGACTCTACCCCAGTGAGAGTCAGTGTGTGTGGGGGACTGTATCCCAGTGAGAGTCAGTGTGTGTGGGACTGTACCCAAGTGAGAGTCAGTTTGCATGGGGGACTGTACCCCAGTGAGAGGAAGTGTGTGTGGGACTGTATCCCAGTGAGAGTCAGTGTGTGTGGGAGTGTTCCCCAGTGAGAGTCAGTGTGTGTGTTGGACTGTACCCCAGAGAGAGTCAGTGTGTGTGGTGGGCTGTACCCCAGTGAGAGTCAGTGTGTGGGGGGGACTGTACCCAAGTGAGAGTCAGTGTATGCCTGGGACTGTACACCAGTGAAGTCAGTGTGTGTGGGAGTGTTCCCCAGTGAGAGTCAGTGTGTGTGTGGGAGTGTTCCCAGTGAGAGTCAGTGTGTGTGTGGGACTGTACCCCAGTGAGAGTCAGTGTGTGGGGGGGACTCTACCCCAATGAGAGTCAGTGTGTGTCTGGGACTGTACCCCAGTGAAGTCAGTGTGTGTGGGAGTGTACCCCAGTGAGAGTCAGTGTGTGGGGGGGACTCTACCCCAATGAGAGTCAGTGTGTGTATGGGACTGTACCCCAGTGAAGTCAGTGTGTGTGGGACTGTACCCCAGTGAGAGTCAGTGTGTGTGGGGGACTGTATCCCAGTGAGAATCAGTGTGTGAGGGGGGCTGTATCCCAGTGAGAGTCAGTGTGTGGGGGGTGCTGTATCCCAGTGAGAGTCAATGTGTGTGCGGGACTGTATCCCAATGAGAGTCAGTATGTGTGCAGGGCTGTATCCCTGTGAGAATCAGTGTGTGGGGGGTACTGTATCCCAGTGAGAGTCAGTGGGTGTGCGGGGCTGTATCCTAGTGAGAGTCAGTGTGTGTGGGGGGCTGTATCCTAGTGAGAGTCAGTGTGTGTGCGGGGCTGTATCCCAGTGAGAGTCAGTGTATGGGGGAGGGGCTGTATCCCAATAAGAGTCAGTGTGTGTGTGGGACTGTACCCCAGTGACAGTCAGTATGTGTTCGGGGCTGTGTCCCAGTGAGAATCAGTATATGGGGGTTCTGTATCCCAGTGAGAGTCAGTGTGTGGGAGGGACTGTATCCGAATGAGAGTCAGTGTGTGTGCGGGGCTGTATCCCAGTGAGAGTCAGTGTGTGGGGGGGACTGTACCCCAGTGAGAGTCAGTGTGTGTGCGGGGCTGTATCCTAGTGAGAGTCAGTGTGTGTGCGGGGCTGTATCCCAATGAGAGTCAGTGTGTGTGCGGGGCTGTATCCCAGTGAGAGTCAGTGTGTGTGCAGGGCTGTATCCCAATGAGAGTCAGTGTGTGTGCGGGGCTGTATCCCAGTGACAGTCAGTGTGTGTGCAGGGCTGTATCCCAATGAGAGTCAGTGTGTGTGCGGGGCTGTATCCCAGTGAGAGTCAGTTTGTGTGCGGGGCTGTATCCCAGTGAGAGTCAGTGTGTGTGGGGGGCTGTATCCCAGTGAGAGTCAGTGTGTGTGGGGGACTGTATCCCAGTGAGAGTCAGTGTATGGGGTGGACTGTACCCCAGTGAGAGTCAGTGTGTGTGCGGGGCTGTATCCCAGTGAGAATCAGTGTGTGTGTGGGGCTGTATCCCAGTGAGAGTCAGTGTGTGTGTGGGAGTGTTCCCAGTGAGAGTCAGTGTGTGTGTGGGACTGTACCCCAGTGAGAGTCAGTGTGTGTGGGACTGAATCCCAGTGAGAGTCAGTGTGTGTGTGGGACTGTACCCCAGTGAGAGTCAGTGTGTGTGGGACTGTACCCCAGTGAGAGTCAGTGTGTGTGGGAGTGTTCCCCAGTGAGAGTCAGTGTGTGTGTGGGACTGTACCCCAGTGAGAGTCAGTGTGTGTGGTGGGCTGTACCCCAGTGAGAGTCAGTTTGCATGGGGGAGTGTACCCCAGTGAGAATCAGTGTTTGGGGGACTGTATCCCAATAAGAGACAGTGTGTGGGGGGAGGCGACTGTATCCCAGTGAGAGTCAGTATGTGGGGGGGAACTGTATCCCAGTTAGAGCCAGTGTGTGCGGGGGACTGTACCCCAGTGAGAATCAGTGTGTGTGGGGGGGGGCTGTATCCCAGTGAGAGTCAGTATGTCGGTGGGGGGGGGGGGGGCTGTATCCCAGTGAGATTCAGTGTGTGTGGGGGGGTTGTATCCAAGTGAGAGTCAGTGCGTGTGCAGGGCTGTATCCTAGTGAGAGTCAGTGTGTGTGGGGGGGTTGTATCCAAGTGAGAGTCAGTGCGTGTGCGCGGGGCTGTATCCCAGTGAGAGTCAGTGTGTGTGCGGGGCTGTATCCTAGTGAGAGTCAGTGTGTGCGCGGGGCTGTATCCAAGTGAGAGTCAGTGTGTGTGCAGGGCTGTATCCCAGTGAGAATCAGTGTGTTGGGGGGCTGTATCATAGTGAGAGTCAGTGCGTGTGAAAGGCTGTATCCCAGTGAGAATCAGTGTGTGGGTGGGGGCTGTATCCCAGTGAGATTCAGTGTGTTGGGGGGCTGTATCCCAGTGAGAGTCAGTGCGTGTGAAAGGCTGTATCCCAGTGAGAATCAGTGTGTGGGGGGGGACTGTATCCTAGTGAGAGTCAGTGTGTGGGGGGTACTGTATCCCAGTGAGAGTCAGTGTGTGTGCGGGGCTGAATCCCAGTGAGAGTCAGTGCGTGTGCAGGGCTGTATCCCAGTGAGAATCAGTGTGTGGGGGAGGACTGTATCCCAGTGAGAGTCAGTGTATGGGGGGTACTGTATCCCAGTGAGAGTCAGTGTGTGTGCGGGGCTGTATGCCAGTGAGAATTAGTGTGTGCTCGGGGCTGTATCCCTGTGAGAATCAGTGTGTGGGGGGTACTGTACCCCAGTCAGAGTCAGTGTGTGTGCGGGGCTGTATCCCAGTGAGAGTCAGTGTGTGGGGGGGACTGTATCCCAGTGAGAGTCAGTGAGTGGGTGGGGCTGTACCCCAGTGAGAGTCAGTGTGTGTGTGGGACTGCACCCCAGTGAGAGTCAGTGTGTGTGGGACTGTACCCCAGTGAGAGTCAGTGTGTGTGGGGGACTGTATCCCAGTGAGAGTCAGTGTGTGTGGGATCTGTATCCCAGTGAGAGTCAGTGTGTGTGGGACTGTACCCCAGTGAGAGTCAGTCTGTGGGGGACTGTACCCCAGTGAAGTCAGTGTGTGTGGGAGTGTTCCCCAGTGAGAGTCAGTGTGTGTGCGGGGCTGTATCCCAGTGAGAATTAGTGTGTGCTCGGGGCTGTATCCCTGTGAGAATCAGTGTGTGGGGGGTACTGTATCCCAGTGAGAATCAGTGTGTGTGCGGGGCTGTATCCCAGTGAGAGTCAGTGTGTGGGGGGGACTGTATCCCAGTGAGAGTCAGTGAGTGGGTGGGGCTGTACTCCAGTGAGAGTCAGTGTGTGTGTGGGACTGCACCCCAGTGAGAGTCAGTGTGTGTGGGACTGTACCCCAGTGAGAGTCAGTGTGTGGGGGACTGTACCCCAGTGAAGTCAGTGTGTGTGGGAGTGTTCCCCAGTGAGAGTCAGTGTGTGTGTGGGAGTGTTCCCCAGTGAGAGTCAGTGTGTGTGTGGGACTGTACCCCAGTGAGAGTCAGTGTGTGTGGGACTGAATCCCAGTGAGAGTAAGTGTGTGTGGGAGTGATCCCCAGTGAGAGTCAGTGTGTGTGTGGGACTGTACCCCAGTGAGAGTCATTGTGTGTGGTGGGCTGTACCCCAGTGAGAGTCAGTGTTTGTGCGGGGCTGTATCCTAGTGAGAGTCAGTGTGTGTGCGGGGCTGTATCCCAATGAGAGTCAGTGTGTGTGCGGGGCTGTATCCCAGTGAGAATCAGTGTGTGAGGGGGACTGTATCCCAGTGAGAGTCAGTGTGTGGGGGGTGCTGTATCCCAGTGAGAGTCAATGTGTGTGCGGGACTGTATCCCAATGATAGTCAGTGTATGGGGGAGGGGCTGTATCCCAATAAGAGTCAGTGTGTGTGCGGGGCTGTATCCCATTGACAGTCAGTGTGTGTTCGGGGCTGTGTCCCAGTGAGAATCAGTATATGGGGGTTCTGTATCCCAGTGAGAGTCAGTGTGTGGGGGGGACTGTATCCGAATGAGAATCAGTGTGTGTGCGGGGCTGTATCCCAGTGAGAGTCAGTGTGTGGGGGGGACTGTACCCCAGTGAGAGTCAGTGTGTGTGCGGGGCTGTATCCTAGTGAGAGTCAGTGTGTGTGCGGGGCTGTATCCCATTGAGAGTCAGTGTGTGTGCGTGGCTGTATCCCAATGAGAGTCAGTGTGTGTGCGGGGTTGTATCCCAGTGACAGTCAGTGTGTGTGCAGGGCTGTATCCCAATGAGAGTCAGTGTGTGTGCGGGGCTGTATCCCAGTGAGAGTCAGTTTGTGTGCGGAGTTGTATCCCAGTGAGAGTCAGTGTGTGTGGGGTACTGTATCCCAGTGAGAGTCAGTGTGTGTGGGGGACTGTATCCCAGTGAGAGTCAGTGTGTGTGTGGGGCTGTATCCTAGTGAGAGTCAGTGTGTGTGCGGGGCTGTATCCCAGTGAGAATCAGTGTGTGAGGGGGGCTGTATCCCAGTGAGAGTCAGTGTGTGTGCGGGACTGTATCCCAATGAGAGTCAGTATGTGTGCGGGGCTGTATCCCTGTGAGAATCAGTGTGTGGGGGGTACTGTATCCCAGTGAGAGTCAGTGTGTGTGCGGGGCTGTATCCTAGTGAGAGTCAGTGTGTGTGCGGGGCTGTATCCTAGTTAGAGTCAGTGGGTGTGCGGGGCTGTATCCTAGTTAGAGTCAGTGTGTGTGCGGGGCTGTATCTCAGTGAGAGTCAGTGTGTGGGTGGGGCTGTATCCCAGTGAGAATCAGTATATGGGGGGGGTCTGTATCCCAGTGAGAGTCAGTGTGTGGGGGGGACTGTACCCCAGTGAGAGTCAGTGTGCGTGCGGGGCTGTATCCTAGTGAGAGTCAGTGTGTGTGCGGGGCTGTATCTCAGTGAGAGTCAGTGTGTGGGTGGGGCTGTATCCCAGTGAGAGTCAGTGTATGGGGGAGGGGCTGTATCCCAATAAGAGTCAGTGTGTGCCCGGCTGTATCCCATTGACAGTCAGTGTGTGTTCGGGGCTGTATCCCAGTGAGAATCAGTATATGGGGGGGTCTGTATCCCAGTGAGAGTAAGTGTGTGGGGGTGACTGGACCCCAGTGAGAGTCAGTGTGCGTGCGGGGCTGTATCCTAGTGAGAGTCAGTGTGTGTGCGGGACTGTATCACAGTGAGAGTCAGTGTGTGTGCGGGGCTGTATCCCAGTGAGAATCAGTGTGTGAGGGGGGCTGTATCCCAGTGAGAGTCAGTGTGTGTGCGGGACTGTATCCCAATGAGAGTCAGTATGTGTGCGGGGCTGTATCCCTGTGAGAATCAGTGTGTGGGGGGTACTGTATCCCAGTGAGAGTCAGTGTGTGTGTGGGGCTGTATCCTAGTGAGAGTCAGTGTGTGTGCGGGGCTGTATCCCAGTGAGAATCAGTGTGTGAGGGGGGCTGTATCCCAGTGAGAGTCAGTGTGTGTGCGGGACTGTATCCCAATGAGAGTCAGTATGTGTGCGGGGCTGTATCCCTGTGAGAATCAGTGTGTGGGGGGTACTGTATCCCAGTGAGAGTCAGTGTGTGTGCGGGGCTGTATCCTAGTGAGAGTCAGTGGGTGTGCGGGGCTGTATCCTAGTGAGAGTCAGTGTGTGTGCGGGGCTGTATCCCAGTGAGAGTCAGTGTATGGGGGAGGGGCTGTATCCCAATAAGAGTCAGTGTGTGCCCGGCTGTATCCCATTGACAGTCAGTGTGTGTTCGGGGCTGTATCCCAGTGAGAATCAGTATATGGGGGGGTCTGTATCCCAGTGAGAGTAAGTGTGTGGGGGTGACTGGACCCCAGTGAGAGTCAGTGTGCGTGCGGGGCTGTATCCTAGTGAGAGTCAGTGTGTGTGCGGGTCTGTATCCCAATGAGAGTCAATGTGTGGTGGGGACTGTACCCCAGTGAGAATCAGTGTGAGGGAGGTCTGTATCCCAGTGAGAGTCAGTGTGTGTGCGGGGCTGTATCCCAATGAGAGTCAGTGTGTGTGCGGGGCTGTATCCCCGTGAGAGTCAGTGTGTGTGCGGGGCTGTATCCCAATGAGAGTCAGTGTGTGTGCGGGTCTGTATCCCAGCGAGAGTCAGTGTGTGGGGGGGACTGTACCCCAGTGAGAGTCAGTGTGTTGGGATGACTGTATCCCAGTGAGAGTCAGTGTGTGTGCGGGGCTGTATCCCAATGAGAGTCAATGTGTGTGCGGGGCTGTATCCCAGTACGTGTCAGTGTTTGTGCGAGGCTGTATCCCAATGAGAGTCAGTGTGTGGTGGGGACTGTACCCCAGTGAGAATCAGTGTGTGTGCGGGGCTGTATCCCAATAAGAGTCAGTGTGTGCCCGGCTGTATCCCATTGACAGTTAGTGTGTGTTCGGGGCTGTATCCCAGTGAGAGTCAGTGTGTTGGGATGACTGTATCCCAGTGAGAGTCAGTGTGTGGGGGGGACTGTACCCCAGTGAGAATCAGTGTGAGGGAGGTCTGTATCCCAGTGAGAGTCAGTGTGTGTGCGGGGCTGTATCCCAATGAGAGTCAGTGTGTGTGCGGGGCTGTGTCCCCGTGAGAGTCAGTGTGTGTGCGGGTCTGTATCCCAGCGAGAGTCAGTGTGTGTGAGGGGCTGTATCCCAATGAGAGTCAGTGTGTGTGCGGGGCTGTATCCCAATGAGAGTCAGTGTGTGTGCGGGTCTGTATCCCAGTGAGAGTCAGTGTGTGTGCTGGGCTGTATCCCAGTGTGTGTGCGGGGCTGTATCCCAATGAGAGTCAGTGTGTTGGGGGGACTGTATCCCAGTGAGAGTCAGTGTGTTGGGATGACTGTATCCCAGTGAGAGTCAGTGTGTGTGCGGGGCTGTATCCTAGTGAGAGTCAGTGTGTGTGCGGGGCTGTTTCCCAGTGAGAATCAGTATATGGGGGGGACTGTATCCCAGTGAGAGTCAGTGTATGGGGGAGGGGCTGTATCCCAATAAGAGACAGTGTGTGTGTGTGGGGGGGCTGTATACCAGTGAGAATCAGAGTGAGGGGGGTCTGTATCCCAGTGAGAGTCAGTGTGTGGGGGGTCTGTACCCCAGTGAGAGTCAGTGTGCCTTCGGGGCTGTATCCCATTGAGAATCAGTGTTTGTGCGGGGCTGTATCCCAATGAGAGTCAGTGTGTGTGCGGGGCTGTATCCCAGTGAGAGTCAGTGTGTGTGCGGGACTGTATCCCACTGAGAATCAGTATGTCGCGGGGCTGTATCCCAGTCAGAGTCACTGTGTGTGTGGGGCTATATCCCAATGAGAGTCAGTGTGTGGTGAGGACTGTACCCCAGTGAGAATCAGTGTGAGGGGGGTCTGTATCCCAGTGAGAGTCAGTGTGTGGGGGGGACTGTACCCCAGTGAGAGTCAGTGTGCCTTCGGGGCTGTATCCTAGTGAGAGTCAGTGTGTGTGCGGGGCTGTATCCAATGAGAGTCAGTGTTTGTGCAGGGCTGTATCCCAATGAGAGTCAGTGTGTGTGCGGGGCTGTATCCCAGTGAGAATCAGTATGTGGGGGGGCTGTATCCAGGTGAGAGTCAGTGTGTGTGGGGAGGGCTGTATCCCAGTGAGAGTTAGTGTGTGTGGGGGGCTGTATCCCAGTGAGAGTCGGTGTGTGTGCGGGGCTGTATCCCACTGAGAGTGTGTGTGCGGGGCTGTATCCCAGTGAGAATCAGTATATGGGGGGGTCTATATCCCAGTGAGAGTCAGTGTGTGGGGGGGACTGTACCCCAGTGAGAGTCAGTGTGCGTGCGGGGATGTATCCTAGTGAGAGTCAGTGTGTGGGAGGGGGGGCTGTATCCCAGTGAGAGTCAGTGTGTGTGCGGGGCTGTATCATAGTGAGAGTCAGTATGTGTGGGGGGCTGTATCCAAGTGAGAGTCAGTGTGTGTGCGGGGCTGTATCCTAGTGAGAGTCAGTGTGTGTGCGGGGCTGTATCCCTGTGAGAGTCAGTGTGTGTGTGGGGCTGTATCCTAGTGAGAGTCAGTGTGTGTGCGGGGCTGTATCCCAGTGAGAGTCAGTGTGTGTGCAGGGCTGTATCCCAGTGAGAGTCAGTGTCTGTGCGGGGCTGTATCCTAGTGAGAGTCAGTGTGTGTGCGAGGCTGTATCCTAGTGAGAGTCAGTGTCTGTGCGGGTCTGTATCCTAGTGAGAGTCAGTGTGTGTGCAGGGCTGTATCCCAGTGAGAGTCAGTGTGTGTGCGGGGCTGTATCCCAGTGAGAGTCAGTGTGTGTGCGGGGCTGTATCCCAATGAGACAGTGTGTGTGCGGGGCTGTATCCCCGTGAGAGTCAGTGTGTGCGCGGGGCTGTATCCCAATGAGAGTCAGTGTGTGTGCGGGTCTGTATCCCAGCGAGAGTCAGTGTGTGGGGGGGACAGTACCCCAGTGAGAGTCAGTGTGTGTGCGGGGCTGTATCCCCGTGAGAGTCAGTGTTTGTGCGGGGCTGTATCCCAATGAGAGTCAGTGTGTGTGCGGGGCTGTATCCCAATGAGAGTCAGTGTGTGTGCGGGTCTGTATCCCAGTGAGAGTCAGTGTGTGTGCTGGGCTGTATCCCAGTGAGAGTCAGTGTGTGTGCGGGGCTGTATCCCAATGAGAGTCAGTGTGTGTGCGGGTCTGTATCCCAGTGAGAGTCAGTGTGTGTGCTGGGCTGTATCCCAGTGAGAGTCAGTGTGTGTGCGGGGCTGTATCCCAATGAGAGTCAGTGTGTTGGGGTGACTGTATCACAGTGAGAGTCAGTGTGTTGGGATGACTGTATCCCAGTGAGAGTCAGTGTGTGTGCGGGGCTGTATCCCAATGAGAGTCAGTGTGTGTGCGGGTCTGTATCCCAGTGAGAGTCAGTGTGTGTGCTGGGCTGTATCCCAGTGAGTGTCAGTGTGTGTGCGGGGCTGTATCCCAATGAGAGTCAGTGTGTGGGGGGGACTGTACCCCAGTGAGAGTCAGTGTGTGTGCGGGGCTGTATCCCCGTGAGAGTCAGTGTGTGGGGGGGACTGTACCCCAGTGAGAGTCAGTGTGTGTGCGGGGCTGTATCCCATTGAGAATCAGTGTTTGTGCGGGGCTGTATCCCAATGAGAGTCAGTGTGTGTGCGGGGCTGTATCCCAGTGAGAGTCAGTGTGTGTGCGGGACTGTATCCCAATGAGAGTCAGTATGTGTGCGGGGCTGTATCCCTGTGAGAATCAGTGTGTGGGGGGTACTGTATCCCAGTGAGAGTCAGTGTGTGTGGGGGGGTTGTATCCAAGTGAGAGTCAGTGCGTGTGCAGGGCTGTATCCTAGTGAGAGTCAGTGTGTGTGGGGGGGTTGTATCCAAGTGAGAGTCAGTGCGTGTGCGCGGGGCTGTATCCCAGTGAGAGTCAGTGTGTGTGCGGGGCTGTATCCTAGTGAGAGTCAGTGTGTGCGCGGGGCTGTATCCAAGTGAGAGTCAGTGTGTGTGCAGGGCTGTATCCCAGTGAGAATCAGTGTGTTGGGGGGCTGTATCATAGTGAGAGTCAGTGCGTGTGAAAGGCTGTATCCCAGTGAGAATCAGTGTGTGGGTGGGGGCTGTATCCCAGTGAGATTCAGTGTGTTGGGGGGCTGTATCCCAGTGAGAGTCAGTGCGTGTGAAAGGCTGTATCCCAGTGAGAATCAGTGTGTGGGGGGGGACTGTATCCTAGTGAGAGTCAGTGTGTGGGGGGTACTGTATCCCAGTGAGAGTCAGTGTGTGTGCGGGGCTGAATCCCAGTGAGAGTCAGTGCGTGTGCAGGGCTGTATCCCAGTGAGAATCAGTGTGTGGGGGAGGACTGTATCCCAGTGAGAGTCAGTGTATGGGGGGTACTGTATCCCAGTGAGAGTCAGTGTGTGTGCGGGGCTGTATGCCAGTGAGAATTAGTGTGTGCTCGGGGCTGTATCCCTGTGAGAATCAGTGTGTGGGGGGTACTGTACCCCAGTGAGAGTCAGTGTGTGTGCGGGGCTGTATCCCAGTGAGAGTCAGTGTGTGGGGGGGACTGTATCCCAGTGAGAGTCAGTGAGTGGGTGGGGCTGTACCCCAGTGAGAGTCAGTGTGTGTGTGGGACTGCACCCCAGTGAGAGTCAGTGTGTGTGGGACTGTACCCCAGTGAGAGTCAGTGTGTGTGGGGGACTGTATCCCCGTGAGAGTCAGTGTGTGGGGGGGACTGTACCCCAGTGAGAGTCAGTGTGTGTGCGGGGCTGTATCCCATTGAGAATCAGTGTTTGTGCGGGGCTGTATCCCAATGAGAGTCAGTGTGTGTGCGGGGCTGTATCCCAGTGAGAGTCAGTGTGTGTGCGGGACTGTATCCCACTGAGAATCAGTATGTCGGGGGGCTGTATCCCAGTCAGAGTCAGTGTGTGTGTGGGGCTATATCCCAATGAGAGTCAGTGTGTGGTGAGGACTGTACCCCAGTGAGAATCAGTGTGAGGGGGGTCTGTATCCCAGTGAGAGTCAGTGTGTGGGGGGGACTGTACCCCAGTGAGAGTCAGTGTGCCTTCGGGGCTGTATCCTAGTGAGAGTCAGTGTGTGTGCGGGGCTGTATCCCAATGAGAGTCAGTGTTTGTGCAGGGCTGTATCCCAATGAGAGTCAGTGTGTGTGCGGGGCTGTATCCCAGTGAGAATCAGTATGTGGGGGGGCTGTATCCAGGTGAGAGTCAGTGTGTGTGGGGAGGGCTGTATCCCAGTGAGAGTTAGTGTGTGTGGGGGGCTGTATCCCAGTGAGAGTCGGTGTGTGTGCGGGGCTGTATCCCACTGAGAGTGTGTGTGCGGGGCTGTATCCCAGTGAGAATCAGTATATGGGGGGGACTGTACCCCAGTGAGAGTCAGTGTGTGGGGGGGACTGTACCCCAGTGAGAGTCAGTGTGCGTGCGGGGATGTATCCTAGTGAGAGTCAGTGTGTGGGAGGGGGGGCTGTATCCCAGTGAGAGTCAGTGTGTGTGCGGGGCTGTATCATAGTGAGAGTCAGTATGTGTGGGGGGCTGTATCCAAGTGAGAGTCAGTGTGTGTGCGGGGCTGTATCCTAGTGAGAGTCAGTGTGTGTGCGGGGCTGTATCCCTGTGAGAGTCAGTGTGTGTGTGGGGCTGTATCCTAGTGAGAGTCAGTGTGTGTGCGGGGCTGTATCCCAGTGAGAGTCAGTGTGTGTGCAGGGCTGTATCCCAGTGAGAGTCAGTGTCTGTGCGGGGCTGTATCCTAGTGAGAGTCAGTGTGTGGGGGGGACTGTACCCCAGTGAGAGTCAGTGTGTGCGCGGGGCTGTATCCTAGAGAGAGTCAGTGTGTGTGCGGGGCTGTATCCCAGTGAGAGTCAGTGTGTGTGCGGGGCTGTATCCCAATGAGACAGTGTGTGTGCGGGGCTGTATCCCCGTGAGAGTCAGTGTGTGCGCGGGGCTGTATCCCAATGAGACAGTGTGTGTGCGGGTCTGTATCCCAGCGAGAGTCAGTGTGTGGGGGGGACAGTACCCCAGTGAGAGTCAGTGTGTGTGCGGGGCTCTATCCCCGTGAGAGTCAGTGTTTGTGCGGGGCTGTATCCCAATGAGAGTCAGTGTGTGTGCGGGGCTGTATCCCAATGAGAGTCAGTGTGTGTGCGGGTCTGTATCCCAGTGAGAGTCAGTGTGTGTGCTGGGCTGTATCCCAGTGAGAGTCAGTGTGTGTGCGGGTCTGTATCCCAATGAGAGTCAGTGTGTGTGCGGGGCTGTATCCCAATGAGAGTCAGTGTGTGTGCGGGTCTGTATCCCAATGAGAGTCAGTGTGTGTGCGGGGCTGTATCCCAATGAGACAGTGTGTGTGCGGGTCTGTATCCCAGCGAGAGTCAGTGTGTGGGGGGGACAGTACCCCAGTGAGAGTCAGTGTGTGTGCGGGGCTCTATCCCCGTGAGAGTCAGTGTTTGTGCGGGGCTGTATCCCAATGAGAGTCAGTGTGTGTGCGGGGCTGTATCCCAATGAGAGTCAGTGTGTGTGCGGGTCTGTATCCCAATGAGAGTCAGTGTGTGTGCGGGTCTGTATCCCAGTGAGAGTCAGTGTGTGTGCTGGGCTGTATCCCAGTGAGAGTCAGTGTGTGTGCGGGGCTGTATCCCAATGAGAGTCAGTGTGTTGGGGGGACTGTATCCCAGTGAGAGTCAGTGTGTTGGGATGACTGTATCCCAGTGAGAGTCAGTGTGTGTGCGGGGCTGTATCCCAATGAGAGTCAGTGTGTGTGCGGGTCTGTATCCCAGTGAGAGTCAGTGTGTGTGCTGGGCTGTATCCCAGTGAGAGTCAGTGTGTGTGCGGGGCTGTATCCCAATGAGAGTCAGTGTGTGGGGGGGACTGTACCCCAGTGAGAGTCAGTGTGTGTGCGGGGCTGTATCCCCGTGAGAGTCAGTGTGTGGGGGGGACTGTACCCCAGTGAGAGTCAGTGTGTGTGCGGGGCTGTATCCCATTGAGAATCAGTGTTTGTGCGGGGCTGTATCCCAATGAGAGTCAGTGTGTGTGCGGGGCTGTATCCCAATGAGAGTCAGTGTGTGTGCGGGTCTGTATCCCAGTGAGAGTCAGTGTGTGTGCTGGGCTGTATCCCAGTGAGAGTCAGTGTGTGTGCGGGGCTGTATCCCAATGAGAGTCAGTGTGTTGGGGGGACTGTATCCCAGTGAGAGTCAGTGTGTTGGGATGACTGTATCCCAGTGAGAGTCAGTGTGTGTGCGGTGCTGTATCCCAGTGAGAGTCAGTGTGTGTGGGAGTGTATCCCAGTGAGAGTCAGTGTGTGCGGGGCTGTATCCTAGTGAGAGTCAGTGTGTGTGCGGGGCTGTTTCCCAGTGAGAATCAGTATATGGGGGGGACTGTATCCCAGTGAGATTCAGTGTATGCGGGAGGGGCTGTATCCCAATAAGAGACAGTGTGTGTGGGGGGGGGGGGGCTGTATCCCTGTGAGAATCAGTGTGAGGGGGGTCTGTATCCCAGTGAGAGTCAGTGTGTGGGGGGTCTGTGCCCCAGTGAGAGTCAGTGTGCCTTCGGGGCTGTATCCCATTGAGAATCAGTGTTTGTGCGGGGCTGTATCCCAATGAGAGTCAGTGTGTGTGCGGGGCTGTATCCCAGTGAGAGTCAGTGTGTGTGCGGGGCTGTATCCCAGTGAGAGTGAGTGTGTGTGCGGGACTGTCTCCCAGTGAGAGTCAGTGTGTGTGCGGGACTGTATCCCACTGAGAATCAGTATGTCGGGGGGCTGTATCCCAGTCAGAGTCAGTGTGTGTGTGGGGCTATATCCCAATGAGAGTCAGTGTGTGGTGAGGACTGTACCCCAGTGAGAATCAGTGTGAGGGGGGTCTGTATCCCAGTGAGAGTCAGTGTGTGGGGGGGACTGTACCCCAGTGAGAGTCAGTGTGCCTTCGGGGCTGTATCCTAGTGAGAGTCAGTGTGTGTGCGGGGCTGTATCCCAGTGAGAATCAGTATGTGGGGGGGCTGTATCCCAGTGAGAGTCAGTGTGTGTGGGGAGGGCTGTATCCCAGTGAGAGTTAGTGTGTGTGGGGGGCTGTATCCCAGTGAGAGTCGGTGTGTGTGCGGGGCTGTATCCCAGTGAGAATCAGTATGTGGGGGGGCTGTATCCCAGTGAGAGTCAGTGTGTGTGGGGAGGGCTGTATCCCAGTGAGAGTTAGTGTGTGTGGGGGGCTGTATCCCAGTGAGAGTCGGTGTGTGTGCGGGGCTGTATCCCACTGAGAGTGTGTGTGCGGGGCTGTATGCCAGTGAGAATCAGTATATGGGGGGGACAGTATCCCAGTGAGAGTCAGTGTATGGGGGCGGGGCTGTATCCCAATGAGAGTCAGTGTGTGTGCGGGGCTGTATCCCAGTGGGAATCAGTATATGGGGGGGTCTGTATCCCAGTGAGAGTCAGTGTGTGGGGGGGACTGTACCCCAGTGAGAGTCAGTGTGCGTGCGGGGATGTATCCTAGTGAGAGTCAGTGTGTGGGAGGGGGGGCTGTATCCCAGTGAGAGTCAGTGTGTGTGCGGGGCTGTATCATAGTGAGAGTCAGTATGTGTGGGGGGCTGTATCCAAGTGAGAGTCAGTGTGTGTGCGGGGCTGTATCATAGTGAGAGTCAGTATGTGTGGGGGGCTGTATCCTAGTGAGAGTCAGTGTGTGTGCGGGGCTGTATCCCTGTGAGAGTCAGTGTGTGTGTGGGGCTGTATCCTAGTGAGAGTCAGTGTGTGTGCGGGGCTGTATCCCAGTGAGAGTCAGTGTGTGTGCAGGGCTGTATCCCAGTGAGAGTCAGTGTCTGTGCGGGGCTGTATCCTAGTGAGAGTCAGTGTGTGTGCGAGGCTGTATCCTAGTGAGAGTCAGTGTCTGTGCGGGTCTGTATCCTAGTGAGAGTCAGTGTGTGGGGGGGACTGTACCCCAGTGAGAGTCAGTGTGTGCGCGGGGCTGTATCCTAGTGAGAGTCAGTGTGTGTGCGGGGCTGTATCCCAGTGAGAGTCAGTGTGTGTGCGGGGCTGTATCCCAATGAGACAGTGTGTGTGCGGGGCTGTATCCCCGTGAGAGTCAGTGTGTGCGCGGGGCTGTATCCTAGTGAGAGTCAGTGTGTGTGCGGGGCTGTATCCCAGTGAGAGTCAGTGTGTGTGCGGGGCTGTATCCCAATGAGACAGTGTGTGTGCGGGGCTGTATCCCCGTGAGAGTCAGTGTGTGCGCGGGGCTGTATCCTAGTGAGAGTCAGTGTGTGTGCGGGGCTGTATCCCAGTGAGAGTCAGTGTGTGTGCGGGGCTGTATCCCAATGAGACAGTGTGTGTGCGGGGCTGTATCCCCGTGAGAGTCAGTGTGTGTGCGGGGCTGTATCCCCGTGAGAGTCAGTGTGTGTGCGGGGCTGTATCCCAGTGAGAGTCAGTGTGTGTGCGGGGCTGTATCCCAATGAGACAGTGTGTGTGCGGGTCTGTATCCCAGCGAGAGTCAGTGTGTGGGGGGGACAGTACCCCAGTGAGAGTCAGTGTGTGTGCGGGGCTGTATCCCCGTGAGAGTCAGTGTTTGTGCGGGGCTGTATCCCAATGAGAGTCAGTGTGTGTGCGGGGCTGTATCCCAATGAGAGTCAGTGTGTGTGCGGGTCTGTATCCCAGTGAGAGTCAGTGTGTGTGCTGGGCTGTATCCCAGTGAGAGTCAGTGTGTGTGCGGGGCTGTATCCCAATGAGAGTCAGTGTGTGTGCGGGTCTGTATCCCAGTGAGAGTCAGTGTGTGTGCTGGGCTGTATCCCAGTGAGAGTCAGTGTGTGTGCGGGGCTGTATCCCAATGAGAGTCAGTGTGTTGGGGGGACTGTATCCCAGTGAGAGTCAGTGTGTTGGGATGACTGTATCCCAGTGAGAGTCAGTGTGTGTGCGGGGCTGTATCCCAATGAGAGTCAGTGTGTGTGCGGGTCTGTATCCCAGTGAGAGTCAGTGTGTGTGCTGGGCTGTATCCCAGTGAGAGTCAGTGTGTGTGCGGGGCTGTATCCCAATGAGAGTCAGTGTGTGGGGGGGACTGTACCCCAGTGAGAGTCAGTGTGTGTGCGGGGCTGTATCCCCGTGAGAGTCAGTGTGTGGGGGGGACTGTACCCCAGTGAGAGTCAGTGTGTGTGCGGGGCTGTATCCCATTGAGAATCAGTGTTTGTGCGGGGCTGTATCCCAATGAGAGTCAGTGTGTGTGCGGGGCTGTATCCCAATGAGAGTCAGTGTGTGTGCGGGTCTGTATCCCAGTGAGAGTCAGTGTGTGTGCTGGGCTGTATCCCAGTGAGAGTCAGTGTGTGTGCGGGGCTGTATCCCAATGAGAGTCAGTGTGTTGGGGGGACTGTATCCCAGTGAGAGTCAGTGTGTTGGGATGACTGTATCCCAGTGAGAGTCAGTGTCTGTGCGGTGCTGTATCCCAGTGAGAGTCAGTGTGTGTGGGAGTGTATCCCAGTGAGAGTCAGTGTGTGCGGGGCTGTATCCTAGTGAGAGTCAGTGTGTGTGCGGGGCTGTTTCCCAGTGAGAATCAGTATATGGGGGGGACTGTATCCCAGTGAGATTCAGTGTATGCGGGAGGGGCTGTATCCCAATAAGAGACAGTGTGTGTGGGGGGGGGGGGCTGTATCCCTGTGAGAATCAGTGTGAGGGGGGTCTGTATCCCAGTGAGAGTCAGTGTGTGGGGGCTCTGTACCCCAGTGAGAGTCAGTGTGCCTTCGGGGCTGTATCCCATTGAGAATCAGTGTTTGTGCGGGGCTGTATCCCAATGAGAGTCAGTGTGTGTGCGGGGCTGTATCCCAGTGAGAGTCAGTGTGTGTGCGGGGCTGTATCCCAGTGAGAGTGAGTGTGTGTGCGGGACTGTCTCCCAGTGAGAGTCAGTGTGTGTGCGGGACTGTATCCCACTGAGAATCAGTATGTCGGGGGGCTGTATCCCAGTCAGAGTCAGTGTGTGTGTGGGGCTATATCCCAATGAGAGTCAGTGTGTGGTGAGGACTGTACCCCAGTGAGAATCAGTGTGAGGGGGGTCTGTATCCCAGTGAGAGTCAGTGTGTGGGGGGGACTGTACCCCAGTGAGAGTCAGTGTGCCTTCGGGGCTGTATCCTAGTGAGAGTCAGTGTGTGTGCGGGGCTGTATCCCAGTGAGAATCAGTATGTGGGGGGGCTGTATCCCAGTGAGAGTCAGTGTGTGTGGGGAGGGCTGTATCCCAGTGAGAGTTAGTGTGTGTGGGGGGCTGTATCCCAGTGAGAGTCGGTGTGTGTGCGGGGCTGTATCCCAGTGAGAATCAGTATGTGGGGGGGCTGTATCCCAGTGAGAGTCAGTGTGTGTGGGGAGGGCTGTATCCCAGTGAGAGTTAGTGTGTGTGGGGGGCTGTATCCCAGTGAGAGTCGGTGTGTGTGCGGGGCTGTATCCCACTGAGAGTGTGTGTGCGGGGCTGTATGCCAGTGAGAATCAGTGTATGGGGGGGACAGTATCCCAGTGAGAGTCAGTGTATGGGGGCGGGGCTGTATCCCAATGAGAGTCAGTGTGTGTGCGGGGCTGTATCCCAGTGGGAATCAGTATATGGGGGGGTCTGTATCCCAGTGAGAGTCAGTGTGTGGGGGGGACTGTACCCCAGTGAGAGTCAGTGTGCGTGCGGGGCTGTATCCCAGTGAGAGTCAGTGTGTGTGTGGGACTGTGTCCCAGTGAGAGTCAGTGCGTGTGAAAGGCTGTATCCCAGTGAGAATCAGTGTGTGGGGGGGGGGCTGTATCCCAGTGACAGTCAGTGTGTGTGGGGGTGCTGTACCCCAGTGAGAGTCAGTGTGTGTGGGGGGACTGTATCCCAATGAGAGTCAGTGCGTGTGCGGGGCTGTATCCGAGTGAGAGTCAGTGTGTGGGGGGGACTGTATCCCAGTGAGAGTCAGTGAGTGGGTGGGGCTGTACCCCAGTGAGAGTCAGTGTGTGTGTGGGACTGCAACCCAGTGAGAGTCAGTGTGTGTGGGACTGTACCCCAGTGAGAGTCAGTGTGTGTGGGGGACTGTATCCCAGTGAGAGTCAGTGTGTGTGGGATCTGTATCCCAGTGAGAGTCAGTGTGTGTGGGACTGTACCCCAGTGAGAGTCAGTGTGTGGGGGACTGTACCCCAGTGAAGTCAGTGTGTGTGGGAGTGTTCCCCAGTGAGAGTCAGTGTGTGTGTGGGACTGTACCCCAGTGAGAGTCAGTGTGTGTGGGAATGAATCCCAGTGAGAGTAAGTGTGTGTGGGAGTGTTCCCCAGTGAGAGTCAGTGTGTGTGTGGGACTGTACCCCAGTGAGAGTCAGTGTGTGTGGTGGGCTGTACCCCAGTGAGAGTCAGTGTGTGTGTGCGGGGCGGTATCCTAGTGAGAGTCAGTGTGTGTGCGGGGCTGTATCCCAATGAGAGTCAATGTGTGTGCGGGGCTGTATCCCAGTGAGAGTCAGTGTGTGGGGGGTGCTGTATCCCAGTGAGAGTCAATGTCTGTGTGGGACAGTATCCCAATGAGAGTCAGTATGTGTGCAGGGCTGTACCCCAGTGAGAATCAGTGTGTGGGGGGTACTGTATCCCAGTGAGAGTCAGTGTGTGTGCGGGGCTTTATCCCAGTGAGAGTCAGTGTATGGGGGAGGGGCTGTATCCCAATAAGAGTCAGTGTGTGTGCGGGGCTGTATCCCATTGACAGTCAGTGTGTGTTCGGGGCTGTATCCCAGTGAGAATCAGTATATGGGGGTTCTGTATCCCAGTGAGAGTCAGTGTGTGGGGGGGACTGTATCCGAATGAGAGTCAGTGTGTGTGCGGGGCTGTATCCTAGTGAGAGTCAGTGTGTGGGGGGGACTGTACCCCAGTGAGAGTCAGTGTGTGTGCGGGGCTGTATCCCAATGAGAGTCAGTGTGTGTGCGGGGCTGTTTCCCAGTGAGAGTCAGTGTGTGTGCGTGGCTGTATCCCAATGAGAGTCAGTATGTGTGCGGGGCTGTATCCCTGTGAGAATCAGTGTGTGGGGGGTACTGTATCCCAGTGAGAGTCAGTGGGTGTGCGGGGCTGTATCCTAGTGAGAGTCAGTGTGTGTGGGGGGGCTGTATCCTAGTGAGAGTCAGTGTGTGTGCGGGGCTGTATCCCAGTGAGAGTCAGTGTATGGGGGAGGGGCTGTATCCCAATAAGAGTCAGTGTGTGTGCGGGGCTGTATCCCATTGACAGTCAGTGTGTGTTCGGGGCTGTATCCCAGTGAGAATCAGTATATGGGGGTTCTGTACCCCAGTGAGAGTCAGTGTGTGGGGGGGACTGTATCCGAATGAGAGTCAGTGTGTGTGCGGGGCTGTATCCCAGTGAGAGTCAGTGTGTGGGGGGGACTGTACCCCAGTGAGAGTCAGTGTGTGTGCGGGGCTGTATCCTAGTGAGAGTCAGTGTGTGTGCGGGGCTGTATCCCAATGAGAGTCAGTGTGTGTGCAGGGCTGTATCCCAGTGAGAGTCAGTGTGTGTGCGGGGCTGTATCCCAGTGACAGTCAATGTGTGTGCAGGGCTGTATCCCAATGAGAGTCAGTGTGTGTGGGGGACTGTATCCCAGTGAGAGTCAGTGTGTGAGGGGGACTGTACCCCAGTGAGAGTCAGTGTGTGTGCGGGGCTGTATCCCAGTGAGAATCAGTGTGTGAGGGGGGCTGTATCCCAGTGAGAGTCAGTGTGTGTGCGGGACTGTATCCCAATGAGAGTCAGTATGTGTGCGGGGCTGTATCCCGGTGAGAATCAGTGTGTGGGGGGGACTGTATCCTAGTGAGAGTCAGTGTGTGTGCGGGGCTGTATCCTAGTGAGAGTCAGTGTGTGTGCGGGGCTGTATCCTAGTGAGAGTCAGTGGGTGTGCGGGGCTGTATCCTAGTGAGAGTCAGTGTGTGTGCGGGGCTGTATCCTAGTGAGAGTCAGTGTGTGGGGGAGGGGCTGTATCCCAATAAGAGTCAGTGTGTGCCCGGCTGTACCCCATTGACAGTCAGTGTGTGTTCGGGGCTGTATCCCAGTGAGAATCAGTATATGGGGGGGGTCTGTATCCCAGTGAGAGTCAGTGTGTGGGGGGGACTGTACTCCAGTGAGAGTCAGTGTGCGTGCGGGGCTGTATCCTAGTGAGAGTCAGTGTGTGTGCGGGGCTGTATCTCAGTGAGAGTCAGTGTGTGGGTGGGGCTGTATCCCAGTGAGAGTCAGTGTATGGGGGAGGGGCTGTATCCCAATAAGAGTCAGTGTGTGCCCGGCTGTATCCCATTGACAGTCAGTGTGTGTTCGGGGCTGTATCCCAGTGAGAATCAGTATATGGGGGGGTCTGTATCCCAATGAGAGTCAGTGTGTGTGCGGGTCTGTATCCCAATGAGAGTCAATGTGTGTGCGGGTCTGTATCCCAATGAGAGTCAATGTGTGGGGGGGACTGTACCCCAGTGAGAGTCAGTGTGCGTGCGGGACTGTACCCCAGTGAGAATCAGTGTGAGGGAGGTCTGTATCCCAGTGAGAGTCAGTGTGTGTGCGGGGCTGTATCCCAATGAGAGTCAGTGTGTGTGCGGGGCTGTATCCCCGTGAGAGTCAGTGTGTGTGCGGGGCTGTATCCCAATGAGAGTCAGTGTGTGTGCGGGTCTGTATCCCTGTGAGAGTCAGTGTGTGTGCGGGTCTGTATCCCAGTGAGAGTCAGTGTGCGTGCGGGGCTGTATCCTAGTGAGAGTCAGTGTGTGTGCGGGGCTGTATCCTAGTGAGAGTCAGTGTGTGTGCGGGGCTGTATCCTAGTGAGAGTCAGTGTGTTTGCGGGGCTGTATCCCAGTGAGAGTCAGTGTGTGTGCGGGTCTGTATCCCAATGAGAGTCAGTGTGTGTGCGGGGCTGTATCCCAGTGAGAGTCAGTGTGTGTGCGGGGCTGTATCCCAGTGAGAGTCAGTGTGTGTGCGGGGCT
The DNA here is from genome assembly GCF_037043375.1 of Chiloscyllium plagiosum. NCBI lineage: Eukaryota > Metazoa > Chordata > Chondrichthyes > Orectolobiformes > Hemiscylliidae > Chiloscyllium > Chiloscyllium plagiosum. Next base: position 133,549,431 of record NW_028270144.1, read on the forward strand.
GTATCCCAATGAGAGTCAGTGTGTGTGCGGGGCTGTATCCTAGTGAGAGTCAGTGTGTGTGCGGGGCTGTATCCCAGTGAGAGTCAGTGTGTGTGCGGGGCTGTATCCCAATGAGAGTCAGTGTGTGTGCGGGTCTGTATCCCAATGAGAGTCAGTGTGTGTGCGGGTCTGTATCCCAGTGAGAGTCAGTGTGCGTGCGGGGCTGTATCCTAGTGAGAGTCAGTGTGTGTGCGGGGCTGTATCCTAGTGAGAGTCAGTGTGTGTGCGGGGCTGTATCCCAATGAGAGTCAGTGTGTGTGCGGGGCTGTATCCCAGTGAGAGTCAGTGTGTGTGCGGGGCTGTATCCCAGTGAGAGTCAGTGTGTGCTCAGGGCTGTATCCCAGTGCGTGTCAGTGTTTGTGTGGGGCTGTATCCCAATAAGAGTCAGTGTGTGCCCGGCTGTATCCCATTGACAGTCAGTGTGTGTTCGGGGCTGTATCCCAGTGAGAATCAGTATATGGGGGGGTCTGTATCCCAGTGAGAGTCAGTGTGTGGGGGGGACTGTACCCCAGTGAGAGTCAGTGTGCGTGCGGGGCTGTATCCTAGTGAGAGTCAGTGTGTGTGCGGGGCTGTATCCCAGTGAGAGTCAGTGTGTGTGCGGGGCTGTATCCCAATGAGAGTCAGTGTGTGTGCGGGGCTGTATCCCAGTGAGAGTCAGTGTGTGTGCGGGGCTGTATCCCAGTGAGAGTCGGTGTGTGTGCAGGGCTGTATCCCAGTGCGTGTCAGTGTGTGTGCGGGGCTGTATCCCAATGAGAGTCAGTGTGTGGTGGGGACTGTACCCCAGTGAGAATCAGTGTGAGGGAGGTCTGTATCCCAATGAGAGTCAGTGTGTGTGCGGGTCTGTATCCCAATGAGAGTCAGTGTGTGGTGGGGACTGTACCCCAGTGAGAATCAGTGTGAGGGAGGTCTGTATCCCAGTGAGAGTCAGTGTGTGTGCGGGGCTGTATCCCAATGAGAGTCAGTGTGTGTGCGGGGCTGTATCCCCGTGAGAGTCAGTGTGTGTGCGGGTCTGTATCCCAGCGAGAGTCAGTGTGTGGGGGGACTGTACCCCAGTGAGAGTCAGTGTGTGTGAGGGGCTGTATCCCAATGAGAGTCAGTGTGTGTGCAGGGCTGTATCCCAGTGAGAGTCAGTGTGTGTGCGGGGCTGTATCCCAATGAGAGTCAGTGTGTGTGCGGGTCTGTATCCCAGTGAGAGTCAGTGTGTGTGCTGGGCTGTATCCCAGTGAGAGTCAGTGTGTGTGCGGGGCTGTATCCCAATGAGAGTCAGTGTGTTGGGGGGACTGTATCCCAGTGAGAGTCAGTGTGTTTGGGATGACTGTATCCCAGTGAGAGTCAGTGTGTGTGCGGGGCTGTATCCTAGTGAGAGTCAGTGTGTGTGCGGGGCTGTTTCCCAGTGAGAATCAGTATATGGGGGGGACTGTATCCCAGTGAGAGTCAGTGTATGGGGGAGGGGTTGTATCCCAATAAGAGACAGTGTGTGTGGGGTGGGGGGGGCTGTATCCCAGTGAGAATCAGTGTGAGGGGGGTCTGTATCCCAGTGAGAGTCAGTGTGTGGGGGGTCTGTACCCCAGTGAGAGTCAGAGTGCCTTCGGGGCTGTATCCCATTGAGAATCAGTGTTTGTGCGGGGCTGTATCCCATTGAGAATCAGTGTTTGTGCGGGGCTGTATCCCAATGAGAGTCAGTGTGTGTGCGGGGCTGTATCCCAGTGAGAGTCAGTGTGTGTGCGGGGCTATATCCCAGTGAGAGTGAGTGTGTGTGCGGGGCTGTATCCTAGTGAGAGTCAGTGTGTGTGCGGGGCTGTATCCTAGTGAGAGTCAGTGTGTTTGCGGGGCTGTATCCCAGTGAGAGTCAGTGTGTGTGCGGGTCTGTATCCCAATGAGAGTCAGTGTGTGTGCGGGGCTGTATCCCAGTGAGAGTCAGTGTGTGTGCGGGGCTGTATCCCAGTGAGAGTCAGTGTGTGTGCGGGGCTGTATCCCAATGAGAGTCAGTGTGTGTGCGGGGCTGTATCCTAGTGAGAGTCAGTGTGTGTGCGGGGCTGTATCCCAGTGAGAGTCAGTGTGTGTGCGGGGCTGTATCCCAATGAGAGTCAGTGTGTGTGCGGGTCTGTATCCCAATGAGAGTCAGTGTGTGTGCGGGTCTGTATCCCAGTGAGAGTCAGTGTGCGTGCGGGGCTGTATCCTAGTGAGAGTCAGTGTGTGTGCGGGGCTGTATCCTAGTGAGAGTCAGTGTGTGTGCGGGGCTGTATCCCAATGAGAGTCAGTGTGTGTGCGGGGCTGTATCCCAGTGAGAGTCAGTGTGTGTGCGGGGCTGTATCCCAGTGAGAGTCAGTGTGTGCGCGGGGCTGTATCCCAGTGCGTGTCAGTGTTTGTGTGGGGCTGTATCCCAATAAGAGTCAGTGTGTGCCCGGCTGTATCCCATTGACAGTCAGTGTGTGTTCGGGGCTGTATCCCAGTGAGAATCAGTATATGGGGGGGTCTGTATCCCAGTGAGAGTCAGTGTGTGGGGGGGACTGTACCCCAGTGAGAGTCAGTGTGCGTGCGGGGCTGTATCCTAGTGAGAGTCAGTGTGTGTGCGGGGCTGTATCCCAGTGAGAGTCAGTGTGTGTGCGGGGCTGTATCCCAATGAGAGTCAGTGTGTGTGCGGGGCTGTATCCCAGTGAGAGTCAGTGTGTGTGCGGGGCTGTATCCCAGTGAGAGTCGGTGTGTGTGCAGGGCTGTATCCCAGTGCGTGTCAGTGTGTGTGCGGGGCTGTATCCCAATGAGAGTCAGTGTGTGGTGGGGACTGTACCCCAGTGAGAATCAGTGTGAGGGAGGTCTGTATCCCAATGAGAGTCAGTGTGTGTGCGGGTCTTTATCCCAATGAGAGTCAGTGTGTGGTGGGGACTGTACCCCAGTGAGAATCAGTGTGAGGGAGGTCTGTATCCCAGTGAGAGTCAGTGTGTGTGCGGGGCTGTATCCCAATGAGAGTCAGTGTGTGTGCGGGGCTGTATCCCCGTGAGAGTCAGTGTGTGTGCGGGTCTGTATCCCAGCGAGAGTCAGTGTGTGGGGGGACTGTACCCCAGTGAGAGTCAGTGTGTGTGAGGGGCTGTATCCCAATGAGAGTCAGTGTGTGTGCAGGGCTGTATCCCAGTGAGAGTCAGTGTGTGTGCGGGGCTGTATCCCAATGAGAGTCAGTGTGTGTGCGGGGCTGTATCCCAGTGAGAGTCAGTGTGTGTGCGGGGCTGTATCCCAATGAGAGTCAGTGTGTTGGGGGGACTGTATCCCAGTGAGAGTCAGTGTGTTTGGGATGACTGTATCCCAGTGAGAGTCAGTGTGTGTGTGGGGCTGTTTCCCAGTGAGAATCAGTATATGGGGGGGACTGTATCCCAGTGAGAGTCCGTGTATGGGGGAGGGGCTGTATCCCAATAAGAGACAGTGTGTGTGGGGGGGGGGGGCTGTATCCCAGTGAGAATCAGTGTGAGGGGGGTCTGTATCCCAGTGAGAGTCAGTGTGTGGGGGCTCTGTACCCCAGTGAGAGTCAGTGTGCCTTCGGGGCTGTATCCCATTGAGAATCAGTGTTTGTGCGGGGCTGTATCCCAATGAGAGTCAGTGTGTGTGCGGGGCTGTATCCCAGTGAGAGTCAGTGTGTGTGCGGGGCTGTATCCCAGTGAGAGTGAGTGTGTGTGCGGGACTGTTTCCCAGTGACAGTCAGTGTGTGTGCGGGACTGTATCCCACTGAGAATCAGTATGTCGGGGGGCTGTATCCCAGTCAGAGTCAGTGTGTGTGTGGGGCTATATCCCAATGAGAGTCAGTGTGTGGTGAGGACTGTACCCCAGTGAGAATCAGTGTGAGGGGGGTCTGTATCCCAGTGAGAGTCAGTGTGTGGGGGGGACTGTACCCCAGTGAGAGTCAGTGTGCCTTCGGGGCTGTATCCCAATGAGAGTCAGTGTTTGTGCAGGGCTGTATCCCAATGAGAGTCAGTGTGTGTGCGGGGCTGTATCCCAATGAGAGTCAGTGTGTGTGCAGGGCTGTATCCCAATGAGAGTCAGTGTGTGTGCGGGGCTGTATCCCAGTGAGAATCAGTATGTGGGGGGGCTGTATCCAGGTGAGAGTCAGTGTGTGTGGGGAGGGCTGTATCCCAGTGAGAGTTAGTGTGTGTGGGGGGCTGTATCCCAGTGAGAGTCGGTGTGTGTGCGGGGCTGTATCCCACTGAGAGTGTGTGTGCGGGGCTGTATCCCAGTGAGAATCAGTATATGGGGGGGACAGTATCCCAGTGAGAGTCAGTGCATGGGGGCGGGGCTGTATCCCAATGAGAGTCAGTGTGTGTGCGGGGCTGTATCCCAGTGGGAATCAGTATATGGGGGGGTCTGTATCCCAGTGAGAGTCAGTGTGTGGGGGGGACTGTACCCCAGTGAGAGTCAGTGTGTGTGCGGGGCTGTATCCTAGTGAGAGTCAGTGTGTGTGGGGCTGTATCCCTGTGAGAGTCAGTGTGTGTGTGGGGCTGTATCCCAGTGAGAGTCTGTGTGTGCGCGGGGCTGTATCCTAGTGAGAGTCAGTGTGTGTGCAGGGGTGTATGTGTGTGCGGGGCTGTATCCTAGTGAGAGTCAGTGTGTGTGCGGGGCTGTATCCCAGTGAGAGTCAGTGTGTGTGCGGGGCTGTATCCCAGTGAGAGTCAGTGTGTGTGCGGGGCTGTATCCTAGTGAGAGTCAGTGTGTGTGGGGCTGTATCCCTGTGAGAGTCAGTGTGTGTGTGGGGCTGTATCCAAGTGAGAGTCAGTGTGTGTGCGGGGCTGTATCCTAGTGAGAGTCAGTGTGTGTGGGGCTGTATCCCTGTGAGAGTCAGTGTGTGTGTGGGGCTGTATCCCAGTGAGAGTCTGTGTGTGCGCGGGGCTGTATCCTAGTGAGAGTCAGTGTGTGTGCAGGGGTGTATGTGTGTGCGGGGCTGTATCCTAGTGAGAGTCAGTATGTGTGGGGGGCTGTATCCAAGTGAGAGTCAGTGTGTGTGCGGGGCTGTATCCTAGTGAGAGTCAGTGTGTGTGCGGGGCTGTTTCCCAGTGAGAATCAGTATATGGGGGGTCTGTATCCCAGTGAGAGTCAGTGTATGGGGGAGGGGCTGTATCCCAATAAGAGACAGTGTGTGTGGGGGGGGGGGGGGCTGTATCCCAGTGAGAATCAGTGTGAGGGGGGTCTGTATCCCAGTGAGAGTCAGTGTGTGGGGGGTCTGTACCCCAGTGAGAGTCAGAGTGCCTTCGGGGCTGTATCCCATTGAGAATCAGTGTTTGTGCGGGGCTGTATCCCATTGAGAATCAGTGTTTGTGCGGGGCTGTATCCCAATGAGAGTCAGTGTGTGTGCGGGGCTGTATCCCAGTGAGAGTCAGTGTGTGTGCGGGGCTATATCCCAGTGAGAGTGAGTGTGTGTGCGGGACTGTCTCCCAGTGAGAGTCAGTGTGTGTGCGGGACTGTATCCCACTGAGAATCAGTATGTCGGGGGGCTGTATCCCAGTCAGAGTCAGTGTGTGTGTGGGGCTATATCCCAATGAGAGTCAGTATGTGGTGAGGACTGTACCCCAGTGAGAATCAGTGTGAGGGGGGTCTGTATCCCAGTGAGAGTCAGTGTGTGGGGGGGACTGTACCCCAGTGAGAGTCAGTGTGCCTTCGGGGCTGTATCCTAGTGAGAGTCAGTGTGTGTGCGGGGCTGTATCCCAGTGAGAGTCAGTGTTTGTGCAGGGCTGTATCCCAATGAGAGTCAGTGTGTGCGCGGGGCTGTATCCCAGTGAGAATCAGTATATGGGGGGGACAGTATTCCAGTGAGAGTCAGTGCATGGGGGCGGGGCTGTATCCCAATGAGAGTCAGTGTGTGTGCGGGGCTGTATCCCAGTGGGAATCAGTATATGGGGGGGTCTGTATCCCAGTGAGAGTCAGTGTGTGGGGGGGACTGTACCCCAGTGAGAGTCAGTGTGCGTGCGGGGATGTATCCTAGTGAGAGTCAGTGTGTGGGAGGGGGGGCTGTATCCCAGTGAGAGTCAGTGTGTGTGCGGGGCTGTATCATAGTGAGAGTCAGTATGTGTGGGGGGCTGTATCCAAGTGAGAGTCAGTGTGTGTGCGGGGCTGTATCCTAGTGAGAGTCAGTGTGTGTGCGGGGCTGTATCTCTGTGAGAGTCAGTGTGTGGGGGGGACTGTACCCCAGTGAGAGTCAGTGTGTGTGCGGGGCTGTATCCCCGTGAGAGTCAGTGTGTGGGGGGGACTGTACCCCAGTGAGAGTCAGTGTGTGTGCGGGGCTGTATCCCCGTGAGAGTCAGTGTGTGTGCGGGGCTGTATCCCAATGAGAATCAGTGTGTGTGCGGGTCTGTATCCCAGTGAGAGTCAGTGTGTGTGCTGGGCTGTATCCCAGTGAGAGTCAGTGTGTGTGCGGGGCTGTATCCCAATGAGAGTCAGTGTGTTGGGGGGACTGTATCCCAGTGAGAGTCAGTGTGTTGGGATGACTGTATCCCAGTGAGAGTCAGTGTGTGTGCGGGGCTGTATCCCAATGAGAGTCAGTGTGTTGGGGGGACTGTATCCCAGTGAGAGTCAGTGTGTTGGGATGACTGTATCCCAGTGAGAGTCAGTGTGTGTGCGGGGCTGTATCCCAGTGAGAGTCAGTGTGTGTGGGAGTGTATCCCAGTGAGAGTCAGTGTGTGCGGGGCTGTATCCTAGTGAGAGTCAGTGTGTGTGCGGGGCTGTTTCCCAGTGAGAATTAGTATATGGGGGTGACTGTATCCCAGTGAGATTCAGTGTATGCGGGAGGGGCTGTATCCCAATAAGAGACAGTGTGTGTGGGGGGGGGGGGGGGCTATATCCCAGTGAGAATCATTGTGAGGGGGGTCTGTATCCCAGTGAGAGTCAGTGTGTGGGGGGTCTGTACCCCAGTGAGAGTCAGTGTGCCTTCGGGGCTGTATCCCATTGAGAATCAGTGTTTGTGCGGGGCTGTATCCCAATGAGAGTCAGTGTGTGTGCGGGGCTGTATCCCAGTGAGAGTCAGTGTATGTGCGGGGCTGTATCCCAGTGAGAGTGAGTGTGTGTGCGGGACTGTCTCCCAGTGAGAGTCAGTGTGTGTGCGGGGCTGTATCCCAGTGAGAGTCAGTGTGTGTGCGGGACTGTATCCCACTGAGAATCAGTATGTCGGGGGGCTGTATCCCAGTCAGAGTCAGTGTGTGTGTGGGGCTATATCCCAATGAGAGTCAGTGTGTGGTGAGGACTGTACCCCAGTGAGAATCAGTGTGAGGGGGGTCTGTATCCCAGTGAGAGTCAGTGTGTGGGGGGGACTGTACCCCAGTGAGAGTCAGTGTGCCTTCGGGGCTGTATCCTAGTGAGAGTCAGTGTGTGTGCGGGGCTGTATCCCAATGAGAGTCAGTGTTTGTGCAGGGCTGTATCCCAATGAGAGTCAGTGTGTGTGCGGGGCTGTATCCCAGTGAGAATCAGTATGTGGGGGGGCTGTAACCCAGTGAGAGTCGGTGTGTGTGCGGGGCTGTATCCCACTGAGAGTGTGTGCGGGGCTGTATCCCAGTGAGAATCAGTATATGGGGGGGACAGTATCCCAGTGAGAGTCAGTGTATGGGGGCGGGGCTGTATCCCAATGAGAGTCAGTGTGTGTGCGGGGCTGTATCCCAGTGGGAATCAGTATATAGGGGGGTCTGTATCCCAGTGAGAGTCAGTGTGTGGGGGGGACTGTACCCCAGTGAGAGTCAGTGTGTGTGTGGGACTGTATCCCAGTGAGAGTCAGTGCGTGTGAAAGGCTGTCTCCCAGTGAGAATCAGTGTGTGGGGGGGGGCTGTATCCCAGTGACAGTCAGTGTGTGTGGGGGGGCTGTACCCCTGTGAGAGTCAGTGTGTGTGGGGGGACTGTATCCCAATGAGAGTCAGTGCGTGTGCGGGGCTGTATCCGAGTGAGAGTCAGTGTGTGGGGGGGACTGTATCCCAGTGAGAGTCAGTGAGTGGGTGGGGCTGTACCCCAGTGAGAGTCAGTGTGTGTGTGGGACTGCAACCCAGTGAGAGTCAGTGTGTGTGGGACTGTACCCCAGTGAGAGTCAGTGTGTGTGGGGGACTGTATCCCAGTGAGAGTCAGTGTGTGTGGGATCTGTATCCCAGTGAGAGTCAGTGTGTGTGGGACTGTACCCCAGTGAGAGTCAGTGTGTGGGGGACTGTACCCCAGTGAAGTCAGTGTGTGTGGGAGTGTTCCCCAGTGAGAGTCAGTGTGTGTGTGGGACTGTACCCCAGTGAGAGTCAGTGTGTGTGGGAATGAATCCCAGTGAGAGTAAGTGTGTGTGGGAGTGTTCCCCAGTGAGAGTCAGTGTGTGTGTGGGACTGTACCCCAGTGAGAGTCAGTGTGTGTGGTGGGCTGTACCCCAGTGAGAGTCAGTGTGTGTGGGGGACTGTATCCCAGTGAGAGTCAGTGTGTGAGGGGGACTGTACCCCAGTGAGAGTCAGTGTGTGTGCGGGGCGGTATCCCAGTGAGAGTCAGTGTGTGTGCGGGGCTGTATCCCAATGAGAGTCAGTGTGTGTGCGGGGCTGTATCCCAGTGAGAATCAGTGTGTGAGGGGGGCTGTATCCCAGTGAGAGTCAGTGTGTGGGGGGTGCTGTATCCCAGTGAGAGTCAATGTCTGTGCGGGACTGTATCCCAATGAGAGTCAGTATGTGTGCAGGGCTGTACCCCAGTGAGAATCAGTGTGTGGGGGGTACTGTATCCCAGTGAGAGTCAGTGTGTGTGCGGGGCTTTATCCCAGTGAGAGTCAGTGTACGGGGGAGGGGCTGTATCCCAATAAGAGTCAGTGTGTGTGCGGGGCTGTATCCCATTGACAGTCAGTGTGTGTTCGGGGCTGTATCCCAGTGAGAATCAGTATATGGGGGTTCTGTATCCCAGTGAGAGTCAGTGTGTGGGGGGGACTGTATCCGAATGAGAGTCAGTGTGTGTGCGGGGCTGTATCCTCGTGAGAGTCAGTGTGTGGGGGGGACTGTACCCCAGTGAGAGTCAGTGTGTGTGTGGGGCTGTATCCCAATGAGAGTCAGTGTGTGTGCGGGGCTGTATCCCAATGAGAGTCAGTGTGTGTGCGGGGCTGTATCCCTGTGAGAATCAGTGTGTGGGGGGTACTGTATCCCAGTGAGAGTCAGTGGGTGTGCGGGGCTGTATCCTAGTGAGAGTCAGTGTGTGTGGGGGGGCTGTATCCTAGTGAGAGTCAGTGTGTGTGCAGGGCTGTATCCCAGTGAGAGTCAGTGTATGGGGGAGGGGCTGTATCCCAATAAGAGTCAGTGTGTGTGCGGGGCTGTATCCCATTGACAGTCAGTGTGTGTTCGGGGCTGTATCCCAGTGAGAATCAGTATATGGGGGTTCTGTACCCCAGTGAGAGTCAGTGTGTGGGGGGGACTGTATCCGAATGAGAGTCAGTGTTTGTGCGGGGCTGTATCCCAGTGAGAGTCAGTGTGTGGGGGGGACTGTACCCCAGTGAGAGTCAGTGTGTGTGCGGGGCTGTATCCTAGTGAGAGTCAGTGTGTGTGCAGGGCTGTATCCCAGTGAGAGTCAGTGTGTGTGCGGGGCTGTATCCCAGTGACAGTCAGTGTGTGTGCAGGGCTGTATCCCAATGAGAGTCAGTGTGTGTGGGGGACTGTATCCCAGTGAGAGTCAGTGTGTGAGGGGGACTGTACCCCAGTGAGAGTCAGTGTGTGTGCGGGGCTGTATCCCAGTGAGAATCAGTGTGTGAGGGGGGCTGTATCCCAGTGAGAGTCAGTGTGTGTGCGGGACTGTATCCCAATGAGAGTCAGTATGTGTGCGGGGCTGTATCCCTGTGAGAATCAGTGTGTGGGGGGTACTGTATCCCAGTGAGAGTCAGTGTGTGTGCGGGGCTGTATCCTAGTGAGAGTCAGTGTGTGTGCGGGGCTGTATCCTAGTGAGAGTCAGTGGGTGTGCGGGGCTGTATCCTAGTGAGAGTCAGTGTGTGTGCGGGGCTGTATCCTAGTGAGAGTCAGTGTGTGTGCGGGGCTGTATCTCAGTGAGAGTCAGTGTGTGGGTGGGGCAGTATCCCAGTGAGAGTCAGTGTATGGGGGAGGGGCTGTATCCCAATAAGAGTCAGTGTGTGCCCGGCTGTATCCCATTGACAGTCAGTGTGTGTTCGGGGCTGTATCCCAGTGAGAATCAGTATATGGGGGGGTCTGTATCCCAATGAGAGTCAGTGTGTGTGCGGGTCTGTATCCCAATGAGAGTCAATGTGTGTGCGGGTCTGTATCCCAATGAGAGTCAATGTGTGGGGGGGACTGTACCCCAGTGAGAGTCAGTGTGCGTGCGGGGCTGTATCCTAGTGAGAGTCAGTGTGTGTGCGGGGCTGTATCCCAATGAGAGTCAGTGTGTGTGCGGGTCTGTATCCCAATGAGAGTCAATGTGTGGTGGGGACTGTACCCCAGTGAGAATCAGTGTGAGGGAGGTCTGTATCCCAGTGAGAGTCAGTGTGTGTGCGGGGCTGTATCCCAATGAGAGTCAGTGTGTGTGCGGGGCTGTATCCCCGTGAGAGTCAGTGTGTGTGCGGGGCTGTATCCCAATGAGAGTCAGTGTGTGTGCGGGGCTGTATCCCCGTGAGAGTCAGTGTGTGTGCGGGGCTGTATCCCAATGAGAGTCAGTGTGTGTGCGGGTCTGTATCCCAATGAGAGTCAGTGTGTGTGCGGGTCTGTATCCCAGTGAGAGTCAGTGTGCGTGCGGGGCTGTATCCTAGTGAGAGTCAGTGTGTGTGCGGGGCTGTATCCTAGTGAGAGTCAGTGTGTGTGCGGGGCTGTATCCCAGTGAGAGTCAGTGTGTGCGCGGGACTGTATCCCAGTGAGAGTCAGTGTGTGTGGGGGGCTGTATCCCAGTGCGTGTCAGTGTGTGTGCGGGGCTGTATCCCAATAAGAGTCAGTGTGTGCCCGGCTGTATCCCATTGACAGTCAGTGTGTGTTCGGGGCTGTATCCCAGTGAGAATCAGTATATGGGGGCGTCTGTATCCCAGTGAGAGTCAGTGTGTGGGGGGGACTGTACCCCAGTGAGAGTCAGTGTGCGTGCGGGGCTGTATCCTAGTGAGAGTCAGTGTATGGGGGAGGGGCTGTATCCCAGTGAGAGTCAGTGTGTGTGCGGGGCTGTATCCCAATGAGAGTCAGTGTGTGTGCGGGGCTGTATCCCAATGAGAGTCAGTGTGTGTGCGGGGCTGTATCCCAGTGAGAGTCAGTGTGTGTGCGGGGCTGTATCCCAGTGAGAGTCAGTGTGTGTGCGGGGCTGTATCCCAGTGAGAGTCAGTGTGTGTGCGGGGCTGTATCCCAGTGCGTGTCAGTGTGTGGTGGGGACTGTACCCCAGTGAGAATCAGTGTGAGGGAGGTCTGTATCCCAGTGAGAGTCAGTGTGTGTGCGGGGCTGTATCCCAATGAGAGTCAGTGTGTGTGCGGGGCTGTATCCCCGTGAGAGTCAGTGTGTGTGCGGGTCTGTATCCCAGCGAGAGTCAGTGTGTGGGGGGACTGTACCCCAGTGAGAGTCAGTGTGTGTGAGGGGCTGTATCCCAATGAGAGTCAGTGTGTGTGCAGGGCTGTATCCCAGTGAGAGTCAGTGTGTGTGCGGGGCTGTATCCCAATGAGAGTCAGTGTGTGTGCGGGGCTGTATCCCAGTGAGAGTCAGTGTGTGTGCGGGGCTGTATCCCAATGAGAGTCAGTGTGTTGGGGGGACTGTATCCCAGTGAGAGTCAGTGTGTTTGGGATGACTGTATCCCAGTGAGAGTCAGTGTGTGTGTGGGGCTGTTTCCCAGTGAGAATCAGTATATGGGGGGGACTGTATCCCAGTGAGAGTCCGTGTATGGGGGAGGGGCTGTATCCCAATAAGAGACAGTGTGTGTGGGGGGGGGGGGCTGTATCCCAGTGAGAATCAGTGTGAGGGGGGTCTGTATCCCAGTGAGAGTCAGTGTGTGGGGGCTCTGTACCCCAGTGAGAGTCAGTGTGCCTTCGGGGCTGTATCCCATTGAGAATCAGTGTTTGTGCGGGGCTGTATCCCAATGAGAGTCAGTGTGTGTGCGGGGCTGTATCCCAGTGAGAGTCAGTGTGTGTGCGGGGCTGTATCCCAGTGAGAGTGAGTGTGTGTGCGGGACTGTCTCCCAGTGAGAGTCAGTGTGTGTGCGGGGCTGTATCCTAGTGAGAGTCAGTGTGTGTGCGGGGCTGTATCCCAGTGAGAGTGAGTGTGTGTGCGGGACTGTTTCCCAGTGACAGTCAGTGTGTTTGCGGGACTGTATCCCACTGAGAATCAGTATGTCGGGGGGCTGTATCCCAGTCAGAGTCAGTGTGTGTGTGGGGCTATATCCCAATGAGAGTCAGTGTGTGGTGAGGACTGTACCCCAGTGAGAATCAGTGTGAGGGGGGTCTGTATCCCAGTGAGAGTCAGTGTGTGGGGGGGACTGTACCCCAGTGAGAGTCAGTGTGCCTTCGGGGCTGTATCCTAGTGAGAGTCAGTGTGTGTGCGGGGCTGTATCCCAATGAGAGTCAGTGTTTGTGCAGGGCTGTATCCCAATGAGAGTCAGTGTGTGTGCGGGGCTGTATCCCAATGAGAGTCAGTGTGTGTGCAGGGCTGTATCCCAATGAGAGTCAGTGTGTGTGCGGGGCTGTATCCCAGTGAGAATCAGTATGTGGGGGGGCTGTATCCAGGTGAGAGTCAGTGTGTGTGGGGAGGGCTGTATCCCAGTGAGAGTTAGTGTGTGTGGGGGGCTGTATCCCAGTGAGAGTCGGTGTGTGTGCGGGGCTGTATCCCACTGAGAGTGTGTGTGCGGGGCTGTATCCCAGTGAGAATCAGTATATGGGGGGGACAGTATCCCAGTGAGAGTCAGTGCATGGGGGCGGGGCTGTATCCCAATGAGAGTCAGTGTGTGTGCGGGGCTGTATCCCAGTGGGAATCAGTATATGGGGGGGTCTGTATCCCAGTGAGAGTCAGTGTGTGGGGGGGACTGTACCCCAGTGAGAGTCAGTGTGTGTGCGGGGATGTATCCTAGTGAGAGTCAGTGTGTGGGAGGGGGGGCTGTATCCCAGTGAGAGTCAGTGTGTGTGCGGGGCTGTATCCTAGTGAGAGTCAGTGTGTGTGGGGCTGTATCCCTGTGAGAGTCAGTGTGTGTGTGGGGCTGTATCCCAGTGAGAGTCTGTGTGTGCGCGGGGCTGTATCCTAGTGAGAGTCAGTGTGTGTGCAGGGGTGTATGTGTGTGCGGGGCTGTATCCTAGTGAGAGTCAGTGTGTGTGCGGGGCTGTATCCCAGTGAGAGTCAGTGTGTGTGCGGGGCTGTATCCCAGTGAGAGTCAGTGTGTGTGCGGGGCTGTATCCTAGTGAGAGTCAGTGTGTGTGGGGCTGTATCCCTGTGAGAGTCAGTGTGTGTGTGGGGCTGTATCCCTGTGAGAGTCAGTGTGTGTGTGGGGCTGTATCCCAGTGAGAGTCTGTGTGTGCGCGGGGCTGTATCCTAGTGAGAGTCAGTGTGTGTGCAGGGGTGTATGTGTGTGCGGGGCTGTATCCTAGTGAGAGTCAGTATGTGTGGGGGGCTGTATCCAAGTGAGAGTCAGTGTGTGTGCGGGGCTGTATCCTAGTGAGAGTCAGTGTGTGTGGGGCTGTATCCCAATGAGAGTCAGTGTGTGTGCGGGGCTGTATCCCAGTGGGAATCAGTATATGGGGGGGTCTGTATCCCAGTGAGAGTCAGTGTGTGGGGGGGACTGTACCCCAGTGAGAGTCAGTGTGTGTGCGGGGATGTATCCTAGTGAGAGTCAGTGTGTGGGAGGGGGGGCTGTATCCCAGTGAGAGTCAGTGTGTGTGCGGGGCTGTATCCTAGTGAGAGTCAGTGTGTGTGGGGCTGTATCCCTGTGAGAGTCAGTGTGTGTGTGGGGCTGTATCCCAGTGAGAGTCTGTGTGTGCGCGGGGCTGTATCCTAGTGAGAGTCAGTGTGTGTGCAGGGGTGTATGTGTGTGCGGGGCTGTATCCTAGTGAGAGTCAGTGTGTGTGCGGGGCTGTATCCCAGTGAGAGTCAGTGTGTGTGCGGGGCTGTATCCCAGTGAGAGTCAGTGTGTGTGCGGGGCTGTATCCTAGTGAGAGTCAGTGTGTGTGGGGCTGTATCCCTGTGAGAGTCAGTGTGTGTGTGGGGCTGTATCCAAGTGAGAGTCAGTGTGTGTGCGGGGCTGTATCCTAGTGAGAGTCAGTGTGTGTGGGGCTGTATCCCTGTGAGAGTCAGTGTGTGTGTGGGGCTGTATCCCAGTGAGAGTCTGTGTGTGCGCGGGGCTGTATCCTAGTGAGAGTCAGTGTGTGTGCAGGGGTGTATGTGTGTGCGGGGCTGTATCCTAGTGAGAGTCAGTGTGTGTGCGGGGCTGTATCCCAGTGAGAGTCAGTGTGTGTGCGGGGCTGTATCCCAGTGAGAGTCAGTGTGTGTGCGGGGCTGTATCCCAATGAGAGTCAGTGTGTGTGCGGGTCTGTATCCCAGTGAGAGTCAGTGTGTGTGCGGGGCTGTATCCCAGTGAGAGTCAGTGTGTGTGCGGGGCTGTATCCCAGTGAGAGTCAGTGTGTGTGCGGGGCTGTATCCCAGTGAGAGTCAGTGTGTGCGCGGGGATGTATCCCAGTGAGAGTCAGTGTGTGTGCGGGTCTGTATCCCAGTGAGAGTCAGTGTGTGTGCGGGGCTGTATCCCAGTGAGAGTCAGTGTGTGTGCGGGGCTGTATCCCAGTGAGAGTCAGTGTGTGTGCGGGGCTGTATCCCAATGAGAGTCAGTGTGTGTGCGGGGCTGTATCCCCGTGAGAGTCAGTGTGTGTGCGGGGCTGTATCCCAATGAGAGTCAGTGTGTGTGCGGGTCTGTATCCCAGCGAGAGTCAGTGTGTGGGGGGGACTGTACCCCAGTGAGAGACAGTGGGTGTGCGGGGCTTTATCCTAGTGAGAGTCAGTGTGTGTGCGGGGCTGTATCCCAGTGAGAGTTAGTGTGTGTGCGGGGCTGTATCCTAGTGAGTGTCAGTGTGTGCGCGGGGCTGTATCCTAGTGAGAGTCAGTGTGTGCGCAGGGCTGTATCCCAGTGAGAGTCAGTGTGTACGCGGGGCTGTATCCCAGTGAGAGTCAGTGTGTGCGCGGGGATGTATCCCAGTGAGAGTCAGTGTGTGTGCGGGGCTGTATCCCAGTGAGAGTCAGTGTGTGTGCGGGGCTGTATCCTAGTGAGAGTCAGTGTGTGTTCGAGGTTGTATCCCAGTGAGAGTCAGTGTGTGCTCAGGGCTGTATCCCAGTGAGAGTCAGTGTGTGTGCGGGGCTGTATCCCAATGAGAGTCAGTGTGTGTGCGGGGATGTATCCCAGTGAGAGTCAGTGTGTGCGCGGGGCTGTATCCTAGTGAGAGTCAGTGTGTGCGCGGGGCTGTATCCCAGTGAGAGTCAGTGTGTGTGCGGGGCTGTATCCCATTGAGAATCAGTGTTTGTGCGGGGCTGTATCCTAGTGAGAGTCAGTGTGTGTGCAGGGCTGTATCCTAGTGAGAGTCAGTGTGTGTGCGGGGCTGTATCCCAATGAGAGTCAGTGTGTGTGCGGGGCTGTATCCCAGTGAGAGTCAGTGTGTGTGCGGGGCTGTATCCCAGTGAGAGTGAGTGTGTGTGCGGGACTGTCTCCCAGTGAGAGTCAGTGTGTGTGCGGGGCTGTATCCTAGTGAGAGTCAGTGTGTGTGCGAGGCTGTATCCTAGTGAGAGTCAGTGTGTGTGCACGGCTGTATCCCAGTGAGAGTCAGTGTGTGCGCGGGGCTGTATCCTAGTGAGAGTCAGTGTGTGTGCGGTGCTGTATGTGTGTGCGGGGCTGTATCCCAGTGAGAGTCAGTGTGTGTGCGGGGCTGTATCCCAGTGAGAGTCAGTGTGTGTGCAGGGCTGTATCCCAGTGAGAGTCAGTGTGTGTGCGGGTCTGTCTCCCAGTGAGAGTCAGTGTGTGTGCGGGGCTGTATCCCAATGAGAGTCAGTGTGTTGGGGGGACTGTATCCCAGTGAGAGTCAGTGTGTTGGGATGACTGTATCCCAGTGAGAGTCAGTGTGTGTGCGGGGCTGTATCCTAGTGAGAGTCAGTGTGTGTGCGGGGCTGTTTCCCAGTGAGAATCAGTATATGGGGGGGACTGTATCCCAGTGAGAGTCAGTGTATGCGGGAGGGGCTGTATCCCAATAAGAGACAGTGTGTGTGGGGGGGGGGGGGGCTGTATCCCAGTGAGAATCAGTGTGAGGGGGGTCTGTATCCCAGTGAGAGTCAGTGTGTGGGGGGTCTGTACCCCAGTGAGAGTCAGTGTGCCTTCGGGGCTGTATCCCATTGAGAATCAGTGTTTGTGCGGGGCTGTATCCCAATGAGAGTCAGTGTGTGTGCGGGGCTGTATCCCAGTGAGAGTCAGTGTGTGTGCGGGGCTGTATCCCAGTGAGAGTGAGTGTGTGTGCGGGACTGTCTCCCAGTGAGAGTCAGTGTGTGTGCGGGACTGTATCCCACTGAGAATCAGTATGTCGGGGGGCTGTATCCCAGTCAGAGTCAGTGTGTGTGTGGGGCTATATCCCAATGAGAGTCAGTGTGTGGTGAGGACTGTACCCCAGTGAGAATCAGTGTGAGGGGGGTCTGTATCCCAGTGAGAGTCAGTGTGTGGGGGGGACTGTACCCCAGTGAGAGTCAGTGTGCCTTCGGGGCTGTATCCTAGTGAGAGTCAGTGTGTGTGCGGGGCTGTATCCCAATGAGAGTCAGTGTTTGTGCAGGGCTGTATCCCAATGAGAGTCAGTGTGTGTGCGGGGCTGTATCCCAGTGAGAATCAGTATGTGGGGGGGCTGTATCCCAGTGAGAGTCAGTGTGTGTGGGGAGGGCTGTATCCCAGTGAGAGTTAGTGTGTGTGGGGGGCTGTATCCCAGTGAGAGTCGGTGTGTGTGCGGGGCTGTATCCCACTGAGAGTGTGTGTGCGGGGCTGTATCCCAGTGAGAATCAGTATATGGGGGGGACAGTATCCCAGTGAGAGTCAGTGTATGGGGGCGGGGCTGTATCCCAATGAGAGTCAGTGTGTGTGCGGGGCTGTATCCCAGTGGGAATCAGTATATGGGGGGGTCTGTATCCCAGTGAGAGTCAGTGTGTGGGGGGGACTGTACCCCAGTGAGAGTCAGTGTGCGTGCGGGGATGTATCCTAGTGAGAGTCAGTGTGTGGGAGGGGGGGCTGTATCCCAGTGAGAGTCAGTGTGTGTGCGGGGCTGTATCCTAGTGAGAGTCAGTATGTGTGGGGGGCTGTATCCAAGTGAGAGTCAGTGTGTGTGCGGGGCTGTATCCTAGTGAGAGTCAGTGTGTGTGTGGGGCTGTATCCAAGTGAGAGTCAGTGTGTGTGCGGGGCTGTATCCTAGTGAGAGTCAGTGTGTGTGCGGGGCTGTATCCTAGTGAGAGTCAGTGTGTGTGCGGGGCTGTATCCCAGTGAGAGTCTGTGTGTGTGCAGGGCTGTATCCCAGTGAGAGTCAGTGTGTGTGCGGGGCTGTATCCTAGTGAGAGTCAGTGTGTGTGTGAGGCTGTATCCTAGCGAGAGTCAGTGTGTGTGCACGGCTGTATCCCAGTGAGAGTCAGTGTGTGCGCGGGGCTGTATCCTAGTGAGAGTCAGTGTGTGTGCGGGGCTGTATGTGTGTGCGGGGCTGTATCCTAGTGAGAGTCAGTGTGTGTGCGGGGTTGTATCCCAATGAGAGTCAGTGTGTGTGCGGGGCTGTATCCCAGTGAGAGTCAGTGTGTGTGCAGGGCTGTATCCCAGTGAGAGTCAGTGTGTGTGCGGGGCTGTATCCTAGTGAGAGTCAGTTTGTGTGCGGGGCTGTATCCCACTGAGAGTCAGTGTGTGTGCGGGGCTGTATCCGAGTGAGTGTCAGAGTGTGTGCGGGGCTGTATCCTAGTGGGAGTCAGTGTGTGTGCGGGGCTATATCCCAGTGAGAGTCAGTGTGTGCGCGGGGCTGTATCCCAGTGAGAGTCAGTGTGTGCGCGGGGCTGTATCCCAGTGAGAGTCAGTGTGTGCGCGGGGCTGTATCCCAGTGAGAGTCAGTGTGTGTGCGGGGCTGTATCCTAGTGAGAGTCAGTGTGTGCGCGGGGCTGTATCGTAGTGAGAGTCAGTGTGTGTGCGGGGCTATATCCCAGTGAGAGTCAGTGTGTGCGCAGGGCTGTATCCCAGTGAGAGTCAGTGTGTGTGCGGGGCTGTATCCTAGTGAGAGTCAGTGTGTGTGCGGGGCTGTATCCCAGTGAAAGTCAGTGTGTGCGCGGGGCTGTATCCCAGTGAGAGTCAGTGTGTGCGCGGGGCTGTATCCCAGTGAGAGTCAGTGTGTGTGCGGGGCTGTATCCTAGTGAGAGTCAGTGTGTGCGCGGGGCTGTATCCTAGTGAGAGTCAGTGTGTGTGCGGGGCTGTATCCCACTGAGAGTCAGTGTGTGTGCGGGGCTGTATCCGAGTGAGTGTCAGAGTGTGTGCGGGACTGTATCCTAGTGAGAGTCAGTGTGTGTGCGGGGCTATATCCCAGTGAGAGTCAGTGTGTGCGCGGGGCTGTATCCCAGTGAGAGTCAGTGTGTGCGCGGGGCTGTATCCCAGTGAGAGTCAGTGTGTGCGAGGGGCTGTATCCCAGTGAGAGTCAGTGTGTGCGCGGGGCTGTATCCCAGTGAGAGTCAGTGTGTGCGCGGGGCTGTATCGTAGTGAGAGTCAGTGTGTGTGCGGGGTTGTATCCCAGTGAGAGTCAGTGTGTGCGCAGGGCTGTATCCCAGTGAGAGTCAGTGTGTGTGCGGGGCTGTATCCTAGTGAGAGTCAGTGTGTGTGCGGGGCTGTATCCCAGTGAAAGTCAGTGTGTGCGCGGGGCTGTATCCCAGTGAGAGTCAGTGTGTGCGCGGGGCTGTATCCCAGTGAGAGTCAGTGTGTGTGCGGGGCTGTATCCCATTGAGAATCAGTGTTTGTGCGGGGCTGTATCCCAATGAGAGTCAGTGTGTGTGCGGGGCTGTATCCTAGTGAGAGTCAGTGTGTGTGCGAGGCTGTATCCTAGTGAGAGTCAGTGTGTGTGCGGGTCTGTATCCTAGTGAGAGTCAGTGTGTGTGCAGGGCTGTATCCCAGTGAGAGTCAGTGTGTGCGCGGGGCTGTATCCCAGTGAGAGTCAGTGTGTGCGCGGGGCTGTATCCCAGTGAGAGTCAGTGTGTGCGCGGGGCTGTATCCCAGTGAGAGTCAGTGTGTGTGCGGGGCTGTATCCTAGTGAGAGTCAGAGTGTGTGCGGGGCAGTATGTGTGTGCGGGGCTGTATCCTAGTGAGAGTCAGTGTGTGTGCGGGGCTGTATCCCAGTGAGAGTCAGTGTGTGTGCAGGGCTGTATCCCAGTGAGAGTCAGTGGGTGTGCGGGGCTGTATCCTAGTGAGAGTCAGTGTGTGTGCGGGGCTGTATCCCAGTGAGAGTTAGTGTGTGTGCGGGGCTGTATCCTAGTGAGTGTCAGTGTGTGCGCGGGGCTGTATCCTAGTGAGAGTCAGTGTGTGCGCAGGGCTGTATCCCAGTGAGAGTCAGTGTGTACGCGGGGCTGTATCCCAGTGAGAGTCAGTGTGTGCGCGGGGCTGTATCCCAGTGAGAGTCAGTGTGTGTGCGGGGCTGTATCCCAGTGAGAGTCAGTGTGTGTGCGGGGCTGTATCCTAGTGAGAGTCAGTGTGTGTTCGAGGTTGTATCCCAGTGAGAGTCAGTGTGTGCTCAGGGCTGTATCCCAGTGAGAGTCAGTGTGTGTGCGGGGCTGTATCCCAATGAGAGTCAGTGTGTGTGCGGGGCTGTATCCCAGTGAGAGTCAGTGTGTGCGCGGGGCTGTATCCTAGTGAGAGTCAGTGTGTGCGCGGGGCTGTATCCCAGTGAGAGTCAGTGTGTGTGCGGGGCTGTATCCTATTGAGAATCAGTGTTTGTGCGGGGCTGTATCCCAATGAGAGTCAGTGTGTGTGCGGGGCTGTATCCCAGTGAGAGTCAGTGTGTGTGCGGGGCTGTATCCCAGTGAGAGTGAGTGTGTGTGCGGGACTGTCTCCCAGTGAGAGTCAGTGTGTGTGCGGGACAGTATCCCACTGAGAATCAGTATGTCGGGGGGCTGTATCCCAGTCAGAGTGCGGGGCTGTATCCTAGTGAGAGTCAGTGTGTGCGCGGGGCTGTATCCCAGTGAGAGTCAGTGTGTGTGCGGGGCTGTATCCCATTGAGAATCAGTGTTTGTGCGGGGCTGTATCCCAATGAGAGTCAGTGTGTGCTCAGGGCTGTATCCCAGTGAGAGTCAGTGTGTGTGCGGGGCTGTATCCCAGTGAGAGTCAGTGTGCGCACGGGGCTGTATCCCAGTGAGAGTCAGTGTGTGCGCGGGGCTGTATCCCAGTGAGAGTCAGTGTGTGTGCGGGGCTGTATCCCATTGAGAATCAGTGTTTGTGCGGGGCTGTATCCCAGTGAGAGTCAGTGTGTGTGCGGGGCTGTATCCTAGTGAGAGTCAGTGTGTGTGCGGGGCTGTATCCTAGTGAGAGTCAGTGTGTGTGCGAGGCTGTATCCCAATGAGAGTCAGTGTGTGTGCGGGGCTGTATCCCAGTGAGAGTCAGTGTGTGTGCGGGGCTGTATCCTAGTGAGAGTCAGTGTGTGTGCGAGGCTGTATCCTAGTGAGAGTCAGTGTGTGTTCGGGTCTGTATCCTAGTGAGAGTCAGTGTGTGTGTGCGGGGCTGTATCCCAGTGAGAGTCAGTGTGTGTGCGGGGCTGTATCCTAGTGAGAGTCAGTGTGTGTGCGGGGCTGTATCCCAGTGAGAGTCAGTGTGTGTGCGGGACTGTCTCCCAGTGAGAGTCAGTGTGTGCGCGGGGCTGTATCCTAGTGAGAGTCTGTGTGTGTGCGGGGCTGTATCCTAGTGAGAGTCAGTGTGTGTGCGAGGCTGTATCCTAGTGAGAGTCAGTGTGTGTTCGGGTCTGTATCCTAGTGAGAGTCAGTGTGTGTGTGCGGGGCTGTATCCCAGTGAGAGTCAGTGTGTGTGCGGGGCTGTATCCTAGTGAGAGTCAGTGTGTGTGCGGGGCTGTATCCCAGTGAGAGTCAGTGTGTGTGCGGGGCTGTATCCCAGTGAGAGTCAGTGTGTGTGCGGGGCTGTATCCTAGTGAGAGTCAGTGTGTGTGCGGGGCTGTATCCCAGTGAGAGTCAGTGTGTGTGCGGGACTGTCTCCCAGTGAGAGTCAGTGTGTGCGCGGGGCTGTATCCTAGTGAGAGTCAGTGTGTGTGCGGGGCTGTATGTGTGTGCGGGACTGTCTCCCAGTGAGAGTCAGTGTGTGCGCGGGGCTGTATCCTAGTGAGAGTCAGTGTGTGTGCGGGGCTGTATCCCAGTGAGAGTCAGTGTGTGCTCAGGGCTGTATCCCAGTGAGAGTCAGTGTGTGCGCGGGGCTGTACCCCAGTGAGAGTCAGTGTGTGCGCGGGGCTGTATCCTCGTGAGAGTCAGTGTGTGTGCGGGGCTGTATCCCAGTGAGAGTCAGTGTGTGTGCAGGGCTGTATCCCAGTGAGAGTCAGTGTGTGTGCGGGGCTGTATCCTAGTGAGAGTCAGTGTGTGTGCGGGGTTGTATCCCAGTGAGAGTCAGTGTGTGTGCAGGGCTGTATCCCAATGAGAGTCAGTGTGTGTGCGGGGCTGTATCCCAGTGAGAGTCAGTGTGTGCGCGGGGCTGTATCCTAGTGAGAGTCAGTGTGTGCGCGGGGCTGTATCCCAGTGAGAGTCAGTGTGTGTGCGGGGCTGTATCCCATTGAGAATCAGTGTTTGTGCGGGGCTGTATCCCAATGAGAGTCAGTGTGTGTGCGGGGCTGTATCCCAGTGAGAGTCAGTGTGTGTGCGGGGCTGTATCCCAGTGAGAGTGAGTGTGTGTGCGGGACTGTCTCCCAGTGAGAGTCAGTGTGTGTGCAGGGCTGTATCCCAGTGAGAGTGAGTGTGTGTGCGGGGCTGTATCCCAGTGAGAGTCGGTGTGTGTGCGGGACTGTATCCCACTGAGAATCAGTATGTCGGGGGGCTGTATCCCAGTCAGAGTCTGTGTGTGTGTGGGGCTATATCCCAATGAGAGTCAGTGTGTGGTGAGGACTGTACCCCAGTGAGAATCAGTGTGAGGGGGGTCTGTATCCCAGTGAGAGTCAGTGTGTGGGGGGGACTGTACCCCAGTGAGAGTCAGTGTGCCTTCGGGGCTGTATCCTAGTGAGAGTCAGTGTGTGTGCGGGGCTGTATCCCAATGAGAGTCAGTGTTTGTGCAGGGCTGTATCCCAATGAGAGTCAGTGTGTGTGCAGGGCTGTATCCCAATGAGAGTCAGTGTGTGTGCGGGGCTGTATCCCAGTGAGAGTCAGTGTGTGTGCGGGGCTGTATCCCAGTGAGAGTCGGTGTGTGTGCGGGACTGTTTCCCAGTGAGAATCAGTATGTGGGGGGGCTGTATCCCAGTCAGAGTCTGTGTGTGTGTGGGGCTATATCCCAATGAGAGTCAGTGTGTGGTGAGGACTGTACCCCAGTGAGAATCAGTGTGAGGGGGGTCTGTATCCCAGTGAGAGTCAGTGTGTGGGGGGGACTGTACCCAGTGAGAGTCAGTGTGCCTTCGGGGCTGTATCCTAGTGAGAGTCAGTGTTTGTGCAGGGCTGTATCCCAATGAGAGTCAGTGTGTGGGGGGTACTGTATCCCAGTGAGAGTCAGTGTGTGTGCGGGGCTGTATCCCAGTGAGAGTCAGTGTGTGTGCAGGGCTGTATCCCAGTGAGAGTCAGTGTGTGTGCGGGGCTGTATCCCAATGAGAGTCAGTGTGTGTGCAGGGCTGTATCCCAATGAGAGTCAGTGTGTGTGCGGGGCTGTATCCCAGTGAGAGTCAGTGTGTGTGGGGGACTGTATCCTAGTGAGAGTCAGTGTGTGTGCGGGGCTGTATCCCAGTGAGAGTCAGTATGTGTGGGGGGCTGTATCCTAGTGAGAGTCAGTGTGTGTGCGGGGCTGTATCCCAGTGAGAGTCAGTGTGTGGGGGCGACTGTACGCCAGTGAGAGTCAGTGTGCATGCGGGGATGTGTCCTAGTGAGAGTCAGAGTGTGGGAGGGGGGGCTGTATCCCAGTGAGAGTCAGTGTGTGGGGGCGACTGTACCCCAGTGAGAGTCAGTGTGCATGCGGGGATGTGTCCTAGTGAGAGTCAGAGTGTGGGAGGGGGGGCTGTATCCCAGTGAGAGTCAGTGTGTGTGCGGGGCTGTATCATAGTGAGAGTCAGTATGTGTGGGGGGCTGTATCCTAGTGAGAGTCAGTGTGTGTGCGGGGCTGTATCCCAGTGAGAGTCAGTGTGTGTGCAGGGCTGTATCCCAGTGAGAGTCAGTGTGTGTGCGGGGCTTTATCCTAGTGAGAGTCAGTGTGTGTGCGAGGCTGTATCCTAGTGAGAGTCAGTGTGTGTGCGGGTCTGTATCCTAGTGAGAGTCAGTGTGTGTGCAGGGCTGTATCCCAGTGAGAGTCAGTGTGTGCGCGGGGCTGTATCCTAGTGAGAGTCAGTGTGTGTGCGGGGCTGTATGTGTGTGCGGGGCTGTATCCTAGTGAGAGTCAGTGTGTGTGCGGGGCTGTATCCCAGTGAGAGTCAGTGTGTGTGCAGGGCTGTATCCCAGTGAGAGTCAGTGGGTGTGCGGGGCTGTATCCGAGTGAGAGTCAGTGTGTGTGCGGGGCTGTATCCCAGTGAGAGTCAGTGTGTGTGCGGGGCTGTATCCTAGTGAGTGTCAGTGTGTGTGCGGGGCTGTATCCTAGTGAGAGTCAGTGTGTGTGCGGGGCTATATCCCAGTGAGAGTCAGTGTGTGCGCGGGGCTGTATCCCAGTGAGAGTCAGTGTGAGCGCGGGGCTATCCCAGTGAGAGTCAGTGTGTGCGCGGGGCTGTATCCCAGTGAGAGTCAGTGTGTGCGCGGGGCTGTATCCCAGTGAGAGTCAGTGTGTGTGCGGGGCTGTATCATAGTGAGAGTCAGTGTGTGTGTGGGGTTGTATCCCAGTGAGAGTCAGTGTGTGCGCAGGGCTGTATCCCAGTGAGAGTCAGTGTGTGTGCGGGGCTGTATCCTAGTGAGAGTCAGTGTGTGTGCGGGGCTGTATCCCAGTGAGAGTCAGTGTGCGCGCGGGGCTGTATCCCAGTGAGAGTCAGTGTGTGCGCGGGGCTGTATCCCAGTGAGAGTCAGTGTGTGTGCGGGGCTGTATCCCATTGAGAATCAGTGTTTGTGCGGGGCTGTATCCCAATGAGAGTCAGTGTGTGTGCGGGGCTGTATCCCAGTGAGAGTCAGTGTGTGTGCGGGGCTGTATCCTAGTGAGAGTCAGTGTGTGTGCAAGGCTGTATCCTAGTGAGAGTCAGTGTGTGTGCGGGTCTGTATCCTAGTGAGAGTCAGTGTGTGTGCGGGGCTGTATCCCAGTGAGAGTCAGTGTGTGCGCGGGGCTGTATCCTAGTGAGAGTCAGTGTGTGTGCGGGGCTGTACGTGTGTGTGGGGCTGTTTCCTAGTGAGAGTCAGTGTGTGTGCGGGGCTGTATCCCAGTGAGAGTCAGTGTGTGTGCAGGGCTGTATCCCAGTGAGAGTCAGTGGGTGTGCGGGGCTGCATCCTAGTGAGAGTCAGTGTGTGTGCGGGGCTGTATCCCAGTGAGAGTCAGTCTGTGTGCGGGGCTGTATCCTAGTGAGTGTCAGTGTGTGTGCGGGGCTGTATCCTAGTGAGAGTCAGTGTGTGTGCGGGGCTATATCCCAGTGAGAGACAGTGTGTGCGCGGGGCTGTATCCCAGGGAGAGTCAGTGTGTGCGCGGGGCTGTATCCCAGTGAGAGTCAGTGTGTGCGCGGGGCTGTATCCTAGTGAGAGTCAGTGTGTGCGCAGGGCTGTATCCCAGTGAGAGTCAGTGTGTGTGCGGGGCTGTATCATCGTGAGAGTCAGTGTGTGTGCGGGGCTGTATCCTAGTGAGAGTCAGTGTGTGTGCGGGGTTGTATCCCAGTGAGAGTCAGTGTGTGTGCGGGGCTGTATCCCAGTGAGAGTCAGTGTGTGTGTGGGGCTGTATCCTAGTGAGAGTCAGTGTGTGTGCGGGGCTGTATCCCAGTGAGAGTCAGTGTGTGTGTGGGGCTGTATCCCAGTGAGAGTCAGTGTGTGCGCGGGGCTGTATCCCAGTGAGAGTCAGTGTGTGTGTGGGGCTGTATCCCAGTGAGAGTCAGTGTGTGCGCGGGGCTGTATCCTAGTGAGTGTCAGTGTGTATGCGGGGCTGTATCCTAGTGAGAGTCAGTGTGTGTGCGGGGCTATATCCCAGTGAGAGTCAGTGTGTGCGCGGGGCTGTATCCCAGTGAGAGTCAGTGTGTGCGCGGGGCTATCCCAGTGAGAGTCAGTGTGTGCGCGGGGCTGTATCCCAGTGAGAGTCAGTGTGTGCGCGGGGCTGTATCCCAGTGAGAGTCAGTGTGTGTGCGGGGCTGTATCCTAGTGAGAGTCAGTGTGTGTGTGGGGTTGTATCCCAGTGAGAGTCAGTGTGTGTGCGGGGCTGTATCCTAGTGAGAGTCAGTGTGTGTGCGGGGCTGCATCCCAGTGAGAGTCAGTGTGCGCACGGGGCTGTATCCCAGTGAGAGTCAGTGTGTGCGCGGGGCTGTATCCCAGTGAGAGTCAGTGTGTGTGCGGGGCTGTATCCTAGTGAGAGTCAGTGTGTGTGCGGGGCTGTATCCTAGTGAGAGTCAGTGTGTGTGCGGGGCTGTATCCTAGTGAGAGTCAGTGTGTGTGTGAGGCTGTATCCCAATGAGAGTCAGTGTGTGTGCGGGGCTGTATCCCAGTGAGAGTCAGTGTGTGTGCGGGGCTGTATCCTAGTGAGAGTCAGTGTGTGTGCGAGGCTGTATCCTAGTGAGAGTCAGTGTGTGTTCGGGTCTGTATCCTAGTGAGAGTCAGTGTGTGTGCGGGGCTGTATCCCAGTGAGAGTCAGTGTGTGTGCGGGGCTGTATCCTAGTGAGAGTCAGTGTGTGTGCGGGGCTGTATCCCAGTGAGAGTCAGTGTGTGTGCGGGACTGTCTCCCAGTGAGAGTCAGTGTGTGCGCGGGGCTGTATCCTAGTGAGAGTCAGTGTGTGTGCGGGGCTGTATGTGTGTGCGGGGCTGTATCCTAGTGAGAGTCAGTGTGTGTGCGGGGCTGTATCCCAGTGAGAGTCAGTGTGTGCGCAGGGCTGTATCCCAGTGAGAGTCAGTGTGTGCGCGGGGCTGTATCCCAGTGAGAGTCAGTGTGTGCGCGGGGCTGTATCCCAGTGAGAGTCAGTGTGTGTGCGGGGCTGTATCCCAGTGAGAGTAAGTGTGTGTGCGGGGTTGTATCCCAGTGAGAGTCAGTGTGTGTGCAGGGCTGTATCCCAGTGAGAGTCAGTGTGTGTGCGGGGCTGTATCCTAGTGAGAGTCAGTGTGTGTGCGGGGTTGTATCCCAGTGAGAGTCAGTGTGTGTGCAGGGCTGTATCCCAATGAGAGTCAGTGTGTGTGCGGGGCTGTATCCCAGTGAGAGTCAGTGTGTGCGCGGGGCTGTATCCTAGTGAGAGTCAGTGTGTGCGCGGGGCTGTATCCCAGTGAGAGTCAGTGTGTGTGCGGGGCTGTATCCCATTGAGAATCAGTGTTTGTGCGGGGCTGTATCCCAATGAGAGTCAGTGTGTGTGCGGGGCTGTATCCCAGTGAGAGTCAGTGTGTGTGCGGGGCTGTATCCCAGTGAGAGTGAGTGTGTGTGCGGGACTGTCTCCCAGTGAGAGTCAGTGTGTGTGCGGGACTGTATCCCACTGAGAATCAGTATGTCGGGGGGCTGTATCCCAGTCAGAGTCTGTGTGTGTGTGGGGCTATATCCCAATGAGAGTCAGTGTGTGGTGAGGACTGTACCCCAGTGAGAATCAGTGTGAGGGGGGTCTGTATCCCAGTGAGAGTCAGTGTGTGGGGGGGACTGTACCCCAGTGAGAGTCAGTGTGCCTTCGGGGCTGTATCCTAGTGAGAGTCAGTGTGTGTGCGGGGCTGTATCCCAATGAGAGTCAGTGTTTGTGCAGGGCTGTATCCCAATGAGAGTCAGTGTGTGTGCGGGGCTGTATCCCAGTGAGAGTCAGTGTGTGTGCGGGGCTGTATCCCAGTGAGAGTCGGTGTGTGTGCGGGACTGTTTCCCAGTGAGAATCAGTATGTGGGGGGGCTGTATCCCAGTGAGAGTCAGTGTGTGTGGGGAGGGCTGTATCCCAGTGAGAGTTAGTGTGTGTGGGGGGCTGTATCCCAGTGAGAGTCGGTGTGTGTGCGGGGCTGTATCCCACTGAGAGTCAGTGTGTGTGCGGGGCTGTATCCCAGTGAGAATCAGTGTGTGTGCGGGGCTGTATCCCAGTGGGAATCAGTGTGTGTGCGGGGCTGTATCCCAGTGAGAGTCAGTGTGTGGGGGCGACTGTACCCCAGTGAGAGTCAGTGTGCATGCGGGGATGTGTCCTAGTGAGAGTCAGAGTGTGGGAGGGGGGGCTGTATCCCAGTGAGAGTCAGTGTGTGTGCGGGGCTATATCCCAGTGAGAGTCAGTGTGTGCGCGGGGCTGTATCCCAGTGAGAGTCAGTGTGAGCGCGGGGCTATCCCAGTGAGAGTCAGTGTGTGCGCGGGGCTGTTTCCCAGTGAGAGTCAGTGTGAGCGCGGGGCTATCCCAGTGAGAGTCAGTGTGTGTGCGGGGCTATATCCCAGTGAGAGTCAGTGTGTGCGCGCGGCTGTATCCCAGTGAGAGTCAGTGTGTGCGCGGGGCTGTATCCCAGTGAGAGTCAGTGTGTGCGCAGGGCTGTATCCCAGTGAGAGTCAGTGTGTGTGCGGGGCTGTATCCTAGTGAGAGTCAGTGTGTGTGCGGGGCTGTATCCCAGTGAGAGTCAGTGTGCGCGCGGGGCTGTATCCCAGTGAGAGTCAGTGTGTGCGCGGGGCTGTATCCCAGTGAGAGTCAGTGTGTGTGCGGGGCTGTATCCCCTTGAGAATCAGTGTTTGTGCGGGGCTGTATCCCAATGAGAGTCAGTGTGTGTGCGGGGCTGTATCCCAGTGAGAGTCAGTGTGTGTGCGGGGCTGTATCCTAGTGAGAGTCAGTGTGTGTGCGAGGCTGTATCCTAGTGAAAGTCAGTGTGTGTGCGGGTCTGTATCCTAGTGAGAGTCAGTGTGTGTGCGGGGCTGTATCCTAGTGAGAGTCAGTGTGTGTGCGGGGCTGTATCCCAGTGAGAGTCAGTGTGTGTGCGGGGCTGTATGTGTGTGTGGGGCTGTTTCCTGGTGAGAGTCAGTGTGTGTGCGGGGCTGTATCCCAGTGAGAGTCAGTGTGTGTGCAGGGCTGTATCCCAGTGAGAGTCAGTGGATGTGCGGGGCTGTATCCTAGTGAGAGTCAGTGTGTGTGCGGGGCTGTATCCCAGTGAGAGTCAGTGTGTGTGCGGGGCTGTATCCCAGTGAGAGTCAGTGTGTGTGCGGGGCTGTATCCCAGTGAGAGTCAGTGTGTGTGCGGGGCTGTATCCTAGTGAGTGTCAGTGTGTGTGCGGGGCTGTATCCTAGTGAGAGTCAGTGTGTGTGCGGGGCTATATCCCAGTGAGAGTCAGTGTGTGCGCGGGGCTGTATCCCAGGGAGAATCAGTGTGTGCGCGGGGCTGTATCCCAGTGAGAGTCAGTGTGTGCGCGGGGCTGTATCCTAGTGAGAGTCAGTGTGTGCGCAGGGCTGTATCCCAGTGAGAGTCAGTGTGTGTGCGGGGCTGTATCATAGTGAGAGTCAGTGTGTGTGCGGGGCTGTATCCTAGTGAGAGTCAGTGTGTGTGCGGGGTTGTATCCCAGTGAGAGTCAGTGTGTGTGCGGGGCTGTATCCCAGTGAGAGTCAGTGTGTGTGTGGGGCTGTATCCTAGTGAGAGTCAGTGTGTGTGCGGGGCTGTATCCCAGTGAGAGTCAGTGTGTGTGTGGGGCTGTATCCCAGTGAGAGTCAGTGTGTGCGCGGGGCTGTATCCCAGTGAGAGTCAGTGTGTGTGTGGGGCTGTATCCCAGTGAGAGTCAGTGTGTGCGTGGGGCTGTATCCCAGTGAGAGTCAGTGTGTGTGCGGGGCTGTATCCCATTGAGAATCAGTGTTTGTGCGGGGCTGTATCCCAATGAGAGTCAGTGTGTGTGCGGGGCTGTATCCCAGTGAGAGTCAGTGTGTGTGCGGGGCTGTATCCCAGTGAGAGTCAGTGTGTGTGCGGGACTGTCTCCCAGTGAGAGTCAGTGTGTGTGCGGGACTGTATCCCAGTGAGAGTCAGTGTGTGCGCGGGGCTGTATCCTAGTGAGAGTCAGTGTGTGTGCGGGGCTGTATGTGTGTGTGGGGCTGTATCCTAGTGAGAGTCAGTGTGTGTGCGGGGCTGTATCCCAGTGAGAGTCAGTGTGTGTGCAGGGCTGTATCCCAGTGAGAGTCAGTGGGTGTGCGGGGCTGCATCCTAGTGAGAGTCAGTGTGTGTGCGGGGCTGTATCCCAGTGAGAGTCAGTCTGTGTGCGGGGCTGTATCCTAGTGAGTGTCAGTGTGTGTGCGGGGCTGTATCCTAGTGAGAGTCAGTGTGTGTGCGGGGCTATATCCCAGTGAGAGTCAGTGTGTGCGCGGGGCTGTATCCCAGGGAGAGTCAGTGTGTGCGCGGGGCTGTATCCCAGTGAGAGTCAGTGTGTGCGCGGGGCTGTATCCTAGTGAGAGTCAGTGTGTGCGCAGGGCTGTATCCCAGTGAGAGTCAGTGTGTGTGCGGGGCTGTATCATCGTGAGAGTCAGTGTGTGTGCGGGGCTGTATCCTAGTGAGAGTCAGTGTGTGTGCGGGGTTGTATCCCAGTGAGAGTCAGTGTGTGTGCGGGGCTGTATCCCAGTGAGAGTCAGTGTGTGTGTGGGGCTGTATCCTAGTGAGAGTCAGTGTGTGTGCGGGGCTGTATCCCAGTGAGAGTCAGTGTGTGTGTGGGGCTGTATCCCAGTGAGAGTCAGTGTGTGCGCGGGGCTGTATCCCAGTGAGAGTCAGTGTGTGTGTGGGGCTGTATCCCAGTGAGAGTCAGTGTGTGCGCGGGGCTGTATCCTAGTGAGTGTCAGTGTGTGTGCGGGGCTGTATCCTAGTGAGAGTCAGTGTGTGTGCGGGGCTATATCCCAGTGAGAGTCAGTGTGTGCGCGGGGCTGTATCCCAGTGAGAGTCAGTGTGTGCGCGGGGCTATCCCAGTGAGAGTCAGTGTGTGCGCGGGGCTGTATCCCAGTGAGAGTCAGTGTGTGCGCGGGGCTGTATCCCAGTGAGAGTCAGTGTGTGTGCGGGGCTGTATCCTAGTGAGAGTCAGTGTGTGTGTGGGGTTGTATCCCAGTGAGAGTCAGTGTGTGTGCGGGGCTGTATCCTAGTGAGAGTCAGTGTGTGTGCGGGGCTGCATCCCAGTGAGAGTCAGTGTGCGCACGGGGCTGTATCCCAGTGAGAGTCAGTGTGTGCGCGGGGCTGTATCCCAGTGAGAGTCAGTGTGTGTGCGGGGCTGTATCCCATTGAGAATCAGTGTTTGTGCGGGGCTGTATCCCAGTGAGAGTCAGTGTGTGTGCGGGGCTGTATCCTAGTGAGAGTCAGTGTGTGTGCGGGGCTGTATCCTAGTGAGAGTCAGTGTGTGTGCGAGGCTGTATCCCAATGAGAGTCAGTGTGTGTGCGGGGCTGTATCCCAGTGAGAGTCAGTGTGTGTGCGGGGCTGTATCCTAGTGAGAGTCAGTGTGTGTGCGAGGCTGTATCTAGTGAGAGTCAGTGTGTGTTCGGGTCTGTATCCTAGTGAGAGTCAGTGTGTGTGCGGGGCTGTATCCCAGTGAGAGTCAGTGTGTGTGCGGGGCTGTATCCTAGTGAGAGTCAGTGTGTGTGCGGGGCTGTATCCCAGTGAGAGTCAGTGTGTGTGCGGGACTGTCTCCCAGTGAGAGTCAGTGTGTGCGCGGGGCTGTATCCTAGTGAGAGTCAGTGTGTGTGCGGGGCTGTATGTGTGTGCGGGGCTGTATCCTAGTGAGAGTCAGTGTGTGTGCGGGGCTGTATCCCAGTGAGAGTCAGTGTGTGCGCAGGGCTGTATCCCAGTGAGAGTCAGTGTGTGCGCGGGGCTGTATCCCAGTGAGAGTCAGTGTGTGCGCGGGGCTGTATCCCAGTGAGAGTCAGTGTGTGTGCGGGGCTGTATCCCAGTGAGAGTAAGTGTGTGTGCGGGGTTGTATCCCAGTGAGAGTCAGTGTGTGTGCAGGGCTGTATCCCAGTGAGAGTCAGTGTGTGTGCGGGGCTGTATCCTAGTGAGAGTCAGTGTGTGTGCGGGGTTGTATCCCAGTGAGAGTCAGTGTGTGTGCAGGGCTGTATCCCAATGAGAGTCAGTGTGTGTGCGGGACTGTATCCCAATGAGAGTCAGTGTGTGCGCGGGGCTGTATCCCAGTGAGAGTCAGTGTGTGTGCGGGGCTGTATCCCAGTGAGAGTAAGTGTGTGTGCGGGGTTGTATCCCAGTGAGAGTCAGTGTGTGTGCAGGGCTGTATCCCAGTGAGAGTCAGTGTGTGTGCGGGGCTGTATCCTAGTGAGAGTCAGTGTGTGTGCGGGGTTGTATCCCAGTGAGAGTCAGTGTGTGTGCAGGGCTGTATCCCAATGAGAGTCAGTGTGTGTGCGGGACTGTATCCCACTGAGAATCAGTATGTCGGGGGGCTGTATCCCAGTCAGAGTCTGTGTGTGTGTGGGGCTATATCCCAATGAGAGTCAGTGTGTGGTGAGGACTGTACCCCAGTGAGAATCAGTGTGAGGGGGGTCTGTATCCCAGTGAGAGTCAGTGTGTGGGGGGGACTGTACCCCAGTGAGAGTCAGTGTGCCTTCGGGGCTGTATCCTAGTGAGAGTCAGTGTGTGTGCGGGGCTGTATCCCAATGAGAGTCAGTGTTTGTGCAGGGCTGTATCCCAATGAGAGTCAGTGTGTGTGCGGGGCTGTATCCCAGTGAGAGTCGGTGTGTGTGCGGGACTGTTTCCCAGTGAGAATCAGTATGTGGGGGGGCTGTATCCCAGTGAGAGTCAGTGTGTGTGGGGAGGGCTGTATCCCAGTGAGAGTTAGTGTGTGTGGGGGGCTGTATCCCAGTGAGAGTCGGTGTGTGTGCGGGGCTGTATCCCACTGAGAGTCAGTGTGTGTGCGGGGCTGTATCCCAGTGAGAATCAGTGTGTGTGCGGGGCTGTATCCCAGTGGGAATCAGTGTGTGTGCGGGGCTGTATCCCAGTGGGAATCAGTATATGGGGGGGTCTGTATCCCAGTGAGAGTCAGTGTGTGGGGGCGACTGTACCCCAGTGAGAGTCAGTGTGCATGCGGGGATGTGTCCTAGTGAGAGTCAGAGTGTGGGAGGGGGGGCTGTATCCCAGTGAGAGTCAGTGTGTGTGCGGGGCTATATCCCAGTGAGAGTCAGTGTGTGCGCGGGGCTGTATCCCAGTGAGAGTCAGTGTGAGCGCGGGGCTATCCCAGTGAGAGTCAGTGTGTGCGCGGGGCTGTTTCCCAGTGAGAGTCAGTGTGAGCGCGGGGCTATCCCAGTGAGAGTCAGTGTGTGTGCGGGGCTATATCCCAGTGAGAGTCAGTGTGTGCGCGCGGCTGTATCCCAGTGAGAGTCAGTGTGTGCGCGGGGCTGTATCCCAGTGAGAGTCAGTGTGTGCGCAGGGCTGTATCCCAGTGAGAGTCAGTGTGTGTGCGGGGCTGTATCCTAGTGAGAGTCAGTGTGTGTGCGGGGCTGTATCCCAGTGAGAGTCAGTGTGTGCGCGGGGCTGTATCCTAGTGAGAGTCAGTGTGTGCGCAGGGCTGTATCCCAGTGAGAGTCAGTGTGTGTGCGGGGCTGTATCATCGTGAGAGTCAGTGTGTGTGCGGGGCTGTATCCTAGTGAGAGTCAGTGTGTGTGCGGGGTTGTATCCCAGTGAGAGTCAGTGTGTGTGCGGGGCTGTATCCCAGTGAGAGTCAGTGTGTGTGTGGGGCTGTATCCTAGTGAGAGTCAGTGTGTGTGCGGGGCTGTATCCCAGTGAGAGTCAGTGTGTGTGTGGGGCTGTATCCCAGTGAGAGTCAGTGTGTGCGCGGGGCTGTATCCCAGTGAGAGTCAGTGTGTGTGTGGGGCTGTATCCCAGTGAGAGTCAGTGTGTGCGCGGGGCTGTATCCTAGTGAGTGTCAGTGTGTGTGCGGGGCTGTATCCTAGTGAGAGTCAGTGTGTGTGCGGGGCTATATCCCAGTGAGAGTCAGTGTGTGCGCGGGGCTGTATCCCAGTGAGAGTCAGTGTGTGCGCGGGGCTATCCCAGTGAGAGTCAGTGTGTGCGCGGGGCTGTATCCCAGTGAGAGTCAGTGTGTGCGCGGGGCTGTATCCCAGTGAGAGTCAGTGTGTGTGCGGGGCTGTATCCTAGTGAGAGTCAGTGTGTGTGTGGGGTTGTATCCCAGTGAGAGTCAGTGTGTGTGCGGGGCTGTATCCTAGTGAGAGTCAGTGTGTGTGCGGGGCTGCATCCCAGTGAGAGTCAGTGTGCGCACGGGGCTGTATCCCAGTGAGAGTCAGTGTGTGCGCGGGGCTGTATCCCAGTGAGAGTCAGTGTGTGTGCGGGGCTGTATCCCATTGAGAATCAGTGTTTGTGCGGGGCTGTATCCCAGTGAGAGTCAGTGTGTGTGCGGGGCTGTATCCTAGTGAGAGTCAGTGTGTGTGCGGGGCTGTATCCTAGTGAGAGTCAGTGTGTGTGCGAGGCTGTATCCCAATGAGAGTCAGTGTGTGTGCGGGGCTGTATCCCAGTGAGAGTCAGTGTGTGTGCGGGGCTGTATCCTAGTGAGAGTCAGTGTGTGTGCGAGGCTGTATCCTAGTGAGAGTCAGTGTGTGTTCGGGTCTGTATCCTAGTGAGAGTCAGTGTGTGTGCGGGGCTGTATCCCAGTGAGAGTCAGTGTGTGTGCGGGGCTGTATCCTAGTGAGAGTCAGTGTGTGTGCGGGGCTGTATCCCAGTGAGAGTCAGTGTGTGTGCGGGACTGTCTCCCAGTGAGAGTCAGTGTGTGCGCGGGGCTGTATCCTAGTGAGAGTCAGTGTGTGTGCGGGGCTGTATGTGTGTGCGGGGCTGTATCCTAGTGAGAGTCAGTGTGTGTGCGGGGCTGTATCCCAGTGAGAGTCAGTGTGTGCGCAGGGCTGTATCCCAGTGAGAGTCAGTGTGTGCGCGGGGCTGTATCCCAGTGAGAGTCAGTGTGTGCGCGGGGCTGTATCCCAGTGAGAGTCAGTGTGTGTGCGGGGCTGTATCCCAGTGAGAGTAAGTGTGTGTGCGGGGTTGTATCCCAGTGAGAGTCAGTGTGTGTGCAGGGCTGTATCCCAGTGAGAGTCAGTGTGTGTGCGGGGCTGTATCCTAGTGAGAGTCAGTGTGTGTGCGGGGTTGTATCCCAGTGAGAGTCAGTGTGTGTGCAGGGCTGTATCCCAATGAGAGTCAGTGTGTGTGCGGGACTGTATCCCACTGAGAATCAGTATGTCGGGGGGCTGTATCCCAGTCAGAGTCTGTGTGTGTGTGGGGCTATATCCCAATGAGAGTCAGTGTGTGGTGAGGACTGTACCCCAGTGAGAATCAGTGTGAGGGGGGTCTGTATCCCAGTGAGAGTCAGTGTGTGGGGGGGACTGTACCCCAGTGAGAGTCAGTGTGCCTTCGGGGCTGTATCCTAGTGAGAGTCAGTGTGTGTGCGGGGCTGTATCCCAATGAGAGTCAGTGTTTGTGCAGGGCTGTATCCCAATGAGAGTCAGTGTGTGTGCGGGGCTGTATCCCAGTGAGAGTCAGTGTGTGTGCGGGGCTGTATCCCAGTGAGAGTCGGTGTGTGTGCGGGACTGTTTCCCAGTGAGAATCAGTATGTGGGGGGGCTGTATCCCAGTGAGAGTCAGTGTGTGTGGGGAGGGCTGTATCCCAGTGAGAGTTAGTGTGTGTGGGGGGCTGTATCCCAGTGAGAGTCGGTGTGTGTGCGGGGCTGTATCCCACTGAGAGTCAGTGTGTGTGCGGGGCTGTATCCCAGTGAGAATCAGTGTGTGTGCGGGGCTGTATCCCAGTGGGAATCAGTGTGTGTGCGGGGCTGTATCCCAGTGGGAATCAGTATATGGGGGGGTCTGTATCCCAGTGAGAGTCAGTGTGTGGGGGCGACTGTACCCCAGTGAGAGTCAGTGTGCATGCGGGGATGTGTCCTAGTGAGAGTCAGAGTGTGGGAGGGGGGGCTGTATCCCAGTGAGAGTCAGTGTGTGTGCGGGGCTATATCCCAGTGAGAGTCAGTGTGTGCGCGGGGCTGTATCCCAGTGAGAGTCAGTGTGAGCGCGGGGCTATCCCAGTGAGAGTCAGTGTGTGCGCGGGGCTGTTTCCCAGTGAGAGTCAGTGTGAGCGCGGGGCTATCCCAGTGAGAGTCAGTGTGTGTGCGGGGCTATATCCCAGTGAGAGTCAGTGTGTGCGCGCGGCTGTATCCCAGTGAGAGTCAGTGTGTGCGCGGGGCTGTATCCCAGTGAGAGTCAGTGTGTGCGCAGGGCTGTATCCCAGTGAGAGTCAGTGTGTGTGCGGGGCTGTATCCTAGTGAGAGTCAGTGTGTGTGCGGGGCTGTATCCCAGTGAGAGTCAGTGTGCGCGCGGGGCTGTATCCCAGTGAGAGTCAGTGTGTGCGCGGGGCTGTATCCCAGTGAGAGTCAGTGTGTGTGCGGGGCTGTATACCCTTGAGAATCAGTGTTTGTGCGGGGCTGTATCCCAATGAGAGTCAGTGTGTGTGCGGGGCTGTATCCCAGTGAGAGTCAGTGTGTGTGCGGGGCTGTATCCTAGTGAGAGTCAGTGTGTGTGCGAGGCTGTATCCTAGTGAAAGTCAGTGTGTGTGCGGGTCTGTATCCTAGTGAGAGTCAGTGTGTGTGCGGGGCTGTATCCTAGTGAGAGTCAGTGTGTGTGCGGGGCTGTATCCCAGTGAGAGTCAGTGTGTGTGCGGGGCTGTATGTGTGTGTGGGGCTGTTTCCTGGTGAGAGTCAGTGTGTGTGCGGGGCTGTATCCCAGTGAGAGTCAGTGTGTGTGCAGGGCTGTATCCCAGTGAGAGTCAGTGGATGTGCGGGGCTGTATCCTAGTGAGAGTCAGTGTGTGTGCGGGGCTGTATCCCAGTGAGAGTCAGTGTGTGTGCGGGGCTGTATCCCAGTGAGAGTCAGTGTGTGTGCGGGGCTGTATCCCAGTGAGAGTCAGTGTGTGTGCGGGGCTGTATCCTAGTGAGTGTCAGTGTGTGTGCGGGGCTGTATCCTAGTGAGAGTCAGTGTGTGTGCGGGGCTATATCCCAGTGAGAGTCAGTGTGTGCGCGGGGCTGTATCCCAGGGAGAGTCAGTGTGTGCGCGGGGCTGTATCCCAGTGAGAGTCAGTGTGTGCGCGGGGCTGTATCCTAGTGAGAGTCAGTGTGTGCGCAGGGCTGTATCCCAGTGAGAGTCAGTGTGTGTGCGGGGCTGTATCATAGTGAGAGTCAGTGTGTGTGCGGGGCTGTATCCTAGTGAGAGTCAGTGTGTGTGCGGGGTTGTATCCCAGTGAGAGTCAGTGTGTGTGCGGGGCTGTATCCCAGTGAGAGTCAGTGTGTGTGTGGGGCTGTATCCTAGTGAGAGTCAGTGTGTGTGCGGGGCTGTATCCCAGTGAGAGTCAGTGTGTGTGTGGGGCTGTATCCCAGTGAGAGTCAGTGTGTGCGCGGGGCTGTATCCCAGTGAGAGTCAGTGTGTGTGTGGGGCTGTATCCCAGTGAGAGTCAGTGTGTGCGTGGGGCTGTATCCCAGTGAGAGTCAGTGTGTGTGCGGGGCTGTATCCCATTGAGAATCAGTGTTTGTGCGGGGCTGTATCCCAATGAGAGTCAGTGTGTGTGCGGGGCTGTATCCCAGTGAGAGTCAGTGTGTGTGCGGGGCTGTATCCCAGTGAGAGTCAGTGTGTGTGCGGGACTGTCTCCCAGTGAGAGTCAGTGTGTGTGCGGGACTGTATCCCAGTGAGAGTCGGTGTGTGTGCGGGACTGTATCCCACTGAGAATCATTATGTCGGGGGGCTGTATCCCAGTGAGAGTCAGTGTGTGTGCGGGACTGTTTCCCAGTGAGAATCAGTATGTGGGGGGGCTGTATCCCAGTGAGAGTCAGTGTGTGTGGGGAGGGCTGTATGCCAGTGAGAGTTAGTGTGTGTGGGCGGCTGTATCCCAGTGAGAGTCGGTGTGTGTGCGGGGCTGTATCCCACTGAGAGTCAGTGTGTGTGCGGGGCTGTATCCCAGTGAGAGTCGGTGTGTGTGCGGGACTGTTTCCCAGTGAGAATCAGTATGTGGGGGGGCTGTATCCCAGTGAGAGTCAGTGTGTGTGGGGAGGGCTGTATCCCAGTGAGAGTTAGTGTGTGTGGGCGGCTGTATCCCAGTGAGAGTCGGTGTGTGTGCGGGGCTGTATCCCAGTGAGAGTCAGTGTGTGTGCGTGGCTGTATCCCACTGAGAGTCAGTGTGTGTGCAGGGCTGTATCCCAGTGAGAGTCAGTGTGTGTGCGGGGCTGTATCATAGTGAGAGTCAGTGTGTGTGCGGGGCTGTATCCTAGTGAGAGTCAGTGTGTGTGCGTGGCTGTATCCCACTGAGAGTCAGTGTGTGTGCAGGGCTGTATCCCAGTGAGAGTCAGTGTGTGTGCGGGGCTGTATCATAGTGAGAGTCAGTGTGTGTGCGGGGCTGTATCCTAGTGAGAGTCAGTGTGTGTGCGGGGTTGTATCCCAGTGAGAGTCAGTGTGTGTGCGGGGCTGTATCCCAGTGAGAGTCAGTGTGTGTGTGGGGCTGTATCCTAGTGAGAGTCAGTGTGTGTGCGGGGCTGTATCCCAGTGAGAGTCAGTGTGTGCGCGGGGCTGTATCCCAGTGAGAGTCAGTGTGTGCGCGGGGCTGTATCCCAGTGAGAGTCAGTGTGTGCGCGGGGCTGTATCCTAGTGAGAGTCAGTGTGTGTGCGGGGCTGTATCCCATTGAGAATCAGTGTTTGTGCGGGGCTGTATCCCAATGAGAGTCAGTGTGTGTGCGGGGCTGTATCCCAGTGAGAGTCAGTGTGTGTGCGGGGCTGTATCCCAGTGAGAGTGAGTGTGTGTGCGGGACTGTCTCCCAGTGAGAGTCGGTGTGTGTGCGGGACTGTATCCCACTGAGAATCATTATGTCGGGGGGCTGTATCCCAGTCAGAGTCAGTGTGTGTGTGGGGCTATATCCCAATGAGAGTCAGTGTGTGGTGAGGACTGTACCCCAGTGAGAATCAGTGTGAGGGGGGTCTGTATCCCAGTGAGAGTCAGTGTGTGGGGGGGACTGTACCCCAGTGAGAGTCAGTGTGCCTTCGGGGCTTTATCCTAGTGAGAGTCAGTGTGTGTGCGGGGCTGTATCCCAATGAGAGTCAGTGTTTGTGCAGGGCTGTATCCCAATGAGAGTCAGTGAGTGTGCGGGGCTGTATCCCAGTGAGAGTCAGTGTGTGTGCGGGACTGTTTCCCAGTGAGAATCAGTATGTGGGGGGGCTGTATCCCAGTGAGAGTCAGTGAGTGTGCGGGGCTGTATCCCAGTGAGAGTCGGAGTGTGTGCGGGACTGTTTCCCAGTGAGAATCAGTATGTGGGGGGGCTGTATCCCAGTGAGAGTCAGTGTGTGTGGGGAGGGCTGTATCCCAGTGAGAGTTAGTGTGTGTGGGCGGCTGTATCCCACTGAGAGTCAGTGTGTGTGCGGGGCTGTATCCCAGTGGGAATCAGTATATGGCGGGGTCTGTATCCCAGTGAGAGTCAGTGTGTGGGGGCGACTGTACCCCAGTGAGAGTCAGTGTGTGGGAGGGGGGGCTGTATCCTAGTGAGAGTCAGTGTGTGTGCGGGGCTGTATCCTAGTGAGAGTCAGTGTGTGTGCGGGGCTGTATCCCAGTGAGAGTCAGTGTGTGTGCGGGGCTGTATCCTAGTGAGAGTCAGTGTGTGTGCGACGCTGTATCCTAGTGAGAGTCAGTGTGTGTGCAGGGCTGTATCCCAGTGAGAGTCAGTGTGTGTGCGGGGCTGTATCCCAGTGGGAATCAGTATATGGCGGGGTCTGTATCCCAGTGAGAGTCAGTGTGTGGGGGCGACTGTACCCCAGTGAGAGTCAGTGTGTGGGAGGGGGGGCTGTATCCTAGTGAGAGTCAGTGTGTGTGCGGGGCTGTATCCTAGTGAGAGTCAGTGTGTGTGCGGGGCTGTATCCCAGTGAGAGTCAGTGTGTGTGCGGGGCTGTATCCTAGTGAGAGTCAGTGTGTGTGCGACGCTGTATCCTAGTGAGAGTCAGTGTGTGTGCAGGGCTGTATCCCAGTGAGAGTCAGTGTGTGTGCGGGGCTGTATCCCAGTGAGAGTCAGTGTGTGTGCGGGGCTGTATCCCAGTGAGAGTCAGTGTGTGTGCGGGGCTGTATCCCAGTGAGAGTCAGTGTGTGTGCGGGGCTGTATCCTAGTGAGAGTCAGTGTGTGTGCGGGGCTGTATCCTAGTGAGAGTCAGTGTGTGTGCAGGGCTGTATCCCAGTGAGAGTCAGTGTGTGTGCGGGGCTGTATCCTAGTGAGAGTCAGTGTGTGTGCGGGGCTGTATGTGTGTGCGGGGCTGTATCCTAGTGAGAGTCAGTGTGTGTGCGGGGCTGTATCCTCGTGAGAGTCAGTGTTTGTGCAGGGCTGTATCCCAGTGAGAGTCAGTGTGTGTTCGGGGCTGTATCCTAGTGAGAGTCAGTGTGTGTGCAGGGCTGTATCCCAGTGAGAGTCAGTGTGTGTGGGGGGCTATATCCCAGTGAGAGGCAGTGTGTGCACGGGGCTGTATCCCAGTGAGAGTCAGTGTGTGCGCGGGGCTGTATCCCAGTGAGAGTCAGTGTGTGTGCGGGGCTGTATCCCAGTGAGAGTCAGTGTGTGTGCAGGGCTGTATCCCAGTGAGAGTCAGTGTGTGTGCAGGGCTGTATCCCAGTGAGAGTCAGTGTGTGTGCGGGGCTGTATCCCAGTGAGAGTCAGTGTGTGTGCGGGGCTGTATGTGTGTGCGGGGCTGTATCCTAGTGAGAGTCAGTGTGTGTGCGGGGCTGTATCCCAGTGAGAGTCAGTGTGTGTGCGGGGCTGTATCCCAGTGAGAGTCAGTGTGTGTGCGGGGCTGTATCCTAGTGAGAGTCAGTGTGTGTGCGGGGCTGTATCCTAGTGAGAGTCAGTGTGTGTGCGGGGCTGTATCCCAGTGAGAGTCAGTGTGTGTGCGGGGCTGTATCCCAGTGAGAGTCAGTGTGTGTGCGGGGCTGTATCCTAGTGAGAGTCAGTGTGTGTGCAGGGCTGTATCCCAGTGAGAGTCAGTGTGTGTGCAGGGCTGTATCCTCGTGAGAGTCAGTGTGTGTGCGAGGCTGTATCCTAGTGAGAGTCAGTGTGTGTGCAGGGCTGTATCCCAGTGAGAGTCAGTGTGTGTGCGGGGCTGTATCCTAGTGAGAGTCAGTGTGTGTGCGGGGCTGTATCCTAGTGAGAGTCAGTGTGTGTGCGGGTCTGTATCCCAGTGAGAGTCAGTGTGTGTGCGGGGCTGTATCCTAGTGAGAGTCAGTGTGTGTGCGGGGCTGTATCCTAGTGAGAGTCAGTGTGTGTGCGGGGCTGTATCCTAGTGAGAGTCAGTGTGTGTGCAGGGCTGTATCCCAGTGAGAGTCAGTGTGTGTGCGGGGCTGTATCCTAGTGAGAGTCAGTGTGTGTGCGTGGCTGTATCCCAGTGAGAGTCAGTGTGTGTGCGGGGCTGTATCCTAGTGAGTGTCAGTGTGTGTGCGGGGCTGTATCCTAGTGAGTGTCAGTGTGTGTGCGGGGCTGTATCCTAGTGAGAGTCAGTGTGTGTGCGTGGCTGTATCCCAGTGAGAGTCAGTGTGTGTGCGGGGCTGTATCCTAGTGAGTGTCAGTGTGTGTGCGGGGCTGTATCCTAGTGAGAGTCAGTGTGTGTGCGGGGCTATATCCCAGTGAGAGGCAGTGTGTGCACGGGGCTGTATCCCAGTGAGAGTCAGTGTGTGCGCGGGGCAGTATCCCAGTGAGAGTCAGTGTGTGTGCGGGGCTGTATCCCAGTGAGAGTCAGTGTGTGTGCAGGGCTGTATCCCAGTGAGAGTCAGTGTGTGCGCGGGGCTGTATCCTAGTGAGAGTCAGTGTGTGTGCAGGGCTGTATCCCAGTGAGAGTCAGTGTGTGTGCGGGGCTGTATCCCAGTGAGAGTCAGTGTGTGCGCGGGGCTGTATGTGTGTGCGGGGCTGTATCCTAGTGAGAGTCAGTGTGTGTGCGGGGCTGTATCCCAGTGAGAGTCAGTGTGTGTGCAGGGCTGTATCCTAGTCAGTGTCAGTGTGTGTGCGGGGCTGTATCCTAGTGAGAGTCAGTGTGTGTGCGGGGCTATATCCCAGTGAGAGGCAGTGTGTGCGCGGGGCTGTATCCCAGTGAGAGTCAGTGTGTGTGCGGGGCTGTATCCCAGTGAGAATCAGTGTGTGTGCAGGGCTGTATCCCAGTGAGAGTCAGTGTGTGCGCGGGGCTGTATCCCAGTGAGAGTCAGTGTGTGCGCGGGGCTGTATCTCAGTGAGAGTCAGTGTGTGCGCGCGGCTGTATCCTAGTGAGAGTCTGTGTCTGGGAAAACCCTGCTCTAAATGTACTCCTGCAATTAATCCAGTTTTACAGGTGTCACTGGTGACTCTGTGTGAGTAATTGAATCAGGAAACAGTGTGCACTCTGCCATTGAAACTTTATCTGTCTGAAAACTGAGGTAAGTCGGCCTGTGAAACAGAGAGTTGGAAACGCTGTCCACAGACATCCTCCTGTCCCAGCAAACCTTGGAATGAGGAACCCTCTCTGACTTGAATCATATTTGTGGGAATTTTAAAATGCTTCAAAAATCACATACAGGCACGCACACATACACATAGACAACCACTCTCACACACAGACTCACACACATACGCACACGCAGATATAAACACACTCTGACATACACACACTCTCACACAAACTGACACACAAACATACTCTGACACACACACACAAACACTCACACTCTTTCACACACAGTAACACACAGACATACCCTGACACACACACACAAACTCACACACACATACTCTCACACATACACAAACTCTCATCCTCCATCACACACACACAAACACACACTCTCTCACACACACACTCTGACACACACAAACACTATCACAATCCCTCACACACACACATACTCTCACACATACACACTTACACTCTCACACACACACACTCGCACACATTCACACACACACAAACACTCTCACATTCCCTCACACACACAAACACACATTCTCACACACACACACACATTCACACACACAAACACTCTCACACTCCATCACACACACAAACACACATTCTCACACACACTCACACACACAAACACTCTTACACTCCATCACACACACAAATACACACTCTCACATACACACACTCTGACACACACACACAAACACTCTCACACTCTCTCACACTCACACACACACCGGTGCACAGTCTTGTCAGGCTCTCCAGGTGAAATTGGCTGAGTGATAGGAAGAATGGATAACGGTCAATTGAAAGTGCAGCATGGGCTGGTGAGGGTGGGGTTATTGTGGTCCCCCTTATGCACAGGTATGGCTTTCCATGTGATAGAGAGCCACAGCGTGTAGTCCTTGCAGGAGAAGTGGCTGATCTCCCGGAGACTGTCGCCATATCACCTAATCCTCATGAATAACAAACCCACCGCTGGAATTGACCAAAGCAAGTCGAGAGTTTGGGACATCAGCAAGAAAAGGAAATGCAACCGATTACAGTGGAGGCGCCCAGGGATCGGGACCAGGACCCCTTGCTTTAGATATTTGTCAATGATTTGGATGTTGGTGAGCAGGGCACAGAACATAAGATATCACAGCGCAGTACAGGCCCTTCGGCCCTCGATGTTGCGCTGACCTGTGGAACCAATCTGAAGCCCATCTAACCTACACCATTCCATTTTCATCCATATGTTTATCCAATGACCATTTAAATGCCCTTAAAGTTGGCGAGTCTACTACTGTTGCAGGCAGGGCATTCCACACCCTTACGACTCTCTGAGTAAAGAAACTACCTCTGATATCAGTCCTATATCTATCATCTCTCAATTTAAAGCTATGTCCCCTCATACCTATCTGAGGAAAAAAGTTCTCGTTGTCCACCCTATCTAACCCTCTGATTATCTTGTATGTCTCAAATAAGTCACTTCTCAACCTTCTCTCTAACAAAAACAGCCTCAAGTCCCTCAGTCTTTCCTCATAAGACTTTCTTCAGGAATGAGGCTGGTGTGCCAAGCGGGCTGAGATAAAGGGTAGGGGGGAGGGAATTTGGGGGAGGGGCACTGGGAATACGATAGGTGGAAAGAGGTGAGGGTGAGGGTGATAGGCCGGAGAGGGGGTGGGGGCGGAGAGGTTGGGAAGAAGATTGCAGGTCAAGATGGCGGTGCTGAATCTGGGGGTTGGGACTGACATAAGGTGGGGGGAGGGGAAATGAGGAAGCTGGAGAAATCCACATTCATCCCTTGCGGTTGGAGGGTTCCTAGGCAGAAGATGAGGCGCTCTTCCTCCAGGCGTCGTGTTGCCATGGTCTGGCGATGGAGGAGTCCAAGAACCTGCATGTCCTTGGCAGAGTGGGAGGGGGAGTTAAAGTGTTCAGCCACAGGGTGGTTGGGTTGGTTGGTGCGGGTGTCCCAGAGGTGTTCTCTGAAACGTTCCGCAAGTAGGCGGCCTGTCTCCCCAATATAGAGGAGGCCACATTGGGTGCAGAGGATGCAGTAAATGATGTGTGTGGAGGTGCAGCGCCGTTTCTGCCCGGCGCACCACTTCCGCCCCCAGTGACGTCACTCACCTGCTCAAGGACCACACCACATGCTACTCCACCCCCACGTTAATCTCCGCCCCCATGTTGATCTCCACCCCCATGACCAACTCTGCCCCCCACGACTAACCCCGCCCCCACTCCCAGCTCCAGCCCCACACCAGGTCCTAGCTCCCAGCCCTGCCGTATTTTCACCATCCCTCCAGACCTCCCCCTCTCTGAGGATGAAAGATCAGTCCTCAGCAGAGGCCTCACCTTCATCCCCCTACGCTCTCGATTAACGAGTTCAACACGTGATGAGACATCGAACAATTCTTCCGCCGCCTTCGCCTCCGTGCCTACTTCTTCAACCAAGACTCTCGCCCACCCTCTGATGACCCCTTCTCCCGCCTCCAACACACCCCATCCACCTGGACACCCCGTGCTGGCCTCCTACCTGCCCTCGATCTCTTCATAGCAAACTGCCGCCGCGATATTAACCGCCACCTGAACTCCCCCACCCCTCTCACCCACTCCAACCTCTCACCCTCGGAACGCGCAGCCCTCCACTCCCTCCGTTCCAACCCCAACCTCACCATCAAACCAGCAGACAAGGGAGGCGCGGTAGTAGTTTGGCGCACTGACCTCTACACCGCTGAGGCTAAACACCAACTCGCGGACACCTCCTCCTACTGCCCCCTTGACCATGACCCCACCACCCACCACCAAACCATCATCTCCCAGACCATCCATAACCTCATCACCTCAGGGGACCTCCCATCCACCGCCTCCAACCTCATAGTCCCACAACCCCGCACCGCCCGTTTCTACCTCCTGCCCAAAATCCACAAACCTGACTGCCCCGGCCGACCCATTGTCTCAGCCTGCTCCTGCCCCACCGAACTCATCTCTGCATACCTCAACACGGTGCTGTCCCCCTTAGTCCAAGAACTCCCCACCTACGTTCGGGACACCACCCACGCCCTCCACCTCCTCCATGATTTTCGCTTCCCCGGTCCCCAGCGCCTTATTTTCACCATGGACATCCAGTCCCTGTACACCTCCATCCCCCATCACGAACGCCTCAAAGCCCTCCGCTTCTTTCTTTCCCGCCGTACCAACCAGTACCCTTCCACCGACACCCTCCTTCGACTGACTGAACTGGTCCTCACTCTTAACAACTTCTCCTTCCAATCCTCCCACTTCCTCCAAACCAAAGGAGTAGCCATGGGCACCCGCATGGGCCCCAGCTATGCCTGCCTCTTCATAGGATATGTGGAACAG
The DNA here is from genome assembly GCF_037043375.1 of Chiloscyllium plagiosum. Taxonomy (NCBI): domain Eukaryota; kingdom Metazoa; phylum Chordata; class Chondrichthyes; order Orectolobiformes; family Hemiscylliidae; genus Chiloscyllium; species Chiloscyllium plagiosum. Next base: position 133,594,390 of record NW_028270144.1, read on the forward strand.
TCCATCTTCCGCAGCTACACTGGCACCACCCCCACCTTTTCCTCCGCTACATCGATAACTGTATCGGCGCCGCCTCGTGCTCCCACGAGGAGGTTGAACAGTTCATCCACTTCACCAACACCCTCCACCCCGACCTCAAATTCACCTGGACCGTCTCAAACTCCTCCCTCCCCTTCCTAGACCTTTCCATTTCTATCTCGGGCGACCGAATCAACACGGACATTTACCACAAACCGACCGACTCCCACAGCTACCTAGACTACACCTCCTCCCACCCTGCCCCCTGTAAAAACGCCATCCCATATTCCCAATTCCTTCGTCTCCACCGCATCTGCTCCCAGGAGGACCAGTTCCAAAACCGTACAACCCAGATGGCCTCCTTCTTCAAAGACCACAATTTCCCCACAGACGTGGTCGACGATGCCCTCCACCGCATCTCCTCCACTTCCCGCTCCTCCGCCCGTGAACCCCACCCCTCCAACCGCCACCAGGACAGAACCCCACTGGTCCTAACGTACCACCCTACCAACCTCCATATACATCGTATCATCGGCCGTCATTTCCGCCACCTCCAAACGGACCCCACCACCAGGGATATATTTCCCTCCCCTCCCCTATCAGCATTCCGGAGAGACCTCTCCCTCTGCGACTGTCTCGTCAGGTCCACACCCCCCACCAACCCAACCTCCACTCCCGGCACCTTCCCCTGCAACCGCAAGAAATGCAAACCTTGTGCCCACACCTCCCCCCTCACTTCCCTCCAAGGCCCCAAGGGATCCTTCCATATCTGCCACAAATTCACCTGCACCTCCACACACATCATTTACTGCATCCGCTGCACCCAATGTGGCCTCCTCTATATTGGGGAGACAGGCCGCCTACTTGCGGAACGTTTCAGAGAACACCTCTGGGACACCCGCACCAACCAACCCAACCGCCCCGTGGCTCAACACTTCAACTCCCCCTCCCACTCTGCCAAGGACATGCAGGTCCTTAGCCTCCTCCATCGCCAGCCCATGGCAACACGATGGCTGGAGGAAGAGCGCCTCATCTTCCGCCTAGGAACCCTCCAACCACACTTGAGAATGTAGGTTTCTCAAGCTTCCTCATTTTCCCTCCCCCCACCTTATCTCAGTCCCAAACCCCGGATTCAGCACCATCCTCTTGACCTGCAATCGTCTTCCTGACCTCTCCGCCCCACCCCCTCTCCGCCTATCACCCTCACCTTAACCTCCTTCCACCTATCGTATTCGCAATGCCCCTCCCCCAAGTCCCTCCTCCCTACCTTTTATCATAGCCTGCTTGGCACACCAGCCTCATTCCTGAAGGAAGGCTTATGCCCGAAACGTCGATTCTCCTGCTCCTCGGATACTGCCTGGCCTGCTGTGTTTTTCCAACACCACATTTTTCAACTCTGGTCTCCAGCATCTGCAGTCCTCACTTTCTCATAAGACCTTCCCTCCATACCAGGCAACATCCTAGTAAATCTCCTCTGAACCATTTCCAATGCTTCTACATCATTCCTATAATGTGGTGACCAGAACTGTACACAATATTCCTAGTGCAGCCGCATCAGAGTTTTGTACAGCTGCAGCATAACCTCATGGCTCTGAAATGTAATCCCTCTACCAATAAAAGCTAACACACCATGTGCCTTCTTAACAATCCTATTAACCTGTGTGGACATAATTAGGAGATGCCGGTGATGGACTGGGGTGTACAAAGTTAAAAATCACACAACACCAGGTTATAGTCCAACAGGTTTAATTGGAAGCACTAGCTTTTGGAGCATCACTCCTTCATCAGGTGATTGTGGAGGACACAATTCTAAGGCACAGAATTTATAGCAAAAATTTACAGTGTGATGTAACTGAAATTATACATTGAAAAATACCTTGATTGTCTGTTGAGTTTTTCATCTGTTTGAATACCATGATAGTTTCACTTCTTTCATGTGTAAATCACAAAAGCTTTTTTTTAAAAGTTGCATTCTCAGGTTAACTGTAACAATGGGTGTTAGCTAGACAATATGTTGAAGGTGTTAGCCCCCTGTGTTCTCTGTCTATGACCTGATGTTTAGATTGATTCTAATCTAAAAAGTGAGATATCGGAGTTTTACATAAATTCATGCAGTTTTTGAGCAAAGTACAATGTAACTCTGCAAGTACAAATTCACCCCACAAAATATATGTGTGCATGTGTGTGTGTGTGTGTTTATGTGTGTCTGGGTTGGGGGTTGTGAGTGTGAGAAAGTGTATATGTGTGTGTGGTGAGTGTAGAGTGTCTTAAGTCTGTGAGGGGGTGCATGTGTCAGTGTGGGAGAATGCATGCGTGTCTGGGGTGGGGGGTTGTGAGTGTCTGTGAGAGAGAGTGTATATGTGTGTGCATGAGTGTAGAGTGGTCTAAGTCTCTGAGAGGATGTATGTGTGAGTGTGGGAGTGTGTGTGCCAGTAAGATTGTGTGTGAGTGTCTATGAGAGAGAGTGTATATGTGTGTGTGCATGAGTGTAGTCTAAGTTTCTGAGAGGATGCATGTGGGAGTATGTGTGTCTGTAAGGGTGTGTGTGAGTGTCTGTGTACGTGTCTGTGTATATGTGTCTCCTTGTGTATGTGTATATAGGAGTGCCTGTGTGTGTGTGAGAGAGTGTGTGCGCGAGTGTGTGTGTGTGTAGGAGTGTCTGTGTGTGTGTATAGTGCAATGAGGATCACCTGTAACGTGACATGAACCCAAGGTCCCGGTTGAGGCCATCCCTATGGGTACCGAACTTAGCTATCAGCCTCTGCTTGGCCACTTTTCTCTGCTGCCTGTCCCGAAGTCCACCTTGGAGGATGGTCACCCGAAGGTCCGAGGCTGAATGTCCTGGACCACTGAAGTGTTCCCCAACTGGGAGGGAACCCTCCTGTCCGTTGATTGTTGTGCGGTGCCCATTCATCCGTTGTCGTAGCCTTTGCCTTTGTTGGACTATAACCTGGTGTTGTGTGATTTTTAACCTGGGTAGAAACTTTCAGGGATCTATGTACATGGACACCAAGATCTCTCTGCTCATCTACACTACCAAGAATCTTACCATTAGCCCAGTATTCTGCATTCCTGTTACTCCTTCTATAATTGAATAGTTTGTGGAAGCTTTGTAACCTGAGAGGATACGTACTTTCACAGTCTGCAGACAGATGGCAGATACAGTTCATAAGTAGAAATATGAAATTATGCAGTTTGGCTGGGAAAACAATGTCAAATGGGGGTACAATTGTCAAGGGGGTGCAGGAGCAGAGGGAGCTGGGTGTGCAGAGAGGTAGGGTAGGACAGGACAAGAAGGTGTTTAATAAAAACAGTGTCCTCCGGTGTACTTCAATGTCCATCAAGCACAGCTGCATCTGCAGCCGACAGATTGGTAAGGTTGAGGTCAGGTATGTTTTTCCCTCTTGTCGGCTCCCTCCCCACCTGCTGCAGACCCAGTCCTGCAGAGATGTCCTTTAGGACCCGACCAGCTCCATCAGGAGTGCTGCTGCTGAGATGCTCTCAGAGGAGGGCATTCAAGTTCGTCCCCATCATTGCCAGGGCCTCAGCAGTTTCCATCCCCACAGACGTCACTCACCGGAACACCACCAACAAACACAGTCACTGCCGAAGACACCGCAAATGTCACACGGAACGTCACTTCCACCGAATGCACCATTTCAGCCCCCCCGACCTCCACGGTGTGCGTCATTTCCTTTGGTGACGTCGCACACAATACCATGACCACATCCACGTCAGAGACACACTGGGTCCTAGCTCCCAACCATGCCGTGTGTTCACCATCCCCCCAGACATCCCCCCTCACTGAGGACAAACGATTAGTCCTCAGCAAAGGCCTTACCTTCATCCCCCTCTGCTCCTGGAACAATGAATTCAACATGCGTTGTGACATGGAACACTTCTTCTACTGCCTCCGCCTTTGGGCTTACTTTTTCCACCAAGACTCCCACCCACCTTCCGAAGATCCCTTCTCATGCTTCCAGCAGACCCCCATCCACCTGGACACCCGTGCCAGTCTGATACCCACCCTTAACTCTTTATTTCCAACTGTGGCTGGGACATTGACTGACTGACTGACTGCCTCAACCTGTCCGCCCCCCTCACCCACTCCAACCTCTCACCCTTGCAACACGTAGCCCTCCACTCCCTTTGCTCCAACCCCAACTTCACCATCAAACCAGTGCACAAATGGGGCGCAGTGTTGTTTGGTGCACTGACCTTCTACACTGCCGAAGCCAGGTACCAACTGGCGGACACCTCCTCCTATTGCCCCCTTGACCACAATCGCATCTCCCATCACCAAATCATCATCTCCCAGTCTGTACACAATCTCATCACCTTGGGGATTTCCCACACACAGCTTCTAACCTCATAGTTCAGGAACCCTCCTACCTGAGATTCACAAGCCTGACTGCCCTGGCCGATCTATTGTCTTGGCCTGTTCCTGCCACTGAACCCATCACCACATTTCTTGATACTGTTCTGTTTCCCCCACCTCCCCAGCCGGTCTAGGAACTTCCCACATACATTCAGGGCACCACCCAAGCCCTCCACTTCCTCCATGACATCCTGCTCAATAGACAATAGACAATAGACAATAGGTGCTGGAGTAGGCCATTCTGCCCTTCGAGCCTGCACCACCATTCAATATGATCATGGCTGATCATCCTTAATCAGTATTCTCTTCCTGCCTTATCTCCATAACCTTGGTTCCACAATCCTTGAGAGCTCTATCCAACTCTTTCTTAAATGAATCCAGAGACTGGGCCTCCACTGCCTTCTGGAGCAGAGCATTCCACACAGCCACCACTCTCTGGGTGAAGAAGTTTCTCCTCATCTCTGCCCTAAATGGTCTACCCCGTATTTTTAAGCTGTGTCCTCTGGTTCGGCACTCACCCATCAGCAGAAACATGTTTCCTGCCTCCAGAGTTTCCAATCCTTTAATAATCTTATATGTCTCAATCAGATCCCCTCTCAGTCTTCTAAACTCAAGGGTATACAAGCCCAGTCGCTCCAGTCTTTCAGTGTAAGGTAATCCTGCCATTCCAGGAATTGATATCGTGAACCTACGCTGCACTCCCTCAATAGCCAGAATGTCTTTCCTCAAATTTGGAGACCAGAACTGCACACAGTACTCCAGGTGTGGTCTCACCAGGGCCCTGTACAGCTGCAGAAGAACCTCTTTGCTTCTATACTCAATCCCTCTTGTTATGAAGGGCAGCATGCTATTAGCCTTCTTCACTACCTGCTGTACCTGCATGCTTACCTTCATTGACTGGTGTACAAGAACACCCAGATCTCTTTGTACTGCCCCTTTACATAAATTGATTCCATTTAGGTAGTAATCTGCCTTCCTGTTCTTGCCACCAAAGTGGATAACCATACATTTATCCACATTAAACTGCATCTGACCACTCACCTAACTTGTCCAGGTCACCCTGTAACCTCCTAACATCCTCATCACATTTCACCCTGCCACCCAGCTTAGTATCATCAGCAAATTTGCTAATGTCATTACTAATACCATCTTCTATATCATTAACATATATTGTAAAAAGCTGCGGTCCCAGCACTGATCCCTGCGGTACCCCACTGGTCACTGCCTGCCATTCCGAAATGGAGCCGTTTATCACTGCTCTTTGTTTTCTATCAGCCAACCAACTTTCAATCCAAGTTAGTACTTTGCCCCCAATAGCATGCGCCCTAATTTTGCTCACTAACCTCCTGTGTGGGACTTTATCAAAAGCTTTCTGAAAGTCCAGGTACGCTACATCTACTGGATCTCCCTCATCCATCTTCAGGGTTACATCCTCAAAACATTCCAGAAGATTAGTCAAGCATGATTTCCCCTTCATAAATCCATGCTGACTCTGACCTATCCTGTTGCTACTATCCAGATCTGTTGTAATTTCATCCTTTATAATAGACTCCAGCATCTTTCCCACCACTGAGGTCAGACTAACTGGTCTATAATTTCCTGCTTTCTTTCTCCCATCTTTTTTAAAAAGTGGTACAACATTAGCCACCCTCCAATCCGCAGGATCTGATCCCGAAACTATCGAACTCTGGAAAATAATCACCAATGCATCCACGATTTCTCGAGCCACCTCCTTCAGTACCCTGGGATGTAGACCATCAGGCCCTGGGGACTTATCAACCTTCAGACCTAACAGTCTCTCCAACACCAATTCCTGGCAAATGTAAATTCCCTTAAATTCAGGTCCTTCAGCCGCTGTTACCTCGGAGATTGCTTGTGTCTTCCCCAGTGAACACAGATCTGAAGTACCAATTCAATTCCTCTGCCATTTCTTTGTTCCCTGTAATACATTCCCCTGTTTCTGTCTTCAAGGGCCCAACTTTAGTCTTAAAAGTGCCTCATCTTCACCATGGACATCCAGTCCCAATACTCCTCTATCTGCCATAACCAAGACCTCCAAGCCCTCCATTTCTTCCTCTCCTGGTATCCTCACCAGTACCCCTCACTTGTTTGGCTGATCTAGTTCGCACTCTCAATAATTTTTCCTTTGAATCCTCCCACTTCCTCCAGATGAAAGGAGTAGCCGTAGGCACCCAACATGGGCACCTACTTGGCTGCAGCTATACCTGCCTCTTTGTTGGCTACGTAGAACAGTCCATCTTCCGCAGCTACACCGGCACCACTCCCCACCTTTTCCTTCACTACATTGATGACTGTATTGGCGCCACCTTGTGCTCCCCCGAGGAGGTTGGACCACCTCAGACACCTGTCTCCCCTTCCTGGACCGCTTCATCTCCATCTCCGCTGATCGACTCACCATGGACATCTGTACAAACCCACTGACTTCCACAGCTACCTGGACTACAACTCCTCCCACCCTGCCTCCTGTAAAAATGCTATCCCTTATTCCCAATTCCTCTGCCTCTGCTGCATCTGCTCCCAGGAGGATCAATTCCACTCCAGAACATCCCAGATGGTCTCCTTCTTCAAGGACCACAATTTCACCTCCCACATGGTCAACAAAGCCATCCAGCACATATCCTCCCCTTCCCGCACCTCTGCCTTTGAACCCCACTTCCCAACCACAACAAGGACAGAGCCCCCCCCAGTCCTCTCCTTCCACCTCACCAACCTCCAGATACAACGCATCATCTTTTGCCATTTCTGCCACCTTCAGTCAGACCCCACCACCATCACCACCCCATCAACATTCTGCAGAGACCGCTCCCTCCTCAACTCCTTTATCAGGTCCACACCCCCCACCAATCCACCCTCCACTCCCAGCACCTTTCCCTGCCACTGCAGGAAATATAAATCCTACACCCATACCTGTCCCTCACCTCCAACCAAGACCCCAAAGGATCCTTCCATATCTGACAGAGATTTTCCTGCACATCCAAACACCTCATTTACTATGTTCATTGCCCTCGATGTGGTCTCCTCTACATCGGAGAGACAGAATGTGGAATATTTCGGAGAAAATCTCCAGGACAAATGCACCAACCAACCCCACCGCCCTCCACCTCCTCCACTGAACACTTCAACTCCCCCTCCCTCTCCGCCAAGGACATGCCGGTTCTGGGCCTCCTCTATCACCAAACCCTAACCACCTGACACCTGGAGGAAGGACGCCTCATCTTCCACTTTGGGATCCTCCAACCCTATGGCATCAATGTTTATTTCACCAGTTTCCTCATTTCCCCTCTCCCCACCTTATCCCAGATCCAACCTTCCAACTTGGTTCCGCCCTCATTCCCAGATACCTTATCCCCCTCCCCACCACCCCGCCATTTATCTCTCAGCAACCCACTCCTCCCCACCAACCAACATTCCTGATGAAGGGCTTATGCCTGAAACATCCATTCTCCTGCTCCTCGGATGCAGCCTGACCTGCTGTGCTTTTCCAGCCCCACTCTCTTTGCCACTGAAATCCCCACCCAGAGTATATCTTGTGCCTTTACCACCTTCAGTGCTTCCTCTAAATGTTCTTCAACATGGAGGAGCACCGATTCATCAACTGGGGGAGGAAGATACATGGTAATCAGCAGGAAGTTTCCTTTCTCAGGTTTAACCCGAAGCCATGACACTTCATGAGATCTGGAATCAATGTGGAGGACTCCCAGAGCAACCCCCTCCTGACTGTATCCCACCGTGCCACCACCTCTGCTGGGTCTGTCTTGCCGGTGGGACAGGACATATCCAGGGATAGTGATGGTGGGGTCTGGGGCATTGTCCGTAAAGTAGGATTCCATGAGTGCGACTATGTCAGGCTGTTGCTTGACTTGACTATGAGACAGCTCTCCCAATGTTGGTACTAGCCCCCAGATGTTAGTCAGGAGGATTCCAAGTGATATCATGAAATGGTTGGAGGAACTGGATATTGTGAAAATTATGGGCCAAAGAACAAAGAACAAAGAAAATGTACAGCCCAGGAACAGGCCCTTTGGCCCTCCAAGCCTGAGCTGATCCAAATCCACTGTCTAAACCTATTGCCCAATTCCTAAGGATCTGTTTCCCTCTGCTCCCCACCTACTCATGCATCTGTCCAGACGCATCTCAAATGAATCTACCGTGCCTGCCTCTACCACCTCTGCTGGCAACACGTTCCAAACGCCCACCACCCTCTGTATAAAGCACTTTCTTTGTGTATTCCCCTTAAACTTTCCACCTCTCACTTTGAAAGCGTGACGTCTCATTATTGAATCCCTCACCCTGGGAAAAAGCTTGTCTCTATCCACCTTGTCTGTACCCTTCATGATTTTGTAAACCTCAGTCAGGCCCCCCCTCAATCTCTTTTTTTCTAATGAAAACAATCCTAACCTCCTCAACCTCTCTTCATAACTAGCACCTTCCATACCAGGCAACATCCTCGTAAACCTTCTCTGCACCCTCTCCAAAGCGTCCATATTCTTTTGGTAATGTGGTGACCAGAAATGGACACTGTATTCTAAATGCGGCCGAACCAATGTCTTGTACAATTTTAACATGACTTGCCAGCTCTTATACTCAATACCCCGTCCAATGAAGGCAAGCATACTACATGCCTTCTTGACCACTCTATCCACCTGTGCACCAACCTTCAGGGTACAATGGACCTGCACTCCCAGTTCTCTCTGCCCACCAACTTTTCCCAAGGCTCTTCCGTTTACAGTATAGTTCGCTCTAGAATTAGACTTCCCAAAATGCATCACCTCTCATTTGCCTGGATTGAACTCCATCTGCCACTTTTGCGCCCAACTCTTCAGTCTATCTATATCCTCCTGTTCTTTTTCTTAAGGGGTGGTAAATGGGATCCAAGTCAACGTGTTTGTTGATAGAGTTCCGGTTGGAATGCCATGCTTTGACTGACGTGGCTGAGATTGGTTAACTAAGCACAGGCCCCTATGCTTCCTGCTACTCCACCAATCTTCGTGCCATCTGCAAACTTGCTGATCATACCAACAGTGCCCTCTTCCAGATCATTTATGTATATTAAAAATAACAGTTGCCCCAACACTGACCCCTGTGGAACACCACTGGTCACCTTTCTCCATTTTGAGAAACTCCCTTCAACTACTACTCTCTGTCTCCTGTTGCTCAACCAGTTCCTTATCCATCTAGCTAGAACATCCTGCACACCATGTGACTTCACTTTCTCTATTTCCATATATATAACATTCCAGCAATTGTACTGAAGACTTGTGCTCCTGAACTTACTGCTCCCCTAGCCAAGCTGTTCCAGTACAGTTATAACACTGGCATCTACCCAACAATGTGGAAAATTGCTCAAGTATGCCCTGTACACAGAAAAGCAGAACAAATCCAACCCAGCCAATTACTGCCCCATCAGTTTACTCTTGATCATCAGTAAAGTGATGGAAAGTGTTATCAACACTGCTATCAAGCAAACCTGCTCAGCAATAGCCTGCTCAGTGATGCCCAGTTTGGGTTCTGCCAGGGCCACTTACCTCCCTGGAAGACCATTGGAATGAAGCAGTCTGGGAAGAGTGTCAAGAAGTGATGCAGAACAAGAGGAAATCGTTGATTGAGTGAGTAAGGTTAGGTGAACATTTTTAATCACATAGTTTGTAAGGGTTTTCATTTGGATTTGCAGTTTGAAAGGACAATCATGTGTCATTTGATTTTAAAGACAATTTGTGAGTTTGATATAAATGGAGTACATCATGGAAGCTGGACTGAGGCCATTGAGATACTTTCTCTGCTCTACGTGGGATGTTGGGCATAGTTCCATTGCTCTGGGCCAGCATGTCGCCAGGTTTAGGAACTGCAGCAGTAGCTAGAAATATCATAGGGTAACGGCCTGGCCCCTTGGGAAACAGTGACCATAATGTGATCAAATTGTTTATTAAGGGAATGAGATGCATCCATGGATCTTGAAAAAAATGAAGGTGCAAATTTCAGAGACATATGTTTCAGTCTTCACTGGACTCAGGGGAGGTGTCAACATACTTGAAAAAGCAAACCTTACACCCAGGGAGAGTCATTGTGTGTGGGACTGTACCCCAGTGAGAGTCAGTGTGTGTGGGACTGTACCCCAGTGAGAGTCAGTGTGTGTGGGACTGTACCCCAGTGAGAGTCAGTGTGTGTGGGAGTGTATCCCAGTGAGAGTCAGTGTGTGTGGGACTGTACCCCAGTGAGAGTCAGTGTGTGTGGGACTGTACCCCAGTGAGAGTCAGTGTGTGTGGGAGTGTATCCCAGTGAGAGTCAGTGTGTGTGGGAGTGTATCCCAGTGAGAGTCAGTGTGTGTGGGACTGTACCCCAGTGAGAGTCAGTGTGTGTGGGACTGTACCCCAGTGAGAGTCAGTGTGTGTGTGTGACTGTATCCCAGTGAGAGTCAGTGTGTGTGGGACTGTACCCCACTGAGAGTCAGTGTGTGTGTGGGACTGTACCCCACTGAGAGTCAGTGTGTGTGTGGGACTGTACCCCAGTGAGAGTCAGTGTGTCAGTGTGTGTGTGGGACTGTACCCCAGTGAGAGTCAGTGTGTGTGGGACTGTACCCCAGTGAGAGTCAGTGTGTGTGTGTGGGACTGTATCCCAGTGAGAGTCAGTGTGTGTGTGGGACTGTACCCCAGTGAGAGTCAGTGTGTGTGGGACTGTACCCCAGTGAGAGTCAGTGTGTGTGGGACTGTACCCCAGTGAGAGTTAATGTGTGTGTGTGTGGGACTGTACCCCAGTGAGAGTCAGTGTGTATGGGACTGTACCCCAGTGAGAGTCAGTGTGTATGGGACTGTACCCCAGTGAGAGTGGAATATATGGTAGATGTCTGTCATATTCCTTGGTCTGGTGTCCTGTAAATTCACATCCAAATCTTTGTCACTTGTAGCTTTTGAGCGTGACAGCATACAGTGAGTGTTTAGTCATTGTGAGTAGTTGCTGTATCAGCTCCCACCCTGTGTAGGAAGATTAAAGTGAGGTTTGCCTGTCAGAAATAAACATTCCTCTTTGTTGGAATGATTTGGAGGGAATCAGCATTGTGGTTTGCCAGAAGAATGTGCAGCAGTTTCACTGAGACAATGAGTCAGGTCTCCCTGTGAACTGGAATGGAGCAGAGCTTTCTGGTTTGGTGTTTGACGTTATTTTTCTCGATCATTAAGCTGCCTCGTGCAGCCACCTTGAGCTGTTCTTTCATCACGTTTGAATCTGTTGAAGGGAATGAGGAGAGGCTGTGACAACCCTGTCTCCTTGTGTGTATTACCTCCCTCCACCCTCACCAACCAACCACAGCTCCATTAGTTGGCGTCAAGTCTATTTTAGTGACAGTTCTGATCTCTTTCCCAGAATGCTCTACATCACGTTCAGGAGATTCTGCACTTTTTAAATGATGGGTTGCTTTTTTGAGTGGAAAATAAAAAGCACAAAACAAGAAACATTTGTTTGTGGATTCCATTCCCAATGTTCCCAGCTCAGATCCACAGATCATACAGAGTAGGACCAGGCCATTCAGCCCCTTCAGTCTGTTTTATCACAGGACAACTCCACTTCCCTGTCTTTCACCTGAATGTTTCTCTCGCTGCAGGTTGCAGACTGACACAGCTGCTCCATCATTTTCTGTCTTTGGAAATGTTTGGCTCCATCTTTAATCAAAAATTACCACCGCAGACAGCAGTATGTTCAATTACCCTGCCTCTACCACAGACTCCGGAGAAGAAGAGAATTCCACAGACTGGCTAGACTCTGAGGTAATGAAACATCTCCTTATCGCCATCTTCAAAGTGAGACTCTGTTCTGTGTTCCTCAGTTTCAGATCTCCTCACGAAAGTGAAACATCCTCTCTGCATTGTCCCTGTTAAAATCCCCAGAAACCTCACTGTTTCAAAGCAATCAGGTGTCATTAATTAAGACAATTTTTGTTTGTGTCCCTGCCTGACCCAACATTTACTGCCTGTCCCTTGTTGCCCTTGAGAAGGTGGTGGTGAGCTGCCTTCTGGAACCACTACAGTGTCTGTGCTCTCAATGCACTTAGGGAGGGAGCTGACCCAGCGAAAGGGAAGGAACAGTGATATGCTCCAAGTCAGGGTGGTGAGTGATTTGGAGGGGAGCTTGCACGGGGTGGTGTTCCCATGTATCTTCTGCCCTTGTCCTTCTAGATGGAAGTGGTTGTGGATTTGGACGGTACTGTCTGAGGTTCTTTGGTGAATTTCTGCCATACATCTTATAGATGGTACACTGCTGCTACTGCGCCTCGATGGTGGAGGGAGCACCAGGTCAGTCATGAGGTCAGGAGCTGAGTGTCCCTTGTGGACCCCAAAATGAATGGTAACCCCCAGGTGTTGTTGATTGGTGTTTCAGTGATGGTAACACCATTGAATGTCAAGGAATATTGGTCAGATTGTCACTTATTAGTGATGTGTGTGATGTGAATGTTACTTGCCACTTGTCAGCCCAAGCCTGGATATTGTCCAGATCTTGTATTTGAACATGGACTGCTTCAATATCTGAGCTGTCTCAAATGGTGCACGCAGGCAGTATGTTCTCAATGGTGCATCTGTAAAGGTTGGTGAGGGTCCTGATGGACATGCTGAATTTCCTGAGCTGCCTGAGGAACTTGAGGCGGTGTTGTGCCTTCTTGACTGTCACATCTACATGGGAAGGCCAGGACAGATTGTCAGTTATCGTCACTGCTAGGAATGTGAGGCATTGCCGCCTGTCTACCTCAGCTCCGTTGATGCAGATGGGGGGGGGGGGGGGGGGGGTGTCCTACTTTCTTCCTGAAGTTAACAATCAGTTCTTTAGTTTTGCCGATGTTGAGAGGTGAGACATGAGTGTGATTGAGCATTTGTGTGTGTGTGTGTCAGAGAGAGAGTGTGTGTGTGAGAGAGTGTGTGTCTGAGATTATGTGTGTGTGTATACGTGTGTGTGTTTGTGTGGGTGTGTGTGTGTCAGAGTGTGTGAGTATGAGAGAGTGTTTGAGTGTGTGTGCGTGAGATTATGTGTGTGTATACATGTGAGTGTGTGTTTGTGTGAGTGTGTGTGAGTGAGTGAGTGTGTGTGTGTATGTGTGTGTAAGTGAGTGTGTGTATGTGTGTGAGATTATGTGAGTGTGTGTGTATGTATGTGTGTGCATGTGCGCTGTGTGAGTGTGAGCATGTGTGTGCATGCGTGTGTGTACTTGTGTACGTGTGTGTGTGCGTGTACATGTGTGTGTGAGTGCATGTGTACGTGTGTGTGTGCGTGTACATGTGTGTGTGAGTGCATGTGTGTGTGTACCTGGGTACGTGTGTGTCTGAGTGCGTGTGTGTGCGCAGGCGTGTATGTGCGTGTGAGAGAGAGTGTGTGTGTGTGTGCACGCGTGTACGTGTGTGAGAGTGTGTGTGGGAGAGAGTGTGTGTGTGTGCACGCGCATGTACGTGTGTGAGAGAGAGTGTGTGTGCGTGTGCGCGTGTGGACATGTGTGTGAGAGAGAGTGTGTGTACGTGCGTGCGCGTGTGTACATGTGTGTGAGAGAGAGTGTGTGTGTGCGTGCGCGTGTACGTGTGTGTGAGAGAGTGAGTGTGTGTATGTGTGTGAGTGTGTGTATGTGAGTGTGTGTGTATGTGTGTGTGTGCGCGCGCGGGTGTACGTGTGTGTGACAGAGAGAGTGTGTGTGTGCGCGCGCGTGTATGTGTGTGTGCTTGTGTGAGTGTGTGCGCGTGTGTATGTGTGTGTGTGAGTGTGTGTGTGCGCGAGTGCGTGTGTGTGAGAGAGTGTGTGAGAGAGTATGAGTGTGTGTCCGCGTGTACGTATGTGTGAGAGAGAGTGTGTGTGTGTACGTGTGTGAGAGTGTGTGTGTGAGAGAGTGTGTGTATGTGCACGCGCATGTACATGTGTGTGAGAGAGAGTGTGTGTGCGCGTGTGTACGTGTGTGAGAGAGAGTGTGTGTGTGAGAGAGTGAGTGTGTCTACGTGTGTGAGTGTGTGTATGTGAGTGTGTGTGTATATGTGGGTATGTGTGTGTGTGCGCGCACGCGTGTACGTGTGTGTGACAGAGAGAGTGTGTGTGTGCGCGCGCGTGTATGTGTGTGTGAGTGTGTGCGCGTGCGCGTGTGTATGTGTGTGTGTGAGAGTGTGTGTGTGCGCGTGTACGTGTGTGTGAGAGAGTGTGTGTGTGAGTGTGTGTGTCCGCGTGTACGTATGTGTGAGAGAGAGTGTGTGTGTGCACGCGCGTGTACGTGTGTGAGTGTGAGAGTGTGAGTGTGTGTGTCCGGGTATATGTATGTGTGAGTGTGTGTGTGCACGCGCGTGTACGTGTGTGAGAGAGTGTGTGTGTATGCGTGCGCGTGTACGTATGTGTGAGTGTGAGTGTGTGTCCGTGTACGTGTGTGTGAGAGTGTGTGTGTGCATGCGCGTGTACGTGTGTGAGAGAGAGTGTGTGAGTGAGTGTGAGTGTGTGTGTGTGTGTAGTGTGACTGCAGCATGTGATCCCTGTGCATGTGGTTTGAATGAGTCTCTGTCTCCCAGCTGCTGAGGTGAACGTGGTTTGGCTTCTATGAACACTCACTAGCCCAGGTTCAGCTCTCCCACTCCGACAGTATGACACCAAGTCCCAGCCTGACCTGAGTTCATTTCTAACAATTTTTGGGGCTTTCCGGCAGAGATCAGCATCCTTTCTTTAAAGTGGATTGATTCTTGGCCGTACGTATCATTGGTTTAATTTAGAGAAACGTTGTGTCCTCAGGTCAGTATAGAATCGATCAACAATTACAGGAAATAACTTTAAGAGTACTGCTCAGAAATGAGACCTGTTGCTTCAGCCTTTCATTTTACACTCATCAGCATAAATGTAATGACATAAACAAGGAAAGGACGAGGCCATTCTGCCCCTCAAGCCTTCTCCTCCATTCAGTAAGATCGTGGCTGACCTTACAGTAACCTCAACTGCACGTTCCTGCCTCTCCCATAAACTTTCACCATCTTGGTTCACAAAATTCCCTCATCCATTTGCAATTAAGGAGTTACACTCTCCAGCTTCCAATGGAATGGCACCATCTCAGAGTGAAGGCAGTTTTGGAAACAGTTTAAAACCAAAGCATCCGGCTATATCAGTTCTGAAGAAGTGTCATTAGACCCAAAATGATAACTCTGCTTCCTCTCTACAAATGCTGATTTTCTCTGGCAATTTTGGTCTTCATTTCCCACTATCCATAGTCCTTTGTTTTGTTTTATAATGACAACAAGCTCACTTTTGTTAAGATTATGGCTTGGAGTCCATTGAAATCACTACTCCAACAATTTCCTCACTCCCATTTCCCTGTTTAGATTACTTACAGTGTGGAAACAGGCCCTTCGGCCCAACAAGTCCACACCGCCCCGCCGAAGCGCACCCACCCAGACCCCTTCCCCTACCTTTACCCCTTACCTAACACTACGGGCAATTTAGCATGGCCAATTCACCTGACTTGCACATCTTTGGACTGTGGGAGGAAACCGGAGCACCCGGAGGAAACCCACGCAGACACGGGGAGAACGTGCAAACTCCACACAGTCAGTCGCCTGAGGCGGGAATTGAACCCGGGTCTCTGGCGCTGTGAGGCAACAGTGCTAACCACTGTGCCACCGTGCCGCCCACAAATGTTGATGGTGATTTTCCTGAGTTCCTCTCTCCCTTAAAATTCTTGATATATTTATCCTTCTGGGACATTCCTCCCTGTAGTGATTGTAGCAAGGTCAGCCATAGAATAAGAGTTCCCTGACTGGGGCTGTTAACCTGGTGCAATCAGGGAGCCCAGATATAAACAGGAGTGTCAGAGATTCTGTTCACTCTGAGAGTTGGCTCTGAGGGAGTTGGGTCAGTGTCAAGATCTCTCCCCGATCTTCCTCTGTGGAATTATTTCAGTGGCGATGAGAGTAAAGCACCACCTGAAGAAATTCACTCACAACAGTCGTCTTTGAGTTGGGGTAAGCCTTTCTGGCATCATGTTGTTATTTGGGAAGTTTGACTTGTTCAATCCTAACGTCAAAGACTGGGCCCGGTATGGACTCAGTTACATGTCAACTATGCTGGTCCTTTCATGGGCTCAATATTCATACTGAAAGTGGTCAGACCTGCACAGAGTTCATTCATCAAACCCAGAGACAACGATAGAAAAACTGTGTATATTAATAAACTGACTGTATTGGTCACAGACGATGGGTTATTGTTCACCAGCAGGGAAGGTTGTTTTTCGTAATGCAAGATGTTTCACAGGCATTGGAGCTGGGTCCATTTCTGTTTATTATTTATGCAAATAATTTAGATGAGAATATAGGAGGCAAGGCTAGCAAGTTTGTAGATGACACCAAAATCGGTGTTGTAGTAGACAATGACAAAGGCTATCCAAGATTACAAGGGGATTGATCGGGTCAAAGGCTGAGCAGTGGCAGATCGAGTTTAAATTGAATAAATGTGAGGCATTATACTTTGGTAAAACAAACAAGGGCAGGACTTATACAATAAATGGACGGCCTTGGGTAGTGTTGTAGAACAGAGAGCCAGGTGTTAAAATGCATAATTCTTTGAAGTTTGTATGTAGATATTGTGGTTAAGAATGCGTTTAGCACGCTTGCCTTCATTGCTCAGATCTTTGAGTAAAGGAGTTGGGACATCACGTTGAGATTGTACAGGACGTTGGTGAGGGACCTTCTGGAGTAATGTGTGTATGTTCTGGTCACCCCGGTTACAGCTGGAGAAGAAAGATTTACCGGGATATTGCCGGGGACAGAAGGTTTGAGTTATAAGGAGAGGCTGGATAGGCTGAGATCTCTTTCCCTGAAGCGTAGGAGGTTGAGGAGTGACCTTATAGAGGTTTATAAACTCATGAGGGGTGTGAATAGGGTGAATGGCAGGTATTTTTTCCCTGGGGTGGGGGGATTTCAAGGAAGGGGTGCATATTTTTAAGGTGAGGAGAAAGATTTTAAAAAGGCATTTGGAATGAATTTCCCGAGGAGATGGTGGTGTTGGTACAGTCACAGCATTTTAAAAGACATTTATCTAAGTACTTGAATAGGAAAGGTTTTGAGGGCCAGGAGCAGGCAGATGGGACTAGTTCAGTTTGGGATTGTGTCCAGCATGGACTGGTTTGACCAAAGTGTCTATTTCCATGCTGTATGACTGTGACTCTGACTCTATGAAGTTGAATGGTATTTGTCATACAGGGTCAGCTCCGATACCATCCATGATCCAATGGTCTGGCAGAAACAACCTACAGCTTCACTCGATACCAAACTGTCCTGGTTCCTATTTGTTCCTGGTTCCCTCATGTATTTACAGAGATCACTCCAGCAGAGTTGCCGGTAGAGAGAAGACTCCGCAGTGACCTGGGGGTGGGGGGGAGGGGGAAATGGCATCAGGAATGCCAATGCCAAACATGACTCCGGTAAGCATGAGAGAGAGTTTATTTCAGGGGACAAAGTTTCATGTATGAGCCACGGTGCTAAAACCACCAGGAGGATCTACAAGAAAAAGATCCTGCCTACATCCTTGGACTCAGAGGGATAGGGATGGATTGATTGTAATGAGGTAAGTCAAGTGGGCCTCATAGAATATGAGTTCCCTGATTGGGGCAGTTAATCTGGTCCAATCAGGGAGCCCTGGCTGACAGATAGAAACAGGAGATTCAGAGATTCTGCTCACTCTGAGAGCCAGCTCCGAGGAAGCTGAGTCAGTTTCTCCACGTGTAAAAAAAGTGAGAGTCAGTGATGGGATACTGGCCTCTGTGGAGTTAATGCACTTCACAATGAAGTTTGTCGAGAATCTCTGTTCCCAAAATGGTGATGACAGCAGTGTAGGCCCCTGAGCCTGTCTGCTCCCAAACTCCAAGTCGACCAAATACAACTTCCTCTTTCTTTGTTTTCCCTTTCTTTTGCATTTTCTTTTCCTCTTTTCAGTGATGGTGATGGAGAAGGTAGTATCTGAGATCAGAGCTGAAAATGTGTTGCTGGAAAAGCGCAGCAGGTCAGGCAGCACCCAGGGAACAGGAGAATCGATGTTTCGGGCATGAGCCCTTCTTCAGGAATGAGGAAAGTGTGTCCAGCAGGCTAAGATAAAAGGTAGGGAGGAGTGACTTGGGGGAGGGGCGTTGGAAATGCGATAGGTGGAAGGAGGTCAAGGTGAGGGTGATAGGCCAGAGTGGGGTGGGGGCGGAGAGGTCAGGAAGAAGATTGCAGGTTAGGAAGGTGGTGCTGAGTTCGAGGGATTTGACTGAGACAAGGTGGGGGGAGGGGAAATGAGGAAACTGGAGAAATCTGAGTTCATCCCTTGTGGTTGGAGGGTTCCTAGGCAGAAGATGAGGCGCTCTTCCTCCAGGCGTCGTGTTGCTATGGTCTGGCGATGGAGGAGTCCAAGAACCTGCATGTCCTTGGTGGAGTGGGAGGGGGAGTTGAAGTGTTGAGCCACGGGGTGGTTGGGTTGGTTGGTGCGGGTGTCCCAGAGGTGTTCTCTGAAACGTTCCGCATTGGGCCTGTCTCCCCAATGTAGAGGAGGCCACATTGGGTGCAGTGGATGCAGTAAATGATGTGTGTGGAGGTGCAGGTGAATTTGTGGCGGATATGGAAGTGTCCCTTGGGGCCTTGGAGGGAAGTAAGGGGGGAGGTGTGGGTGCAAGCTTTGCATTTCTTGCGGTTGCAGGGGAAGGTGCCGGGAGTGGAGGTTGGGTTGGTGGGGGGTGTCGACCTGACGAGGGAGTCATGGAGGGAGTGGTCTTTTCGGAACGCTGATACGGGAGGGGAGGGAAATATATCCCTGGTGGTGGGGTCCATTTGGAGATGGCGGAAATGAGTTCAGTGTCAGTATTGGAGGTGTTGGCCTTTAACTGTGGCAGTGCAGTGGGCCAGATTCGGTGTTCCTGACGACAGCGAGGTGTTGGCCCAGGAATGGGAATCCCGGAATCGAGTGTGATGTGGGGCTTTGGGGGTGTGGAGCCTGTTATGGAACTCCCCCCTCCTCCCCACTCCCCCCTCCCCGACTCCGATACCAAGGGGAGCAGAGGGAAGGAGGAAGATTAATTCTGTTTTTAATTACACTGAAACATGGCAACATATTACACTTTTCACTGTATTTATTTGTTCAATACAGTGACAATAAATCATTCAATTCAATTCAATTCAAAACATTCCTGTTTAATTCACCTGCCATCTCTTTATTTTCCAGCATCATTCTCCAGACTCACTGTCTATACGATTCACTGGCTATACAACTGCCTATATGGTTCACTGTCTATATGACTCACTGTCTATACGATTCACTGGCTATACAACTGTCTATATGGTTCACTGGCTATATGACTCACTGTCTATACGATTCACTGGCTATACAACTGTCTATATGGTTCACTGGCTATATGACTCACTGTCTATACGATTCACTGGCTATACAACTGTCTATATGGTTCACTGGCTATATGACTCACTGTCTATACGATTCACTGGCTATACAACTGTCTATATGGTTCACTGGCTATATGACTCACTGTCTATACGACCAATTGTTCACTTTGTCAACTCTTTGCTTCAAGTATTTACAGGAACAGTTTATATTCTTATCTACGTTGTTCTTGTATCTTGTCACTTGTCTTTGCTCAATGGCATTGTTTTTCTTCCAGTTTGGTAAAATCTACTACATTTTGAATTAACCACAGATAGTGGATCTGTCCCTTGGAAACATTTCACTTGTTGAATGTGTCAATTCTGTGTCTTCCAGAAAAGCTCCTTAAACCTTTCCCACTTCAGTACTATTGAATTTCCCTTCTGCCTAGTTTATTGATTCACTTTAGCTAACCAGGGGGTAAAATCTCTGCTAGTCAGAGTCACGCCTGGCACATAGGAAAACTGTTGTGGTTGTTGGAGGTCAGTCATCTCAGCTCCAGGACATCTCTGCAGGAGTTTCTCAGGATAGTGTCCTGTGTCCAACCATCTTCAGCTGCTTCATCAATGACCTTCTCTCCAACATAAGGTCAGAAATGGGGATGTTTGCCGGTGACTGCAAGGTGTTTAGCACCATTTGTGAATCCTCAGATACTGTAGCAGTCCATGTTCAAATGCAACAAGGTCTGGTCCCATCTCTTTCTCTCTCTCTCTCTCTCTCTCTCTTTTTTTCATCCTCTCTCTCTCTCTGTCACTCTCTCTCTCTTTCACTCTCTCTCTCTGTCTCTCTCTCTCTCTCTTTTTCATCCTCTCTCTCTCTGTCACTCTCTCTCTCTTTCACTCTCTCTCTCTGTCACTCTCTCTCTCTCTTTCACCCTCTCTCTATCTGTCACTCTCCGTTTTGGTCACTTTCTCTCCCTCCGTTGTGCTGTCATTCTCTCTCAGTCTGACTCTATTGCCCTCTGTCTCTCTTTCTCTCTCTCTCTCTTTGTCTCTCACTCGGGCTGACAACTAGCGAATAATCTTGGACCACACAAATGCCAGGCAATGAACATTTCCAAAAAGACACAATTTAATCACCGCCCCTTGTCATTTGTCATAACTCAGGAAGTCCAATTGGAAAGGAACACAGTTTATTGATGAACACTAACATGGAGCTAATACTCATGCTGTACACAGGTCACGGTTCGGGTCTTTGCCATTCTATCTTTTATTTGAACCTCAGCCTCTTGGTCCAAAATTAGGGACACTACCAATGTGCCACAACAGGGCCCTCTGTATCTGTTTTTTTCTCTTTTTAAAATTTTTATCCGTCATGAAACAGAAAAAGACTTTATTGTTTCCCCACCACCAGGAACACACCCGAGGGCCAATTGTATACTGACCCACAAAACCTGTTAAAGGCAACACTAACGTCAATTTAAAAAAAAAACAGCTGGGGGTAGTAGGGAGGGAGTGAGGGGATTAAATCTAAATGGAA
The DNA here is from genome assembly GCF_037043375.1 of Chiloscyllium plagiosum. NCBI lineage: Eukaryota > Metazoa > Chordata > Chondrichthyes > Orectolobiformes > Hemiscylliidae > Chiloscyllium > Chiloscyllium plagiosum. The sequence goes on from NW_028270144.1 coordinate 133,615,679, forward strand.
TTGGAGGGGGATTTAAAGTATTCCATCGTCCATGGTGCCCATCTCTCCCTGAAAATCTCTGGTGAACACGGTGTGCTCCTTCTCCAGAGACACCCGGACTCTAACGTAACCGCGGAAGAGGGGCAGGCAGTCGGCCCTAACAACCCCCTCCATGGCCCGCTGCCTCGACCTGTTTATGGCCAGTTTGGTCAGGCCCAGGAGCAGACCCACGAAGAGGTCCTCAGACCTGCCCTCCCCCCTCCGTACTGGAGATCAGGAGCGTGGCACTGAAGTGCAACCAAAAACAGAGAAGGAGGCTTTTAAGGAAATCAAAAAGGGAGTGCAAATGCCCCCACCCAATATACACATGGTCCACGGACTCCACAGCACCACTGAACAAGCAGTTGGGCTGGGAGTCCGTGAACCATCGCAATCTGCAGTTGCATGGGACCGCTGTGTGCAGCACCCTCCACCTCAGATCCCCGAGAAAAAGGGGGGAGGACCCCTGCATACAGAGCCCTCCACTGGGGATCCCCACCACCTGGTGGTAAATGGACAGGCCAAGGTATGTCTGGGTGGTGGATAAGGAGAACAGGTGGCCAGTGTGCAGCATCGGTCTGTATAGGGCCCACTGTTTTGTCTCCCAGACAGACACACAACACATATTCTGGAGGTAGCTGAGGTTTTTGGGCACTGGCTCCCCGGGGGAGGTACGGGATCCTGGGGCCAATGTGGAATTCCATCCAGACAGGGATACGTTCAGACGGGATCCCATCGCACACCTGAGCATGCTCCAACTGGGGCACGTCATCAGATCCAAGCATTGCCATTTTAAGAGATCAGACAGTATTGTCTGTAAAGCTACATGTTTGTTGCCAATCTACTCCCTGTGTCGGCTTTTTTTTTAATCAACTGCTCACTGATGGCATTACACATCCAGGCCTCCTGGCCCAGAGATAGAGACACTACTACTGCACCACAAGAACCCTGCTGGATCCTTCAAGTACTCCAAGAACTGGAACCATTTCTCCCAAACCAGTCCCTGAGGTGGGCAGCTCTCTCACTGATCTCATTTACTGCCATCAAACGTTGGTGTGGCTGAAGTAATTATCCTCAGATTACAATCATTGAGGTTCTGCTTCTTAAATGGGTTTTGATGACACAACACCTCTCTGTCACATCATTGGTATCTACAGAAACCATGGCAACGGGATCTTCCTGCTCTGGCTTTGATTGAATCCAGGACCTGGGCAGGAAACATAATCGCCATAGAGTCATAGAGCACAGAAACAGACACTTCAGCCCAACTTGTCCATGCCCACCAGCTTTCCCAAACTGAACTAATTCCATTTGTCTGCATTTGGTCCACATCCTTCTGAACTATTCCTATCCATTTACAGATACCTGTTCCTTTTCAATATATTTTAAAAATGCTATCATTGTACCAACCTCCACCACTTCATCTGGCAGCTTGTTCCATACACACACCACCCTCTGGGAGAAAACGTTGCCCCTCAGATCCCTTTTAAATCTGCCCCCTCTCACCTTAAACCTATGCCCTTTAGTTTTGGCTCCCATAACGTGGGGAAAAGACCTTGTCTATTCACCCTATCCATGTCCCTCATTATTTTATAAACCTCTGCAAAGTCACCCCTCAAACTTTGATGCTCCAAGGAGAAATGTCCCAGTCTATCCAACTTCTCCTTATATTGTTCACACCTCCAGTCCCGGCAACATCCTTGTAAATGTTTTCCGAACCCTTTCCAGTTTAATCACATCCTTCCTATAGCAGGGCGACCAGAATTATACACAGTTTGACAAATGTGGCCTTACCTATGTCTTGTACAGCCGCAACATGATGTCCCAACTCCTGTACTCAGCCTTCTTCACCGCCCTGTCTACTTTTCAAGGAATAAAGCACCTGTATTCCTAGGTCTCTCTGTCTGACAACAAGGCCCCATCATTAACTGTGTAAGTCCTGTTCTGGTTTGTCTTATCAAAATGCAATAAAAGAGAGCTCCTTTTTCTGAGGCACTTTGGAGATTCTCTGCAGGAAATGTGTGGCAGATAACACCCCTCTCCACACACACACACCCATCCTCCTTCTCTAAACAAAATAAAATGTTCTGTGCGCCCATTCAGTAAAAGGTTACAAGTTTTTTTCAACAATCTGTTTGCAAATTCAGAACAGTGGGAATGGAGGTTACGGCAGTTGAATGTTCCTCCTGCAGAATGTGGGAGGTAAGAGTCACCACTAGTGTCCCTGCTGACTACATCTGCGGGAAGTGCACCCAACTCCAGCTCCTCGTAAACCGCGTTAGGGAATTGGAGCTGGATGAACTTCGGATCACTCGGGAGGCAGAGGGGGTTATTGAGAGGAGTTAGTCACACCTCAGGTAAAGAAGAAGGGAGATGCATTACAGTCATGGGATGGAAAGGGAACCAACAGGCAGTGCAGGGAACCCCTGTGGCTGTTCCCCTCAACAACGAGTATACCGTTTTGGATACTGTTGGCGGGAGGCAGGTGAACTTACCAGGGGTAAGACATGGGGAACAGGTCTCTGGCACAGAGTCTGTCCCTGTTGCTCAGAAGGGAAGGGGGAAAGAGGAGCACAGCATTAGTCATTGGGGACTCCATAATTAGGGGGACAGATAGGAGGTTCTGTGGGGACGAGAGAGAGAGGCTCACGGTTGGTGTGTTGCCTCCCAGGTGCCAGGGTCCGTGATGTCTCTGATTGTGTTTTTGGGATCCCTGAGGGGGAGGGGGAGCAGCCCAAAGTCATGGTCCACATGGGCACCAATGACATAGGTAGGAAAGGGATGGGGATTTCAGGCAGAAATTCAGGGAGCTAGGATGGAAGCTTAGAGCTAGAACAAACAGAGATGTTATCTCTGGTTTGTTACCCATGCCATGTGCCAGTGAAGTGAGGAATAGGGAGAGAGAGGAGTTCAACACGTGGCTACAGGGATGGTGCTGGAGGAAGGGTTTTGGATACCTGGGTAATTGGGGAAGGTGGGACCTCTACAAGCTGGATGGTCTACACCTGAACCAGAGGGGTACCAATATCCTCGGGGGAATTTTCCTCATGCTCTTCGGGGGGGTTTAAACTAATGAAGCTGGGGAATGGGAACCAGAATTGCAGTTCCAGTGTACAGGAGATTTAGAGTATGACATCATACATAAGGTTTCAAGGTCGAGGGAGTGTACTGGCAAGCAGGAAGGTGGTTTGAAGTGTGTCTACTTCAACGCCAGGAGCATCTGGAATAACTTGCAGCATGGGGTGGAATCTGGACTTCGATGTTGAGGCTGTTTTGGAGACTGGATAGAGCAGGGACAGGAATGGTTGTTGCAGGTTCAGGGGTTTAGATATTTCAGTAAGAACAGGGAAGGTGGTAAAAGAAGGGGAGGTGTGGTATTGTTAGTCAAGGACAGTATTTTAATGGCAGAAAGGATGTTTGACAAGGACTCGTCTACTGAGGTAGTATGGGCTGAGGTTAGAAACAGAAAAGGAGAGGTCACCCTGTTAGGAGCTTTCAGTAGCCCACTGAATAGTTCCAGAGATATAGAGGAAAGGATTACAAATATGATTTTGGATAGGCGTGAAAGTAATAGGGTAGTTGTTATGGGGGTCTTTAACTTTCCTAATATTGACTGGAAACACTATAATTCAAGTACTTTAGATGGGTCAGTTTTTGTCCAGTGTGTGCAGGAGGGTCTCCTGACACAGTATGTAGACAGGCCAACAAGGGGTGAGGCCACATTGGATTTGGTACAGGGTAATGAACCAGGCCAGGTGTTAGATTTGGAGGTAGGTGAGCACTTTGGTGATAGTGACCACAATTTGGTTATGTTTACTTTAGCGATGGAAAGGGACAGGTATATACCACAGGGCAAGAGTTCTAGCTGGGGGAAAGGCAATTATGATGCGATTAGGCAAGATTTAGGATGCATAGAATGGAAAAGGAAATGGCAGGGAATGGGGACAATTGAAATGTGAAGCTTGTTCAAGGAACAGCTGCTGCATATCCATGATAAGTATATACCTGTCAGGCAGGGAGGAAGTGGTCAAGCGAGGGAACTGTGATTTACTAAAGAAGTTGAATCTCTTGTCAAGAGGAAGAAGGAGGCTTATATAAAGATGAGATGTGAAGGCTCACTTAGGGCTTGAGTGTTACAAGTTAGCAGGAAGGACCTAAAGAGAGATCTAAGAAGAGCCAGGACGGGACATGAGAAGTCTTTAGCAGATAGGATCAAGGAAAACCCTAAAGCTTTCTATTGGTATGTCAGGAAGAAAAGAATGACTAGAGTAAGAATAGGGCCAGTCAAGGACAGCAGGGGGAAGTTGTGCGTGAAGTCTGAACGGATAGGAGAGGCGCTAAATGAATATTTTCATCAGTTTTCACATAGACAAAAGACAATGTTGTTGAGGAGAATATTGCGATATCGGCTGTTAGACTAGATGGGATTGAAGTTCACAAGGAGCTGTTAGCAATTCTGAAAAGTGTGAAAATAGATAAGTCCCCTGGGCCGGATGGGATTTATCCTAGGATTCTCTGGGAAGTGAAGGAGGAGATTGCCAAGCCTTTGGCTTTAATCTTTATGTCGTCATTGTCGACAGGAATAGTGCCAGAAGACTGGAGGATAGCAAATGTTGTTCCCTTGTTTAAGAAGGGGAGTTGAGACAAGCCTGGTAATTATAGGCCAGTGAGCATTACTTCAGTTGTGGGTAAAGTGTTGGAAAAGGTTATAAGAGATAGGATTTATAATCATCTAAAGGAATAAGTTGATTAGGGATAGTCAGCATGGTTTTGTGAAAGGTAGGTCGTGCCTCACAAACCTTATTGAGTTCTTTGAGAAGGTGATCAAACAGGTAGATGAAGGTAAAGTGGTTGACGTGGTGTATATGGATTTCAGTAAGGCGTTTGATACGGTTCCACATGGTAGACTATTGCACAAAAAACAGAGGCATGGGATTGAGGGTGATTTAGCGGTTTGGATTAGAACTTGGCTTGCTGAAAGACGACAGAGGGTGGTGGTTGATGGGAAATGTTCATCCTTGAGTTCAGTTACTAGTCGTGTACCGCAAGGATCTGTTTTGAGGCCACTGCTGTTTGTCATTTTTATAAATAACCTGAATGAGGGCGTGGAAGGATGGGTTAGTAAATTTGTGGATGACACTAATATAGGCAGAGTTGTGGATAGTGCCAAAGGATGTTGTTGGTTACAGAGGGACGTAGATAAGCTGCAGAGCTGGGCTGAGAGGTGGCTAATGGAGTTTAATGTGGAAAAGTGTGAGGTGATTCACTTTGGAAGGAGTAACCGGAATGCAGAGTACTGGGCTAATGGTAAGATTCTTGGTAGTGTAGATGAGCAGAGAGATCTTGGTGGTATCCTGATGAAGGGCTTTTGCCCGAAATGTCAACTCTCCTGCTCCTTGAAATCTGCCTGACCTGCTGTGCTTTTCCAGCACCACACTCTCTACTCTAATCTCCAGCATCTGCAGTCCTCACTTTTGCCTAGAGAGAGCTTGGTGTCCATGTGCATAAATCCCTGAAAGTTGCCACCCAGGTTGATATTTCTGGTAAGAAGGCGTATGATGTGTTAGCTTTTATTGGTAGAGGAACTGAATTTCGGAGTCATGAGGTCTTATTGCAGCTGTACAAAACTCTGGTGCGGCCGCACTTGGAGTATTGTGTACAGTTCTGGTCATTGCATTATAAGAAGGATGTGGAAGCTTTGGAAAGGGTTCAGAGGAGATTTACTAGGATGTTACCTGGTATGGAGGGAAGGTCTTACGACGAAAGGCTGAGGGACTTGAGGCGGTTTGTGTTAGAGAAGAAGGTTGAGAGTTGACTTAATAGAGACATACAAGCTGATCAGAGGGTTAGATAGGGTGGACAGAGAGAGCCTTTTTCCTCAGATGGTAACGGCTAGCACGAGGGGACATAGCTTTAAATTGAGGGGTGATAGATATAGGACAGATGTTAGAGGTAGTTTCTTTGCTCAGCGAGTAATAGGGGCATGGAACAGCCTGCCTGCAACAATGGTAGACTCAGCAACTTGATGGGCTTTTAAATGGTCATTGTATATGCACGTGGATGAGAATGGAATAGTGTAGGTTAGATGAGCTTCAGATTGGTTTCACAGGGCGGCGCAACATCGAGGGCTGAAGGGCCTGTAATGTGCTGTAATGTTCTATGTTATATATTCTATGCAGAGATGGAAATGTGTTGCCGGAAAAGCGCAGCAGGTCAGGCAGCATCTAGGGAACAGGAGAATCGACATTTCGGGCATTAGCCCTTCTTCAGGAGGGGCTTCTCTCACTGCACCCCCCAGGTCTCTTTCTCCCTCTACAAAGGTTTCAGTGAGTCCCTCTCTCACTGCACCCCCCAGGTCTCTTTCTCCCTCTACAAAGGTTTCAGTGAGTCCCTCTCTCACTGCACCCCCCAGGTCTCTTTCTCCCTCTACAAAGGTTTCAGTGAGTCCCTCTCTCACTGCACCCCCCAGGTTCTCCTCATATTCTATGCAGACACAGACAAACACAGGCATACACATGGACACAGACACACACACAGCCACACACACACAGAGACAAATGCACACATGTACACTGACACACGTGCATACGCAAACACATGCACACACACACACACACAGTGGGAAGGTGCTCAGACTGCAGTGTAGGGGCTTCAATGGAGGATCCTCCTGTGATGAAGTTGAGAGAGAGGTGGAGGGGTATGTGTAATGTGGGGGGGGGGGGGGAGAGGGAGAGGGGGGGGAGAGGGAGAGGGGGGGGGGGAGAGGGAGAAGGATACTGCAGCTGCAGTTGGCCAACAGGATGTCCAGTCTGGTGTCAGCAAAGAGGCAGTGTGTCCTGGGCACAAAGATTTGGAGAGACGTTACCATCCAATGGGCAATGTCCTGCAGACATTGGTCTGCCTGATCAGAGACACTGTCATAGCTGTCTGTACTGTGACCCTACTAAGTACCAGCTGTTGCCAGTTACCCTCAGAATTCCAGACACCTGATGATCCCCCTCGGCTACACATTAAGCTAGTGACAGAAACTCGCTTCAGAAGAACATCTGGTTTGGGCTGATATAGATGGTCAGGCACCATTCCCCCAGCAGGGGGCACCATTTCCCCAGCAGGGGGCACCATTCATCCAGCAGGGGGCACCATTTCCCCAGCAGGGGGCACCATTCATCCAGCAGGGGGCACCATTTCCCAGGCAGGGGGCACCATTCATCCAGCAGGGGGCACCATTTCCCCAGCAGGGGGCACCATTCATCCAGCAGGGAGCATTACCATGTTTCCATCAGGGCTCCTAGGGACCCAGCTCAAGGCAGGGATCTGACCACAATGAACACCGTCTGTAGGCAGTCTGGAGGGGAGTCACTGCCCCAGGATGGGGTCATAGGCTCTACGTCCTTGGCCACATCTCCAACTCAATGGCTTCAAAGATGGGGACTCAGTGCTGCCGCTCAGCCACTGAATAGAGGGCTGATTACAAGGCAAGCGATGGGACAGTCAATAGTTTTCTCAGACAGAGATTTCAGTTACTGGGTCATTCACATGGTGCCTTTCTCATCAGTTTTTTATTCACTAAATTGCACACAGACGTCACTGGCTGGGCCCAGTATTTATTACCCATCCCTATGTGCCCCTTGAGAAGATGGGAGTGAGCTGCCTTCTTGAACTGCTGCAGTCCATGTGCTGTAGGTTTGCCCACAATGCTCGTAGGGAGGGAATTCTAGGATTCTGACCCAGCAACACTGAAGGACAGCAATATATTTTCAAGTTAGGATGGTGAGGGGCTCGGAGGGGACTTGGAGCGGGTGGTGTTCCCATATATTTGCTGCCCTTGTCCTTTTAGTTGGAAGTGGTTATGGGTTTTGGAAGATGATGTCTGAGGATTTTTGGTGAATTTCTGCCGTGCATCTTGTAGATGGTACACACCGAGCATCAGTAGGGGTGGGAATGCATGTGGTGCCAACAGAAGTTTGCATTGACAAAGAGTCATGTTTTTTGGAATTTCGAATAGCTGTCAGACTTTTGATAAATGTTTATGTATTTATAGACTTTAGATTCGATTCTCTACAGTGTGGAAACAGGCCCTTTGGTCTAACAAATCCACACCGACCCTCTGAAGAATAACCCACCCACCCACATCCCCCTGACTAATGCACCTAACACTTATGGCCAATTTAGCATGGCCAATTCACCTAGCCTGCACATCTTTGGGCTGTGGGAGGAAACCAGAGCACCTAGCAGATATGGGTTGAATGCACAAAATCTACACAGATAGTGGCCCGAGGCTGGGTCCCTGGCTCTGTGAGACAGCAGTGTAACCAATGAGCCACCATGCCACACGCTTTGCTGGACTTGAAATATAAACCTGTTTCTCTCTCTATAGATGCTGCCAGACCTGTAGAGTTACTCCAGCACTTTCTGTTTTAGTTTCAGATCTCCAACATCTGTAATTTGGATAGAACCAGGAGTCGACCATTCAGCCCCTTGCACCTGTCCCACCGTTTAACCAGATTAAAGGTGATTTGGGACCTAACTCCATTCACCCGACCCTGGTCATATCCTTTAATTCCTTTACTTAATAAAAATGTATCCAACATTACCTGCCATTTGTTGAAAAGATTTCCAGATGTAGATGATGGTTTGTTTTATTTGGTTTTAATAGGATGGCTTTTCACTGAAACGTAAGCACACACATTGCTGCAGATTTTACTGTAACAGTAATACAGAAGATTATCGGCTGATGAAGGGCTTATGCCCGAAATGTTGACTCTCCTGCTCCTCGGATGCTGCCTGACCTGCTGCGCTTTTCCAGCACCATACGTTTTGACTCGGACTCTCCAGTATCTATAGTCCTCACTTCCACCTCGAAGTTTATGAAGCAAAAGAAAGAAGATAAAATGGAAGAAACCAATCTAGGTCTCATCTAAATTTAAAGATTTTTAAACACAAGGTAAAAGTATACTCTCATTCATTCCAAACACTGCTTGGTATATTCCAGAAAAACAGCCCTGGTCCAGCACCACCCCAGGGGCTCTCTCTCTAATACCTCATTAAGTTTAATTTAACTGTGGCTTTAACTCTCACTCTGAAGACTCCTGATAACTTCTTCCTGGAGGTTAAACATTCTTAGCTTCAAATAACTTCTTTTTTTTACAAACTCTTCAGCCCCATAACAATGACTAACCCCCAGGTTATCTAACGTTAACAAATCTAACTGTTGCCTATTTTTCTCAGCAGAAACTTTCTGTATGAAAACTGTCCAAATCTGAAAGTAAAGCTGAAAAGGTCTCTCACTCTAGGCTGTGGGAAACAACAAGTCCAGAAATTTCTAACAGAAAGCTGGAGCTACAGTCCCTTACCTTGCTAGATCATAAATCCTCCTAAATTAAATAAAAACCTATCAATTCTGAAAGCTGACCCTCACAACTGTTTTTCAAGATGTCACCATAAACACTCACAAGTTAATCATTTATTAATTCCAACAGAGAAAAACCAGTATGTCACTACTTCACAATGAAAATGTCTATCCTTAAACAAGTGACATTGAAAGTATCTATAAACTGCAGAGTTTGTATCACACTGTAACAACAAGCATTATGTTTTTGACCAGCTATACAGGCCCAGGAGGCTGGTGCATGGCAGTGACCTCTGGAATTAGATATCAGTGCTGGATTAACCCACTGTCACAGATCACCATGTGGAATATCAGAGCAGCTGCACATGCAGCTCAGTGGGAACGCTGCCTTGACCCCTCGCTGGCTCATCGAGGGAGACAATAGCCCCAACGTTTGTCACCCAGCCCTAATTACCCCTTGGACTGACTGCTCAGCTATTTCACAGGGCAGTAAAGAGATATCCAGATTACTGAGTCTGGAGCCACATGTAAACCAGACCAGGTAAGGATGGCAGATTTCATTCCCTGAACAACATGAGTGAAGCTGATGGGTTGTTTAATTTTTTAATTTTTTAATTTCAAATTTATATTGAATTCAAATTTCACTGTCTGCCATGGTGGCTGGAACATTAACCTGGGGGGGAGGGTCCAAATTACCCATCCAGTGAGATAGGAACAGGAAGAGGCCATTCAGCCTTTCAAGCCCACCCCACCAATCAACTCAATTATGGCTGTTTGAACACTTCACCACATTTTACCCACCCTGACCCTTCAACCCTGTAGATTAGAGTGGTCCTGGAAAAGCACAGCAGTTCAGGCAGCATCCGAGGAGCATCCGAGGAGCTCCCACTTATCTCTCCACCCTTCAGGCACTCTGCCTCTATTCCCGATGAAGGGCTTTTGCCCAAAACGTCGATTTTCCTGCTCCTCGGATGCTGCCTGACCTGCTGTGCTTTTCCAGCACAACTCTAATCTAGACTCTGGTTTCCAGCATCTGCAGTCCTTGTTTTTACCCCTTCAACCCCGCATACCATTGGGAATTAAAAATCTACCACCTTTTACCTTAACCTGGGCTTCTACCACCTCCTGTGGGCTACAGAAATTCAACTCTGAGTAAATATTTTCTTTTCACCATATTAGACATTGTTGCTGATATTCAGTATGACTGGCCGCCTCCTATTACATCTGACACCTGTCTCATCCCTGAATGCAGTGACACGGACTTCACCTGCCCCTTGTTTTACCTGGAGACTGGAATGATATCCACCCTAGAACAGTGAGGCTGCCCACAGGGAAGCAAGAGCCTGCCATGTTTCCACAGCTCCTCAAGGTTTTGCAGACTCTCGGAGGGAGGGAGTGGAGGTGCAGTCTGAACCTGGAGTTCTGGCAGATAGAGTGGGTGCAGGCCAATGTCTAATCCTGGCTCTCCCTTTCCTATTTCACCAATTAGTCAGCTGGGGTTTAATTCCAGTTGGAGCAGGGGCCACCTTTGACCTTGCTAAGATCATGTGATACACCAGCTACTCATGTGGACCATTTGTATTTCCAATAGTAGCTGCAGTGTTTTCCATATTCCTGCAGCTGAAACCTGCCCTGTTGTTTCCAGCTTTAGTTCCTCTCTCTCCCTTTCTCACTGTCCCCACTACATTCAGGTTCTTTCATCAGCAGGACCTGCATTTTTGGAGCAGAGACAGAGTCTGGAATGATTGGACAATACTGTGAGTTCGACAGTAATCTCCCTCAATCTCTTAATGCACTTTCATGTGGAGAGCTGTTTGAAATTCTGTGCTTTGATATGATGAAGGGGAGTGAGTTCAGTCGTTTTGTTAATGTTTGTGAGTTTCCAGTCAAAAGTGAACTCCCTTGAGCTTGGAGCTGATGTTGTAACAGACCCTATTTGGAGACACACCAGCTTTCAATAAGCCCTGGACCTTGTCCAATAGGAGGTTGATGGGAAAAGCAGTTTTGAAAACGGATTATTGCAGAGAAATGGAGAACCTTATGTGATTAAGTAGTCCAACAGAGGTTCCGGAATTTTCTTAGTGAAGTGTCAGTGATGAACAATATTCCAGCTTCCGGTTCCTGTTGAGAGCTCAGTGTGCACAGCAATAGATAGAGACCCAAAGCCATTGAGATAGAACTCCTGAGGAAGAGGCTTCAGCAGCGATCACGCTGTTACATCCAGTTCATTCACAAGATGGACCAACATCTGTTACTCATCCTTGATCATTCCTCGAGAAGATGGAAGTGAGCTCTCTGTTTGAACCACTGTAGGGTGACCCATGATGCCCTTAGGGAGAGAATTCCAGGATTTTGACGCAAAATAACCCTAATCCAATAAATCTAACCATGGGAGTTACCATTGACCAGAAACTCAACTCACCACATAGACACAGTGACTATGAGCCAGGAATCCTGCAATGAGTAACTCACCCCCTGACTCCCCAAAGCCTGTCCACCATCTACAAGGCACGAGTCAGGATTGTGATGGAAAAGGTGCACCTGGATGGGGGCAGCTCCAACAACACTCAAGAAGCTCAACACCATCCAGGACAAAGCCACTCACTTGATTGGCACCACATCCACAAACATTCACTCCCTCCACCGCCCAGTAGGAGTGTGTACTATATACAAGATGCATGGCAGAAATTCACGAAAGATCATGGCTCGGTGGTTAGCACTACTGCCGCACAGCACCAGGACCCCAGGTTTGATTCCAGCCTCTATCTGTGTGGAGTTTGCACATTCTCCCCGTGTCTGCGTGGGTTGCCTCTGGGTGCTCCGGTTTCCTCCCACAGTCCAAAGATGTGCAGGTCAGGTGAATTGGCCATACTAAATTGCCCATAGTGTTAGGTGCATTAGGGAAATGGGTCTGGGTGGGTTACTCTTCGGAGGGTCGATGTGGACTGGTTGGGCCGAAGGGCCTGTACCCACACTGTAGGGAATCTAATCTAAATTGCCCATAGTGTCAGGGGTAAATGTGGGTAGGGGAATGGGTCTGGGTAAGTTGCTTTTTGGAGGGTCGATGTGGATTTATTGGGCCAAAGGGCCTGTTTCCATGCTGTAGGTAATCTGACCTAACCTAATCCTCAGGCAGCACCTTCCAAACCCACGACCACTTCCAACTAGAAGGACAAGGGCAGCAGATACATGGGAACACCACCCCCTGCAAGTTCCCCTTCAAGCCACACAACATCCTGACTTGGAAATATATCGCTGTTCCTTCAGTGTCACTGGGTCAATATCCTGCAATTCCCTTCCTTCAGGGCACTGTGGGTCAACCTACAGCACACGGACTGCAGCAGTTCAAGAAGACAGCTTACTCCCACTTCTCAAGGGGGCAACTCGGGATGGGTATTAAATGCTGGGCACAGATAGCAACACCATATCATAGGAATGAATAAAAAAAGGGGACAAAAGGCTATTGGGATATGTGGGATTGCGTAGAACTGAGAAGTCTACTCCTGTCCCTCATTTTTGTCAATGACAGACAATGTTAAACGTGAAGTGAGCAACTTTTGTCACAATGCAATTCATCAACTACTGATGGTTCAGGCTGCATTGCCCTCAGCTCAGTCACAGAGAATCTGAGAAATTTGAGCCAGACAGATACCAGAACCAATGATGTCTGGTCCCTCTCCCCATCAAATCATCAACCCCAAACCCAGTGGCAATGATGTTCTACATAACTGACAGTTTCTTTGCCATGGGATGTGAAGACAATTTAACAAGTCCATTTCAGATCTGTTGACATGAACGTTTCATAAACCTGAGAGTCTTAATGTTCTCAGTGTTAATAAGCTGCAGACTGCTGACTAAACTCTCCGGGTTTGGAACATTCACAAACTAACCCTGTTCCTGGCGTAACCTGTTCCCTGAATTCCTTCCCAGGAAAGAAATTAAACTCGCATCTGAACTCAACCCTGGAGTTTTCTGAACTGAATTAATAACTATAAAATGAAGGAGCATGATTAGACCATCCAGCCCATTGATTCTGCACTGCATTCGATCATTGGCTGATGTTTCTGAACCCATTCTCCTCTCTCTGATCCCCTTACCAATCAAGAGCCCATATACCTCGTAAATCCACTCAATGACATGATCCAATTGTTTAAGAAGGGTAGCAGGGATAATCCAGGAAATTACAGGCCTGTGAACTTCAGTGTTAGGGAAGTTATTGGAAAAGATTCTCAGGGACAAGGTCGATACACATTTAGAAGCAAATGAACATATTAGCGATAGACAGCATTGATAGACAGCATGGTTAGTGCAGGAGATGTTGTGCCTCACTAACTTGATTGAGTTTTTTGAGGAGGTGACAAAGATGTTTGATGAAGGAAAAGTGGTTGATGTTTTCTACATGGACTTCAGTGAAGCCTTTAACAAGTTCCCTCATGGCAGACTGGTACAAAAGGTGAAGTCTCATAGTATCGGAGGTGAACTGGCAAGATGAATACAGAATTGGCTTAGTCATCGGAGTCAGAGGGTAAAGATATTTTTCGGAATGGAGGGTTGTGACTAGTGGTGTTCCACAGGGATCAGTACTGGGACCTCTGCTGTTTGTGATCTATATAAATGATGAGGCGTACTTCCTCCAGACGTCTGGTGGTGAGGGAGCGGCGGTGGAGGAGACCTGCATGTCCTTAGCAGAGTGGGAGGCAGAGTTGAAGTGTTTGCCCATAGGGTGGTGGGTTTGGTTGGTGCGGGTGTCCCAGAGATGTTCTCTGAAGCTCTCTGCGAGAAGGTGTCCTGTCTCCCCAATGTAGAGGAGACCGCATCGGGAGCAACGGATACAGTAAATGACATGTGTGGAAGTGAAGGTGAAACTTTGATGGATGTGGAAGGCTCCTTTGGGGCCTTGGATGGAGGTGAGGGAGGAGATGTGGGCGCAGGTTTTGCAATTCCTGCGGTGGCAGGGGAAGGTGCCAGGAAGGGAGGGTGGAGTGGTGGAGCAGAGGTGGTGTGGTGTGGACCTGACCAGGTAGTCGGGAGGGAATGGTCTTTACGGAAAGCGGAAAGGGGTGGGGAGGGAAATATATCCCTGGTGATGGGGTCCGTTTGGAGCTGGCGGAAATGTTGGCGGATGATGCAGTTTATGCGAAGGTTGATAGGGTGGAAGGTAAGCACTGGGGAGTTCTGTCCTTGTTACGGTTAGAGGGGTTGGGTTCGAAGGCAGAGGAGTGGAGATTGGATGAGATGTGCTGGAGGGCATCATCAACCACGTGGGAGGGGAATTTGTGGTCTCTAAAGAAGGAGGCCATCTAGTGCATTTTGTGGTGGAACTCGTCGTCCTGGGAGCAGATGTGATGGGGGCGGAGGAATTGAGAATAAGGGATAGCATTTTTACAGGAGGGAGAGTGGGATGTGGTGTAGTCCAGGTAGCTGTGGGAGTCGGTGGGTCTGTAGTAGATGGCTGTGTTGAGTTGGTCACCATTGGTAGAGATGGAGAGGTTCAGGAAGGGGATGCAGGTACCTGAGATGATTCAGATGAACTTAACTTTGGAGTGGAATGTGTTGGTGAAGTTGATGAATTGTTCAACCTCCTGATAGAGGAGGAATCGATGTAGCGGAGGAAAAGGTGGGGAGCGATGCCAGTGTAACCGTGGAAGATGGATGTTGCTGACAAAGAGACAGTCATAGCTGGGGCCCATGTGTGTACCCATGGCTCCCCCTTTGGTCTGGAGGAAGTGGGAGGATTCAAAGGAGAAATTGTTGAGGGTCAGCCAATAGGACAGACCAGCCAATAGGACAGGCCAGCCAATAGGACAGGCCAACTAATAGGATAGATCAGCCAATCAGACAGACTGGCCAACGGGACAACCAGCTGATGGGGTGGGCAAGTGGTAGATGGAATTTAATGGAGAAATGTGAGAGGTGACACATTTTTTCAGGAAAGATTGGAAGAGAGCACAATGCAGATCTGTTTGACTAGTGACCAGGGGCACGGTCAGCAATCTCCTGAAGGTGACAGGATGTATTGAGAGAGTGGTTAGCAAAGCATGTAGGTCCTTGGGCTCAAAACTAGAGGCATTGAGTGCAAAGTTAACATTGTACCTTCAGAAAGCCCTGGCTAGGCCACACCTGGAGCATTGAGTCAAGTTCTGGGTCAAGTTCCAATCTTTCCTGAAAAAATGTGTCACCTCTCACATTTCTCCATTAAATTCCATCTACCACTTGCCCACCCCATCAGCTGGTTGTCCCGTTGGCCAGTCTGTCTGATTGGCTGATCTATCCTATTAGTTGGCCTGTCCTATTGGCTGGCCTGTCCTATTGGCTGGTCTGTCCTATTGGCTGACCCTCAACAATTTGTAAGGAAGTGAGGCTCCTTGAAAAGAGCTTTGTTGGGGGAGTGGTTCCTCAGAATGGTGCCAGGGAAGGAGGGGGGGAGGGTTAATGACAAGCTCAGGTTAGAGAAACTGTGTTTGTTCTCTGTGGAGTAAAGGGGATTCCAGGGAGCTCCCATTGATGGATGAGGTGTTTAGGTAAGATCGTCAGAGAAAAGCTGCTTCCATTGGCTGATGGATCAGGAGGATCACAAGTTTAAGGTTTTAAATGAGAGATTGGAGAGGGGTTGGGAAGGGGGAGGTGAGGGTGAAGGCACTCCCAAAGTGAGTGGGAATGAGCTGGAACCCGCTGCCCAGGGGGTGGGGAATGTGGACATGATGAAAGATTCTGAAAGGAATTTGGGAGGGGCACCTGAAATATTGACACTCTAGTGGGGTGGGGGGAGTGGGAGTGAGGTCACAGAGGTCGGCCACGGATTGATGCAAAAAGCTGGCATCGACTTAATAGGCTGAATGGCCTCCTGATGTGTTGTAAGTGGGTATTGAGCTTTATGAGGAGGATGCTTGTAGTGTGATGAGGATGGATCACCCTTTTCCTGCTGGCACATGAGGGGCTGAACAGCCTCTCTGTATGGTTACGGTTACTTTCATTGGGACATTGGCAACTTTCCGCTCCAGGCAAGTGTGAATCTGGCAATTCCCTTGTTCTAATTGAACAGACAAATGTCTGGTAAAGGATAGGTTTTACTTTCCAGTCATGAAACAGGAACAGAGTGCAATTCAACTGGGGGGAGTCCCTGAGGGGAATCCCTGCTATAGCCCAGTCACGATCCCAGTTTGACCCCAATGGATTCCACATACATACTTGATCAGAAAGGATTATTTATTGTCTAATATTTGTTGAACCATGAGGTAGAAAGTTCCAGAAAGTTAATTCTCTCCTCCAATTGCATCCAAGCAGTTTTCCATTTGCGTTTTCGCAAAGACATGTGGTCTCATACCCTCACATCCTGACTTGGAAATATATCGCCGTTCCTTCCCTATTGCTGGGTCAAAATCCTGGAATTCCCTCCCTAAGGACATTGTGGGGTCTGCCGACAGGACATGGACTGCAGAGGTTCAAGGAGGCAGCTCACCCCCACCTTCTCAAGGGGCAACTAGGGATGAAGAAGGGCTCATGCCCGAAACGTCGATTCTCCTGTTCCTTGGATGCTGCCTGACCTGCTGCACTTTTTCAGCAACACATTTTCAGCTCTGATCTCTAGCATCTGCAGTCCTCACTTTCTCCTGGCAACTAGGGATGGGCAATAAATACTGGGCCCAGCCAGTGACACCCACATCCCACAAGAGAATTAAAAACAAGTGGCTTTGAGCAGATCCTGGGGGCAGATTGTGTCGTGTCTGAATGAGACCAATCCAGTGAGTGAAACGAAGAATTTGGTTCAAAGGAAAGGTTTGGTGCAGAGAGGGGCTTTGCAATATTTACGGTGAGAGGTGAGTCAGTGGGGGGAGGTCAGGCCTCAGTGAAACCAGCAGTAACGAGACATCATAAACCACTGCGTGACATGAGCACGGGGTAAGGCTTCCGAGTCTTTCAGGAAAGGTCAGGCCTTCACTTTGTGTTTCAGCCTCCAGTGCCTTTCTTTAAAAGCAGCTGCTTCACGATCAAATGGATTCTGCTGATTTTTGAATCAAAACTAACCACAATAAAATGTGAACACCAGGGAATCTCCAGGAATTAATTAAATCAAGTGCAATATTGATGGCAGGACAGATGATCTTTTTAGTTTATTCACAGGATGTGGGCATAGCTGCCAAAAAAACTGAAATCGCTGGAAAAACTCAACAGGTCTGGCAGCATCAATGGAGGGAAACAGTTGAAGTTTTAGGTTCAGTGACCCTTCCTCAGAACTGGACCTGAAATGTTAACTCTGCTTTCTGTCTGCAGGTGCTACCAGATCTGCTCAGCAACTTCTGTTTCTCTTTCTGATTTCCAGCATCTGCAGTTCTTTCAGTTTTATTTTGTGGGCATAGCTGACTGGGTCAGCATTTATTGTCTGTTACTGGAACTTAGTGGTTAGCTGTAGCATTTCAGAGAAAAATCATGAGCTACCACATTGCTGTGGGTCTGGAGTCACATGTAGGCCAGACCAGGTAAGGATGGCAGATTTCCTTCCCCAGAGGACATTAGTGACCCAGATGGGTTTTTACAACAATCGACCAATGGTCATTATGAGCTTTTCTTTTTACTCCAGATCATCCTTTATTTAATTCAAATGTTACAGTCTAAAATGGTGGGATTTGAACTCTTGTCTCCATAGATTCAGCCTGCAGTTATGGATTGCTAGTCCAATGATATTACCATGAGGTTCTGCTGCATTGCTGCTGCAGTATGTGGGAGTTGATGGACACGAATGTGATCTGCAATAAGTGTTTTCAATTCGAGGAACTTCCAATCTGCGTTAAGCTGGATTCTGAGCAGAGACATAGTATCAATATGGGAAGGGTAACACTGCTGTACCATGGCTACAGGAGCAGGTGTAATACTAGGAACTCACCTCCTGACTCCCCAGAGCCTGTCCACCATCTACAAGGCACCAATCAGGAATGTGGTGGAACACTCCACCCTTGCCTGGATGGTTCCAGCTCCAACAACACTCAAGAAGCTTGACACCATCAAAGATAAAGTAACTGCCTGATTGTCGTGTATCAACAAAGTTCCACTTCCTCCACTACTGATGCTCATTCGCAGCAGGGAATACTAGCTATAAGATGCACTTCAGAAATTCACCAAAGATTCCCAGACAGTACCTTCCAAACCCACAACCAATTCTTTCTAGAAGGGCAACAGATACATGTGAACACCACCCCATGTGATGCCAATGTCCCACACTGAATAAAATATTTTGGCTCCATGAAGTGTCAACACCCCTCCGACCAGGAATTGATACAGGGCAATGGGGATAGAGTCGGGCAGTGGGATTAGTTTGGGGAATGATACAGGGCAATGGGGATAGAGTCGGGCAGTGGGATTAGTTTGGGGAATGATACAGGGCAATGGGGATAGAGTCGGGCAGTGGGATTAGTTTGGGGAATGATACAGGGCAATGGGGATAGAGTCGGGCAGTGGGATTAGTTTGGGGAATGATACAGCGCTATGGGGAGAGAGAGCGGGGGGGCAGTGGGATTAGTTTGGGGATTGATACAGGGCTATGGGGAGACAGAGCGGGGGGGGCAGTGGGGATTAGTTTGGGGATTGATACAGCGCTATGGGGAGAGAGAGCGGGGGGGCAGTGGGATTAGTTTGGGGATTGATACAGGGCTATGGGGACAGAGCGGGGGGGCAGTGGGATTAGTTTGGGGATTGATACAGCGCTATGGGGAGAGAGAGCGGGGGACAGTGGGATTAGTTTGGGGATTGATACAGCGCTATGGGGGGAGAGAGCGGGGGGCAGTGGGATTAGTTTGGGGATTGATACAGCGCTATGGGGAGAGAGAGCGGGGGGCAGTGGGATTAGTTTGGGGAATGATATAGGGCAATGGGGATAGAGTCGGGCAGTGGGATTAGTTTGGGGATTGATACAGCGCTATGGGGAGAGAGCGGGGGGGCAGTGGGATTAGTTTGGGGATTGATACAGGGCTATGGGGAGAGAGAGCAGGAGGCAGTGGGATTAGTTTGGGGATTGATACAGCGCTATGGGGAGAGAGAGCGGGGGGGCAGTGGGATTAGTTTGGGGATCGATACAGGGCTATGGGGACAGAGCGGGGGGGCAGTAGGATTAGTTTGGGGATTGATACAGCGCTATGGGGAGAGAGAGCGGGGGACAGTGGGATTAGTTTGGGGATTGATACAGTGCTATGGGGGGAGAGAGCGGGGGGCAGTGGGATTAGTTTGGGGATTGATACAGGGCAATGGGGAGAGAGAGTGGGGGGACAGTAGGATTAGTTTGGGGATTGATACAGCGCCATGGGGACAGAGCGGGGCAGTAGGATTAGTTTGGGGATTGATACAGGGCAATGTGGTTGACTTGATTTTCATAAATTCTGTCCAATAGTCAGCGATCTGGTTAAAAATATAAAAGCGGAATTGGAAATGATTTAGTTGCGCTCCAGTCTAGGTAACGGTTTCCAAACGTGAGTTCATTTTTGTAAAGTAGCAGTTTGTTCTGGGAGGGTGATGTGGTGGAATATATTGGGTGTGGTCTACTGCGGAGAAAATGCCAACCTATAAACTCAGCAAATGCTGAAGCTGCTTTTCACAGTCTCTTCCTGCTACGAGCGTTTTCCTCCTTCAATTGCAAAGAGAATGTGTAACTTCCTGCTGTTAGATGGCTGTGTGCCCATACACTCTCTGTTTCCAGAATGTTCTGCCTGAGATATTCACATTCTGAATGCTAGCTTAATTGACTTCGATTTCAGTCAGGTATTTGTCGAGTCACACAGGCCAGGTTAAACCATGTCATGCCTTTCCTGACGGTGAACAGGGTTCGTGTGACACTCACAGCATCATTGAGCTGATACAGCCCAGTCAGAGACCATTTGGCCCATCGTACCTGCACTGACTCATTAATTGAGCATTATTACCTGGTGCCAATCTCCTGTTTTTTCCCTGTACCCCGGCACTGTATTTTTATCCAAATAATTATCCTGTGCCCTCAGGAATGGCTGGCCCAGGGGTTTTAGCTGGTTCCCACAAATTGACAACTAAACTGTAAGATCCCAGCCAGTGATAGGGAGACACTCGATCACGTGAGGGGTAAAGCTTTTCACTGGTGAAAGCCCCTGTCAGCTGACCATGCAGCTGGTCCAGGCAGTCTATAAGAGAGCTTCCTGGAGAAAGGGGGACGCTGGATTGGCCATCCTGCTGCAGCCTTGTGTCGGAAATGAGCGGCTCCTTCCTCGTGGATCCCTTCAACATCCACCAGGGGGCAGCCCATTCCCCACTTGCAGGATCCCCACATACCCCTGCCCCTGTCCACACACCCCCCCCACTCCCTGACCAATGACACAGTCTGAGGGGATGAGGTGGAGCAGACCAGGGGTACAGAGACACAGCGGAGTGACACTGATAACTGCACCTGCCAGTGGAGAGGGGGAAGCCTGAGATGGGCCCAGACACTGGCATTTATGGTCCCCCTGGGGGGGAGGCAGTGTTCACTGGTCGTGATCCACATGGTATGGCCGGATTCAAAGAGCAGGGTTTGTCACTGCTGAGGCAGCAATTAGTCCATTTTTTAAAAATCCTTTCACACGATGAGGGTGTCACTGGCTCAGCCAATGTTTATTGCCCAGAGGGGAGGGAAGACTCACCCACATCACTGTGGGTCTGGAGTCACATGGAGGCCAGACCAAGGGAAATACAACAGTTTCCTTCCCTAATGGGGATTAGTGAACCAGTTGGATTTTCCCAACAATTGGCAATGGATTTATGGTCATCTTTAAACTCTGAATCACAGATGGTTATTGAATTCACATTCCTCCGGCTGCCGAAGCAGGATTCGAACGTGGGTCCCCAGAACATTCCCTGGGTCTCTAGTTTAAAACTCCAGTGATAATCCCACTAAACCATCACCTCCCCTGCTGTATATGGGGTAAGAGCGGCTGATGAAAGGCACACACTCTGAGATGGTGCCCAGGGACAATGGGAGGTAGAGCTTGGAGATGGGGTGGGCTACGGGGGAAAGGCAGGCCAGAAATCAAATGAAGGGTCTACCCTCAGCTTGAGCTGTGCTAGGGTTTGGGTTCAGGTCAAAGTTGGGTGTGATGGGGAAGGTGCTGTTATCCATCATGGTGGTCAGTGCACCATTAGGAACAAACTCTTTGCTCCTGGATCCTTCCATGGAGTAGCTGTGGATATTGGTTGTATCTGGTCAGCTTCTGTACCTCACGGTCAGTAAGGATTTGTCTGCCCTGAGCTGGACATTACAGGGTAGGGGAGAGAGTTATCGATTGCCCCCAACAGGAGTGAAAAATGTGTTGCTGGAAAAGTGCAGCAGGTCAGGCAGCATCCAAGGAACAGGAGAATCGACGTTTCGGGCATAAGCCCTTCTTCAGGAATGAGGAAGGTGTACCAAGCAGGCTAAGAAAAGGTAGGGAGAAGGGACTTGGGGGAGGAATATTGGGAATGCGATAGGTGGAAGGAGGTTAAGGTGAGGGTGATAGGCCGGAGAGGGGGTGGGGACGGAGAGGTCGGGAAAAAGATTGCAGGTCAAGAAGGCGGTGCTGAGTCCGAAGGTTGGGACTGAGACAAGGTGGGGGGAGGGAAAATGAGGAAGCTGGAGAAATCTGCATTCATCCCTTGTGGTTGGAGGGTTCCTAGGCGGAAGATGAGGCGCTCTTCCTCCAGCCGTAGTGTTGCTATGGTCTGGCGATGGAGGAGGCCAAGGACCTGCATGTCCTTGGTGGAGTGGGAGGGGGAGTTAAAATGTTCAGCTACGGGGCGGTTGGGTTGGTTGGTCCGGGTGTCCCAGAGGTGTTCTCTGAAACGTTCCGCAAGTAGGCGGCCTGTCTCCCCAATATAGAGGAGGCCACATCGGATGCAGCGGATGCAGTAACACAGACATTTACTATAAACCGACCGACTCCCACAACTACCTAGACTACACCTCCTCCCACCCTGACCCCTGTAAAAACGCCATCCCATATTCCCAATTCCTTCGCCTCCGCCGCATCTGCTCCCAGGAGGACCAGTTCCAAAACCGTACAACCCAGATGGCCTCCTTCTTCAAAGACCACAATTTCCCCTCAGACGTGGTTGACGATGCTCTCCATTACATCTCCTCCACTTCCTGCTCCTCTGCCCTTGAACCCTGCCCCTCCAATCACCACCAGGACAGAACCCCACTGGTCCTCACCGACCACCCCACCAACCTCCATATACATCGTATCATCCTTCGTCATTTCCACCACCTCCAAACAGACCCCACCACCAGGGATATATTTCCCTCCCCTCCCCTATCAGCATTCCGGAAAAAACACTCCCTTCGCGACTCCTTTGTCAGGTCCACACCCCCCACCAACCCAACCTCCACTCCCGGCACCTTCTCCTGCAACCGCAAGAAATGCAAAACATGTGCCCACACATCCCCCCTTACTTCCTTCCAAGGCCCCAAGGGATCCTTCCATATCCACCGCAAATTCACATGCACCTCCACACACATCATTTACTGCATCCACTGCACCCGATGTGGCCTCCTCTACATTGGGGAGTCAGGCCGCCTACTTGCGGAACGTTTCAGAGAACACCTCTGGGACACCCGCACCAACCAACCCAACCGCCCTGTGGCTCAACACTTTAACTCCCCCTCCCACTCTGCCAAGGATATGCAGGTCCTTGGACTCCTCCATCGCCAGACCATAGCAACACGCCGCCTGGAGGAAGAGCGCCTCATCTTCCGCCTAGGAACCCTCCAACCACAAGGGATGAATGCAGATTTCTCCAGTTTCCTCATTTCCCCTCCCCCCACCTTATCTCAGTCCCAACCCTCGGACTCAGCACCGCCTTCTTGACCTGCAATCTTCTTCCCGACCTCTCTGCCCCCACCCCCTCTCCGGCCTATCACCCTCACCTTAACTTCCTTCCACCTATCGCATTCTCAACGCCCCTCCCCCAAGTCCCTCCTCCCTACCTTTTATCTTAGCCTGCTGGACACACTTTTCTCATTCCTGAAGAAGGGCTTATGCCTGAAATGTCGATTCTCCTGTTCCCTGGATGCTGCCTGACCTGCTGCGCTTTTCCAGCAACACATTTTCAGCTCTGATCTCCAGCATCTGCAGACCTCACTTTCTCCCAACAGGAGTGAGACCAGCCTCAGGACGGTCAGTTGGGCTGTGCCTATGGGAGTGTCCGCTGTGTGTAAGCCTGAGGTCCTGACACTTTCATCCCTTCTCTGGGTCTCACCTCACTTCCCAAACCTCACAGCCGGACTCTGAGGAACAAGGAGGGTCCTCATACAGACGGTGCCTCCCTCTCTCAGACACAGAAGTGCAGTCTCACTCAGATACCCCACACTACACTGGCTGCACTCAGGATGGCATTAGTCAGGGGCTGTCCCACTTCTCACCCCCTTCTTTCCACTTCCTCAAACCCCCTTTCCCCCCCCACCTCCTCCACCCCCCAATAAGGGCTCCCTGATCCTGGGGTCCAGCTGCTTCACTGGGGGCAGGCTTTCCAGACAGGAGTCAGAGTGTGTATGGAACCAGCTCACGAGGCAAAGAGAGAGAGAGAGGGATTATGGGTGGGGGTGGGGGAGGCTCAGAGTAAGGAAGCCCCCAGCTGAGAGGCCAGGGAGCAGGCATTCTCTGGTAGAGCAGCTGCTGGATGTAATGGGCACAGCATCACTCAGGGAGATCAAACCACACTGGAATAGTGGGCAGGGAGGGGAGGTTCCTGGGGATCAATGAACAGGCAGGGTAGTGGGCCTGGGGGGAGGTGTTTT
This sequence comes from Chiloscyllium plagiosum, assembly GCF_037043375.1. Taxonomy (NCBI): domain Eukaryota; kingdom Metazoa; phylum Chordata; class Chondrichthyes; order Orectolobiformes; family Hemiscylliidae; genus Chiloscyllium; species Chiloscyllium plagiosum. The sequence continues at coordinate 133,639,807 of NW_028270144.1, forward strand.
CACTGAAAGACAGTACTGACACAGTGAGCTGAAAGGCCTCCTGCTGTTCTGTCATGAGGAACATGTTAACAGGAAAGGGCAGTGAAATCCCAGGAAGGAGAATGGCAGCAGGGATAGTGCTCTATTCACATTGTTACAGGCCACACATTTGTGCACATCGGGGAGCTCCCCACCTTCCCGAGGAGATGATTAAGGGTGAATTATTCTCCTTTTGTGAGTGTGGTATTTGTTTGCTGCAGGAAGGGGAAATGAAAGCCATGTGTGCTGGATGTGTCAGTCTCACTGCCTGCTCACACGCACTGCCACAGTCTGAGGTGTGGGCAGTCTGTGTGATCCTCTCCCTGAGACATTCACCCAATCCAAAACTCTCAGTCTGTTCCCAGCTGTTTAGGCTAACGTGCAAACACGGGTCTGGCTCAGTGCGCATAGCAACAACAACACCAGGCAGTACTCAGCACCAAAACATTACTAATGTTCAGCAGGTCAGACAGTGGCTGTGGCAACAGAAGCTGAATCACCTACTCATGACGTTCCAGTCCCAGAGGGCACCAGGGGGTAAAGACCCACACAAACACAGAAAACAGGAAAAGGCCATTTGGCCCTTTCAACCTGCTCTGCCAATCAATATGATCCTGGCTGATCATCCAACTCAGTCCCCTGGCCTCAACCATGTTCTATGGTGGAGAATTCCACAGGCTCACCACTCACTGGTGGAAAATATTTCTCCTCATCTCAGTCCAAAATAGTATCTGTTCTGGCCTCCCCCTCATTAGGAGAAAGTGAGGTCTGCAGATGCTGGAGATCAGAGCTGAAAATGTGTATTCCTGCCATTCCTGAATAAGGGCTTATGCCCGAAACGTCGATTCTCCTGTTCCCTGGATGCTGCCTGACCTGCTGCGCTTTTCCAGTAACACATTTTCAGCTCCCCCTCATTAGCAACATTGTTCCAGCATTTGCCCCTGTCTCGCCCAGTTAGAATTTTATAGGTTTCTATGAGATCTCCCCATCCAGTCGGTCTTCATCAGTCAGTCCTGCCACTCCCAGAAGTCAGTCTGGTAGCCCTTCATTGCACTCCCTCCATCGCCAGGGGACCCTTCCTCAGATAAGGAGACAATAACTGCACACAATATTCCAGGTGTGGTCTCACCAAAGCCCAGCATAATTGCAGCAAGACGTCCCTACCCCCGCACTTGAATCCTCTCACTATGGAGGCCAATATATAACTTGCCTTCTTCACTGCCTGCTGTACGTGCAATGTCTACCTTCAGTGATTGGTGCATGAGGACACCCAGGTCTCATTGCACATCCCCCCTTTCCCAATGTCCCAGTTCAGACAACTGTCTGCTTTCCTGTTTTTGTTCCCAAAGTGGAATTTATCCACTCATTTCACATTCACTTATCTCACATTTACCCACATTATACAGCGCATTATACATTATACATTTATCCACACTATACAGCACATTATACATCATGCCTTATACATTTACCCACATTATACAGCATATTATACATTATACATTTACGCACATTATACAATACATTATACATTTACCCACACTATACAGCACATTACACATTATACAGTTACCCACATTATACTGCACATTACACATTATATGTTATATAGTTACCCAAATTATACAGCACATTATACAGTTACCCACATCTTACTGCATATTACGCACTATATGTTTTACAGTTATTATACAGTTACCCACATTATACAGCACATTACACATTATACATTATACAGTTACCCACATTATACAGCACATTACACATTATACATTATACAGTTACCCACATTATACAGCACATTACACATTATATGTTATACAGTTACCCACATTGTACAGCACCTGCCATTCACTCAGCCTGTCCAAATGACACAGAGCATCTGAGCATCCTCCACACAGCTCACTTTCCCACCCGGCTTTGTGTCATCTGCAACCTTGGAGTATAGGGTGACCCCTGTAACCAAGGGTCTGGTTTCCGCAGTTTTAGTTACCCGTGGATTTCCGCAGCGTGAACATATTATGGGGGACATTCCAGAACCAGGGAGCAGGAGACTGCTGGGAAGGTACGTTTCCCATTTAAATGAATGGGTTTGCACCAATCCGTGGTTTTGGGCCTTTGCAGTAGGGCTTGAGACGTATCCCCATGCGTACGGGGGAGGGGAGGCTACTGTATTACATTTAATTCCCTCATTCAATCATTAATATATATTGTGAATAGTTCGGTTCAAGTACTGATCCCTGCGGTACCCCACTAGTTATGCCGACCATTCAGAAAATGACCCATTTATTCCTACTCTGTGTTTCATGTCATACATAAGAGATTGTTAACCAAGGTCAAAGCCCTCGTAATGTGGGCAAATTACTGACATGGCTGGGAAATTAGTTGAGGGACAGGTATCAAAGTAGGGATAATGGGTAGGTCCTGAAATTGGCAGGATGTGACCAGGTGTGTTTTTTTAATTTAATCATTTTGTGGACTGTGAGCATCGTTGGCAGGCCCAGCATTTATTACCTGTCCCTAGTTGCCCCTTGAGAAGGTTGGGGTGGTGGTGGAATGTGAGCTGCCTTCTTGAACTGCTGCAGTCCATGAGCTGTGGGTTGACACACAATGCTATTATCTCACACAGGATCTGTGTTAGGGCCCCAATTACTCACCATCTGGATAATGTCATGATATGAATTTTCAGTAATATAGACCTAAAGGACAATATGACCACTTTAATAGTAAATGGTTGTTTGTCTGAATTTCCATTACTATCATTCAAAGGGGACCTAAAGGACATATTTTTCATGCAGAGAGTGGTTAATGTGTGGAATGAGCTGCCAGAGGAAGTAATAGATGCAGGTGCAGTTACAGCATTTAATATACATGTAGACAAGTCCATGAAGAAGAAAGGTATAGAGGGATACAAGACAAATGCAGGCAAATGGGGCTAGTTTAGTTTGGGGAATGGGGTTGGTATGGATTAGTTGGACCGAACGGTCTATTTCTGCACTGTATGCAAGGAATGGAGGGATATGGACCAAATACAGGCAGAAGGGATTGGTTTAATTTGGCGTCATGTTTGGCCCAACACTGTGGGCTGAATGGCCCATTCCTGTGCTTTATGGGTCTCTACTTTCGATGACTATCCAATAAAAATTTCTGACTGCAGACCCCCATCCCACATAAGGAGCATAGTTTTAATGTGAAAGGCAGGAGGTTTAGAATGGATTTGAAGAAAACATTTTCACTCAGAGGGGAATGCATTGTCTGGGAGAATATTGACGTGGGAATCTTCACAACCTTGGATGAACACTTGGAATATTGTAACATTCAAGGCCATGGGCCTAATGAAACTAGTACAATTTAATGATTGTTTGGCAGTACAGACTGAATGGGCTGAAGGGCCTTTTCTGAATGGTATGATACAATGAGAGGAAGTGTGGAGCTAACTTCAGAGGTTCCCCTCCCCCATTGTCCTTGTGAGCAAGAAAGACAGAAAAGTGTAGATTACAATGTGTGACTGTGGACCAATGGGATGGACTCCATGTCACCATGTTACTGGATGCTCGTGCACCCCTGCTCGGCACCCTCACTCATCATCGCCCCCAGCTGCTGCTGGAGGCCCACTACAGGAGGAACAGGATTTTTACACAAAGAAAATTCATGATCAATAGTCTGTGGTTTCAAGGGGAAGATCTTGCTTGAATGATGTTTTGAGGAGATAGCAGAGAGTGAAGGATTGCAACAAATTACAGGAAGACATTAATAAATTTGAAGCATTGGCAATAATTTGCAGATGAAGTTCAACACAGATAAGTGTACAGTTGTGCATTTAATTTGAAGAAGAAGACAGTCACTTATTACTTGGAAGGTGCAAGTCCAGGTGGGAGTGAGGAAGAAAGTAAGCTCAGATACAAACACAAGTACCAGCAAGAACATGAAGAACAAATGCAAACATTAGACTTTATTTCTTGAGGAATAGAATTGAAAAGAAGTTATGCTTCATCTGTAACAAACCTTGAATAGATCACAGACAGTACTGAATGCAGTTCTGGGTACCATATTATAACAGCAGATGGAGGCACTTGTTAGGGTGTGGAGAAGGTTTACAAGATTGATAACCAGAATGTGTGATTATGCAGACCATTAAAGATTGGCAAACTGTGTTTATTTTCTCTTGAAGAAAGAAAACTTAGTGGTGAGTTAACAAATGTCTTTAAAATTATGAGAGGGTTCTGATTGAGGAGATACAGGGAGAACATTGCTGCTCTCGTGAGGCTATCAATAGATGGATTCCAATTAGGAATTCGGGAATTTGGGAGATACATCTTCATCCCGGGATAGAATAGTGAGAGTGTGGCCCTCAGTCCCTCAGCAGATCGTTGAAGTGAATTGTGTCAATAGCTGAATAAACACAACACTGGGAAAGAGGTAGAGGGTTACAGTTGGTACATCTCATTCTCAAAATTTAGGAGCAGGTTTATTTGGAACATAAACGTCAGCAGAGACTGACTGAGCTGAATGGCCTCTGTCTGTGTAATTCTGCGTGATCCTCAGCTGAATCCACTGCCCATGTTTCAGGGCTGAGGTGGGAGTAGAGACAGAGAATGTTTTTAAAATGAAATAAAATGGACAGTTCATGGGGAATAAACTCTCAGGATCTACGAGGGGGAGGATAGGACGGAATTGGATTGGCTGACAGAGAGAAAGCATGGACTTGATGAGCTGAATGGCACCTCCCATCGTGCAAATGACATCAAGACTTAATGGAAGAGCTCTGTGCTTGGAATGTTTTATGACATTAAAGGCTGTTTCTAACATTCAGTTTCTTGTTGACATAGTGAGGAGCATTGTTGAGCGCTAGGGTTCCAAACGTTTCCATGGAGATAATATTGCCTGGTGACTGGTGCCAGTTGGGAGGGAGTCTGTGAGGGAATGGCAGTGTTTGGGATTGAAGACAATCTGATAGGGTACAGGAAAAGCTGCAGTGCCTGGAGCCTGGCGCAGCAACTTGGAGTAACAGAGAGTAACAGTTACAGAAAGTAACAGAGACTGGTTCAAGCTCCATCAGAAGTCCTGCTTCCAGATCTGCCCAATAAATGTGTGTTTAATGGTGCTGTGAGGGAACCACGTTATAGGCAGCACTGACTGTCCTCTCACTGAGAAAAATACACAGGGTACAACATCCAGCCAATCATTTGAGCTCTCTCAACGCCTTCCAGGAGGGGCATTTAAACCTCAGGATCAAGTTGAATCTTCATCCCACAGCACTCAGTCTCCATACCTCAGACTTTCAGGGCATTGAGTATAGAAGTTGGGAAGTTATGTTGCAGGACGTTGGTGAATTTGCACTTGGAGTATTGTGTTCAGTTTTGGTCACCTTGCTGTAGGAAGGATGTTATTAAACTGGAAAGAGTGCAGAAGAAACTTACAAGGATGTTACCAGGACTCAATGGTCTGGTTATAGGGAGAGGTTGGACAAATTAGGACATTTTTTATTAGAGAGTAGGAGACTGAGGCGGGGGGGGATCTTAAAGAGGTATATAAGATCATGAGAAACACGGATACGATAAATGCACTCAGTCTTTTTCCCAGGGTTGGAGAATCGAGGACTAGAGGGCATCAGTTTAAGGTTAGAGAGGAAAGAATGAAAGGGAACCTGAGGGGCAATTGTTTTACACAGAGGGTGGTACGCATATGGAATGAGCTGCCAGTGGAAGTGGTTGAGGCGGGTACATTAACAACATTAAAAAGGCATTTGGACAAATACATGGATAGGAAAGGTTTAGAAGGACCTGGGCCAAGTGCAGGGAAATGGGGTTAGCGTGGGTGGATGTTTTGGTCGGCATGGACCGGTTTGGGCCAAAATGGCCTGTCTGTGTGCTGTAGGACTCTATGACTCTATGATATAAGTGTTAGCCAACAATCTAAAGCCAATCTTCATTGTTTGTTTCGCCAGTAAGGCCCACTTTGGTCACTCACCTCCCATTCAGGGCATGAATACTTTTCGTCAGTATTCAATCAGGAACAGGACATTGTTGTCAATGTGAGTACTGAGTCACAATTAAGTAGAATGGATGGCTTTGAGGTATGCAGAGAAGAGGTGTTGGAAATTCTGGAAAGGGTGAAAATAGATAAGTCCCCTGGGCCTGATGGCATTTATCCTAGGATTCTCTGGGAAGCAAGGGAGGAGATTTCAGAGCCATTGGCCTTGATTTTTATGTCCTCGTTGTCTACAGGAGTAGTGCCAGAAGATTGGAGGCTAGCAAATGTGGTTCCCTTGTTCAAGAAGGGGAGTAGGGATAACCTAGTAACTATAGGCCGGTGAGTCTCACTTCTGTTGTGGACAAAATCTTAGAGAGAATTGTAAGGGATAGGATTTATGAACATCTGGATAGGAATAATGTGATCAAGGATAGTCAGCATGGTTTTGTGAAGGGCAGGTCGTGCCTCACAAACCTTATTGAATTCTTTGAGAAGGTGACTAAGGAGGTGAACGAGGGGAAAGCGGTATATGTGGTGTATATGGATTTTAGTAAGGCGTTTGATAAGGTTCCCCATGGTAGACTACTGCAAAAGATACGGAGGTATGGCATTGAGGGTGAGTTGGAGGTTTGGATTAGGAGTTGGCTGGCTGGAAGAAGACAGAGGGTAGTAGTTGATGGTAAAGGTTCATCTTGGAGTGCAGTTACTAGCGGTGTTCCGCAAGGATCAGTTTTGGGACCATTGCTGTTTGTCATTTTTATAAATGACCTGGAGGAGGGGGTTAGAAGGTTGGGTGAGCAAGTTTGCGGATGATACGAAAGTCGGAGGAGTTGTAGACAGTGAGGAAGGATGTGGCAGGTTACAGCGGGATATAGATAAGCTGCAGAACTGGGCAGAAAGGTGGCAAATGGAGTTCAATGTAGCTAAGTGTGAGGTGATTCACTTTGGTAAGAGTAATAAAAAGATGGGGTACTGGGCTAATGGTCGGATACAAGGTAGTGTGGATGAGCAGAGGGATCTTGGTGTCCATGTACACAGATCTCTGAAAGTTGCCACCCAGGTAAATAGTGCGGTGAAGAAGGCATATGGCGTACTGGCTTTTATTGGTAGAGGAATTGAGTTCCGGAGTCCTGAGATCATGTTGCAGTTGTATAAGACTCTGGTGCGGCCGCATCTGGAGTATTGTGTGCAGTTTTGGTCGCCATACCATAGGAAGGATGTGGAGGCACTGGAACGGGTGCAGAGGAGGTTTACCAGGATGTTGCCTGGTATGGTAGGAAGATCGTATGAGGAAAGGCTGAGGCACTTGGGGTTGTTTTCATTGGAGAAAAGAAGGTTTAGGGGTGACTTGATAGAGGTGTACAAGATGATTAGGGGTTTAGATAGGGTTGACAGTGAGAATCTTTTTCCATGTATGGAGTCAGCTATTACAAGGGGGCATAGCTTTAAATTAAGGGGTGGTAGGTATAGGACAGATGTTAGGGGTAGGTTCTTCACTCAGCGAGTCGTGAGTTCAGGGAATGGCCTGCCAGTAGCAGTGGTGGACTCTCCCTCATTATGGGCATTTAAGCGGGCATTGGATAGGCATATGGAGGATAGTGGGCTAGTGTAGGTTAGGTGGGCTTGGATCTGCGCAACATCGAGGGCCGAAGGGCCTGTACTGCGCTGTATTGTTCTATGTTCTATGTTCTATGTGATGGATGGCCATTGTCTGCCTGTTGGGATGTTGTGATCACTGGGTCTGCTTTAGCAGCTTCTGCAGATTTCACTGTCAAACATTGGAGCTGGAGTGGGCCAATCAGCCCATCCCATCTGCCCCGTTATTCAATCAACATTGCAGTTAAACACTAGAAAATGTGACAAAAATTGACACGGGATCCCCTCTGAAAGTGCAGTACTCCCTCAGTACTGCTGGGACAGTTGGAAGTTCGTGATGTTTCACTGCTTGTATTGGTCGTGCTGACTCAATTGTGTTCTCACTTTCTGAGCTGTTTCTGTGAGCCCCACTTTAAACTCTCTCTGGTTCTAACTGGAAATGTGGAAGCAATCACAGTGATACTGAGTGTCTGACTTGCTGCCAAGGCCTTGTTGGATTTGGCGTTGTGCTGCTGCAGTGTTTCAGTTTTTGGGAGACAGGCTGTTTCCTCTGAATGACATGGTTACCTCTTGGCCGGGAAGCTGAACACAGTTAGAATCCAGTTGATAACTTCTCGTGGATTAACCAGGCTGCAGTTCAGCATGAATGGAAAACCCCCTGCCTTTGTTTCGATTTGAAGAAATCTACATCTCGCCGCCTGAGCTTACATTGCTGCAAATCAGGAAACCATTTCACGTCTAGTGCCTGCTTGTTGTAGACTCTTTGTGAGGAACATTCTTTGTAAAAGGTTGAGAGCATTAACATTTGACGTTATTTAACCTCCAAGACCTGTGAGAGGGGGCATTGTTTTTGAACTTGCTGAGAGATGGGCTGGATTGGAGGGAGAGATAACCCAGCCACCAGCCCTCTCATGGTCGGTCTCTTTGGTTAGGTCCAGTAAAAACCATCAGAGCAAACCAGCACCCAGCCCACTCTCACAGTAACTGTAATGGCCCGATGGAAGAGGGTTCTGCCTTATTGTACAGCAGAACAAAACAAATAAGGAAAAATAAACTCTCTCTAGGTTTCATCAATAAACAACTTCTTTGTTATCAACAGACTGATTCTTTAAGGAGTAACAAAATGGATTATTGATCACCAGTACACAAACATAAGCTGCACTCAAACACCACCTTCAACTCAAATTAGACAGACCGGAAAGAAAGCTCTGCAGAAATATCATTGGTGGAAAAATTTGCAAAAATAACAGATTCTGTGAATCAAGGATGCTGCTTATTTGTGTAAAAAGAAGAGTCTTAGTTCTTTTGTGTTTGGCAATGGTATCATGTTGTTGACCATAGAGGATCCTCAATTTTGTGGTTGGTTAATTAGACCTAGTTCTTTTCTTGAGTTAGGTAAAAACAAGGTAACAGTTCTTTTCAGAATATTTCAGTGGTTTTCTTTTCATTCATAGAGAGTGAGAAAGCAACAAACCTGTAATTGCTTGTAGCATTTTTAGAGATTTGTATAGAAACTGCTTTTCTTAGCTGTGTGACAGTTTAAATAATTAGTGAGCCAAGCCAACACAAAGACACCCAATTTGCCTACTTGCCTTCCAAAAGCATTGAATTCAACTTCTGCAAAATTATATGGCTTTGAGTAGCCACAACGGGAACACCATACAGTTCTACGTTAGAACCTGAATTGTGTAAGACACACGTGTTACTTTCTGAGCAGTAGGGCAGCATATATTCCCAAACATACATGGAGTCTTTGCACATTGGGGAGGCACGGTGGCACAGTGGTTAGCACTGCTGCCTCACAGCGCCAGAGACCCGGGTTCAATTCCCGCCTCAGGCGACTGACTGTGTGGAGTTTGCACATTCTCCCTGTGTCTGCGTGGGTTTCCTCCGGGTGCTCCGGTTTCCTCCCACAGTCCAAACATGTGCAGGTCAGGTGAATTGGCCATGCTAAATTGCCCGTAGATTAGATGAAGGAGTAAATGTAGGGGGATGGGTCTGGGTGGGTTGCTCTTCGGAGGGTCAGTGTGGACATGTTGGGCCGAAGGGCCTGTTTCCACACTGTAAGTAATCTAAAAAAAAAACCCGTAACATAAAACCAAACTAACCCCAATACAACAACCAGAGGCTAAGGGAGAAAGCAGGAACAGGGGCCTGAGCTGGATTGTCAGCCAGAATCAGAATGAATAGTGGAGCAGACTGAAAGAGCTGAATGGCCTCCTGTTTTGTTTCCTATGTTTCTAAGTTTCTGTGTAATAATTGACGCAATTCCATCATCTGCTGTAGCCACCAATTCAATGGCAGGAGTTATTTCCTCAAAAGAACTCCAATGGATTGGCTAAATATAATTTCTCCTTCACAAAACCACGTAGACTCTGCCTGATTACCATGAACTTATCCAAGTTCTCTTTGATAACATCTTCAATAATGGTTTCTAACACTTTCCAAATGATAGATGTTAAGCTAACTGTCCTGTGATTTCCTCTCTTCCTTTGTGAATGAAGGAGTTACATTAGTTATTCAATGAGTTTTAGATTATACCAATGCATCAACTAATTTGCTGGTTAATTCTTTGTGTTTTTGATTGTGGACTGAAAAGGGGGAAAAGGACTGTTTTAAAACCAAGGTTTGTCTGCACTTTCTGGAAATAAGCTGACTCTCATTGTAAGTGCTGTTTACACAGTTGGTTCAGGCAGTGGGGAAAGCCGAGTTATAGGCGAGTTGGAGCCAAGGGACTTGGTACAAATAAAGATCTGGCTCGACCACAAGTAGCTGATTGGTCTGTGGACTAGTGACCAGATGTCAATAACAAAGATATTCCATCTGTGAACAAGGATGTGATTGGTTCCCAGACAAGTAGATAACTTGACAGGAAATGTTCAGGTCAAAAGCCATCAAACCTTTGGGAGGGAAGGAGATGCTTTTGTTCTGAAATAAAATAAAACCCTCAAACCTGAAGGTAGCCAGTTTGTTTGCCAGTTGCTGTGAGCTGTCCTTTTTGTTTAGCCAGTAAGTCAGAGATGTTGTCTGTGTGAACCAGCCAAGCTGTACTTTCTGCAGGCAAGGCGAAGTGTCTGGAGAAGGAGAATTGAAGAGCAGCATGTCCTGACAAACCAGTAAACAGGGACCATTGAGCTGCTTTCCCAGATTGTCTCTCAGCCCAACACTCTCTATGCTTTTTCCTGTCAATGTCTATCTGTATATCTGTGTAAGGGGTTGTTGATAAGGGGGTTGGAATTTTAACCAGTAGATTAATATGTGGATAGTTCATAATGATTTACCCGTACCTAGAATCTATTTATTATATTAATTCATAATTCTTGTTCAGAGTAGAAATGTGGCCCATTCTTTCTGCTGACCTGGGTCTAAAAGACAGATAAACTGGACAATTCTACATACTGATTAAAATGTTTTTCTTCTGTGATGTCTTCCAACACCCTATCCAAGTGAGTCATAACAAAGTTTGAGAGCTCAACCAGATTGCTTTGAAAGCGAGACCTGAAGGATTTGGGTGTGTGATATGAGTAAATCAGATAGGGGAAGGAAAACACCAGCTTTTCATCTGCTTAAGCTTTTACTTATTCACTCTGCAGGGGCATGGGAACCTAGACTGTAGCTTTAGGGTGCAGGACCTGGAGTGTAGGGAGGTTAAGAACATGGCATCAATCTCAAAGGAGGGTGCCTGTAAACAGGAAAGTGGCTTGAAGTGTGTATACTTCAATGCAAGAAGTATACGAAATAAGGTAGGTGAACTTGCAGCGTGGGTTGGTACCTGGGACTTCGATGTTGTGGCTATTACGGAGACATGGGTAGAACAGGGACAGGATTGGCTGTTGCAGGTTCCAGGGTTTAAATGCTTTAGTAGGGTCAGAGGTGGGGGTAAAAGAGGGGGAGGTGTGGCATTGCTTGTCAAAGATAGTATTATAGCGGTGGAAAGGACGATGGATGAGGACTCGCCATCTGAGGTAGTTTGGGCTGAGGTTAGGAATAGGAAAGGTGAGCTCACCCTGTTAGGAGTTTTTTACAGGCCTCCTAATAGTCCTAGAGACGTAGAAGAAAGGATTGCGAGGATGATTCAGGAGAAGAGTGAAAGTAATAGGGTGGTTGTTATGGGGGACTTTAACTTTCCAGATATTGACTGGGAAAGCGATAGCTCGAGTTCGTTAGATGGGTTGGTGTTTGTCCAATGTGTGCAGGAGGGTTTCCTGACACAATATGTAGATAGGCCAACAAGAGGTGAGGCCATACTGGATTTGGTTCTGGGTAACGAACCAGGCCAGGTGTTAGAATTGGAGGTAGGTGAGCACTTTGGGGACAGTGACCACAATTCGGTGATTTTTACTCTAGTGATGGAGAGGGATAAGTGTGCACTGCAGGGCAAGAGTTATAGCTGGGGGCAGGGAAATTATGATGCGGTGAGGCACAACCTAGGATGCGTGGCTTGGAAAAGTAGGCTTCAAGGCATGGGCACAATTGATATGTGGAGCTTGTTCAAGGAGCAACTATTGGGTGTCCTTGATAAGTATGTACCTATCAGGCAGGGAGGAAAGGGTCGTGCGAGGGAGCCGTGGTTTAATAAGGAATTGGAATCCCTTGTTAAATGGAAGAGGGCGGCCTATGTAAAGATGAGGCGTGAAGGTTCAATTGGGGCGATTGAGAGTTATAAGGTAGCCAGGAAGGATCTGAAGAGAGAGCTAAGAGCAGCAAGGAGGGGACATGAAAAGTCCTTAGTTGGTAGGATTAGGGAAAACCCTAAGGCTTTCTATAGGTATGTCAGGAATAAAAGAATGACTAGGGTAGGAATAGGTCCAGTCAAGGATAGTAGTGGGAAGTTGCCTGTGGAGGCTGAAGAGATTGGGGAGACACTGAATGAATACTTTTCGTCAGTTTTCACTCAGGAACAGGACATTGTTGCCGATGTAAATATTAGATTAGATTAGATTACTTACAATGTGGAAACAGGCCCTTCGGCCCAACAAGTCCACACCGCCCCGCCGAAGCGCAACCCACCCATACCCCTACATTTACCCCTTACCTAACACTACGGGCAATTTAGCATGGCCAATTCACCTGACCTGCACATCTTTGGACTGTGGGAGGAAACCGGAGCACCCGGAGGAAACCCACGCAGACACGGGGAGAATGTGCAAACTCCACACAGTCAGTCGCCTGAGGCGGGAATTGAACCCGGGTCTCTGGCGCTGTGAGGCAGCAGTGCTAACCACTATTAGCACTATTGAGTCACAATTAATTAGAATGGACAGCTTTGAGGTATGTAGGGAAGAGGTGTTGGAAATTCTGGAAAGGGTGAAAATAGATAATTCCCCGGGGCCTGATGGCATTTATCCTAGGATTCTCTTGGAAGCAAGGGAGGAGATTGCAGAGCCATTTTCCTTGATTTTTATGTCCTCGTTGTCTACAGGAATAGTGCCAGTAGACTGGAGGCTAGCAAATGTGGTTCCCTTGTTCAAGAAGGGCAGTAGGGATAACCCTAGTAACTATAGGCCAGTGAGTCTCACTTCTGTTGTGGGCAAAGTCTTAGAGAGAATTGTAAGGGATAGGATTTGTGAACATCTGGATAGGAATAATGTGATCAAGGATAGTCAGCATGGTTTTGTGAAGGGCAGGTTGTGCCTCACAAACCTTATTGAATTCTTTGAGAAGGTGACTAAGGAGGTGGATGAGGGTAAAGCGGTAGATGTGGTGTATATGGATTTTAGTAAGGCGTTTGATAAGGTTCCCCATGGTAGGCTACTGCAAAAAATACAGAGGTATGGCATTGAGGGTGAGTTGGAGGTTTGGATTAGGAATTGGCTGGCTGGAAGAAGACAGAGGGTAGTAGTTGATGGTAAAGGTTCATCTTGGAGTGCAGTTACTAGCGGTGTTCCGCAAGGATCTGTTTTGGGACCATTGCTGTTTGTCATTTTTATAAATGATCTGGAGGAGGGGCTAGAAGGTTGGGTGAGCAAGTTTGCGGATGATACGAAAGTCGGTGGAGTTGTTGACAGTGGGGAAGGATGTATCAGGTTACAGCGGGATATAGATAAGTTGAAGAGCTGGGCAGAAAGGTGGCAAATGGAGTTCAAGTGTGAGGTGATTCACTTTGGTAAGAGTAACAAAAAGACGGGGTACTGGGCTAACGGTCAGATACTTGGTAGTGTGGATGAGCAGAGGGATCTTGGTGTCCATGTACACAGATCTCTGAAAGTTGCCACCCAGGTAAATAGTGCGGTGAAGAAGGCATATGGCGTACTGGCTTTTATTGGTAGAGGAATTGAGTTCCGGAGTCCTGAGGTCATGTTGCAATTGTATAAGACTCTGGTGCGGCCACATCTGGAGTATTGAGTGCAGTTTTGGTCGCCATACTTTAGGAAGGATGTGGAGGCACTGGAACGGGTGCAGAGGAGGTTTACCAGGATGTTGCCTGGTATGGTAGGAAGATCGTATGAGGAAAGGCTGAGGCACTTGGGGCTGTTTTCATTGGAGAAAAGAAGGTTTAGGGGTGACTTGATAGAGGTGTACAAGATGATAATGGGTTTAGATAGGGTTGACCATGAGAACCTTTTTCCACCTATGGAGTCAGCTATTACGAGGGGGCATAGCTTTAAATTAAGGGGTGGTAGGTTTTGGACAGATGTTAGGGGTAGATTCTTTATTCAGTGAGTCGTGAGTTCATGGAATGCCCTGCCAGTAGCAGTGGTGGACTCTCCCTCTTTATGGGCATTTAAGCGGGCATTGGATAGGCATATGGAGGATAGTGGTAAAAACAATGACTGCAGATGCTGGAAACCAGATTCTGGATCAGTGGTGCTGGAAGAGCACAGCAATTCAGGCAGCATCCGAGGACAGGCAAAATCGACGTTTCGGGCAAAAGCCCTTCATAACCCTAACCCTAACCCTATTCCTGATGAAGGGCTTTTGCCCGAAACGTCGATTTTGCCTGTCCTCGGATGCTGCCTGAATTGCTGTGCTCTTCCAGCACCACTGATCCAGAATATGGAGGATAGTGGGCTAGTGTAGGTTAGGTGGGCTTGGATCGGCGCAACATCGAGGGCCAAAGGGCCTGTACTGCGCTGTATTTTTCTATGTTCTATGTTCTATAAGGTCTTGACTGAAGCATCAGATTTAATGCTCCCTTGACTTGAAGTCAGTCCCATGAGATCAGAAAGTCGGTAATGTAAAATGCTTCTTCAAAAAAGGAGAGAGACAGAAGCAGGAAGCTACTGGTCAATCAGTAAATATGTGTCATGAAGGACATTTCAGAACTTGTTACCAAAGACTTATAGCAGGGCAATTGATGAGTGACAGATAACTAGGCAGAGTCAACATGGTTTTGTGAAAGGAAATCCTGTTTTACCAATCTGTCAGAATCTGCCAGGCAGCCTCAGACAGAATTTGAAAGGATACACATCAAGGGGTGAAAAACATAAATAAGGTTTATATATAGACCCCAAAACTGTTGGGGTGATATTGGGAATGGCACTAAACAGGAAGTTAAAGACACATGCTATAAATCATGCAGCTGTAATAATGGGTGACATTAATCTCTATATAGATTAGGCAAATGAAATTGGTACATTCCATAGAGGAGGAATTTCTACAGAGTACATGGGATGGTTTTCTGGATGGTTACATTCTAGACTTGGAGGTAGTGAGTACTGAACATGCTAGAGAGTCAGTGTGGATAAAGAGTGGAGCTGGAAAAAGCACAGCAGGTCAAACAGAAGGAGAAAAGGGAAGTTAATGTTTCAGATTGGAACCTTTCATTGGTCCTTTTCAGCTACACTGTTTATCCACTGTGTTACATTGGGGAACCAATTAGAGAACTTCCAACCTCATAGTCCGGGAACCCCACACTGCCCGGTTCTACCTCCTTCCCAAGATCCACAAGCCTGACCACCCTGGCCGACCCATTGTCTCAGCATGCTCCTGCCCCACTGAACTCATCTCTACCTACCTCGACACTGTCCTATCCCCCCTAGTCCAGGAACTCCCCACATACGTTCGAGACACCACCCATGCCCTCCACCTCCTCCAAGACTTCCGTTTCCCCGCCCCCCAACGCCTCATCTTCACCATGGATATCCAATCCCTCTACACCTCCATCCGCCATGACCAGGGCCTCCAAGCCCTCCGTTTTTTCCTCTCCAGACGTTCCCAACAGTACCCCTCCACCGACACTCTCATTCGTTTGGCCGAACTGGTCCTCACCCTTAACAATTTCTCCTTTGAATCCTCCCATTTCCTCCAGACCAAAGGGGTAGCCATGGGCACACGTATGGGCCCCAGCTATGCCTGTCTCTTTGTTGGCTACGTAGAGCAGTTGATCTTCCGTAATTACACCGGCACCACTCCCCACCTCTTCCTCCGCTACATTGATGACTGCATTGGCGCCACCTTGTGCTCCCGTGAGGAGGTTGAGCAATTAATCAACTTCACCAACACATTCCACCCTGACCTTAAATTTACCTGGACCATCTCTGACACCTCCCTCCCCTTCCTGGACCTCTCCATCTCCATCAATGACGACCGACTTGACACTGACATTTTCTACAAACCCACCGACTCCCACAGCTACCTGGATTACACCTCTTCCCACCCTACCTCTTGCAAAAATGCCATCCCGTATTCCCAATTCCTCCGCCTCCGCCGTATCTGCTCCCAGGAGGAGCAGTTCCACCATAGAACACACCAGATGGCCTCCTTCTTTAGAGACCGCAATTTCCCTTCCCACGTGGTTAAAGATGCCCTCCAACGCATCTCGTCCACATCCCGCACCTCCGCCCTCAGACCCCACCCCTCCAACCGCAACAAGGACAGACCGTCCCTGGTGCTCACCTTCCACCCTACCAACCTTCGCATAAACCAAATCATCCGCCAACATTTCTGCCACCTCCAAACAGACCCCACCACCAGGGATATATTTCCCTCCCCACCCCACTCCGCCTTCCGCAAAGACCGTTCCCTCCGTGACTACCTGGTCAGGTCCACGCCCCCCTACGACCCACCCTCCCATCCCGGCACTTTCCCCTGCCACCGCAGGAACTGTAAAACCTGTGCCCACACCTCCTCCCTCACCTCCATCCAAGGCCCTAAAGGAGCCTTCCACATCCATCAAAGTTTTACCTGCACATCCACTAATATCATTTATTGTATCCGTTGCTCCCGATGCGGTCGCCTCTACATTGGGGAGACTGGGCGCCTCCTAGCAGAGCGCTTTAGGGAACATCTCCGAGACACCCGCACCAATCAACCAAATCGCCCCGTGGCTCAACATTTCAACTCCCCCTCCCACTCTGCCGAGGATATGGAGGTCCTGGGCCTCCTTCACCGCCGCTCCCTCACCACCAGACGCATGGAAGAAGAACGCCTCATCTTCCGCCTCGGAACACTTCAACCCCAGGGCATCAATGTGGATTTCAACAGCTTCCTCATTTCCCCTTCCCCCACCTCACCCTAGTTCCAAACTTCCAGCTCAGCACTGTCCCCATGACTTGTCCGGACTTGTCCGACCTGCCCAGCTCCTTTTCCACCTATCCACTCCACCCTCTCCTCCCTGACCTATCACCTTCATCTCCTCCCCCACTCACCTATTGTACTCTATGCTACTCTATCCCCACCCCCACCCTCCTCTAGCTTATCTCTCCACGCTTCAGGCTCTCTGCCTTTATTCCTGATGAAGGGCTTTTGCCCGAAACGTCGATTTTGCCTGTCCTCGGATGCTGCCTGAACTGCTGTGCTCTTCCAGCACCACTGATCCAGAAACAGGCCAGCCTAGCCTGTTGAATGTGAAATGAGAAAATAATAATTGTAAGTCTAGCTGTGTGAGGCCCCTTGGAGCTGAGCAACCAGAATATGATAGAACTCCTCGTTGAAATGGAAAGTGAAACAGCTGATTTTGAGACTGGGACCCTGAATCTAAACTGAGGAAACTATGATGGTCTGAGGCACGAGTTGGCTATGATAGATTGCAGGGCATTATTTTAAGAGATGGGGAAAAGGCAATAGGAAACATTCAGAGAGCGCATGGGTGACCTGCAACAATTACTCATTCCTGCTTAATGCAAAGTAAAACAGGAACGTTGGCCTCACTATGGCTCACATGGAAATTAGAGAGAGTATTAGATCTAAGGAAGAACCATGTCCAATAGCAACAATAAAACAACAAACCTGAGGAGAAGGAGCATTTTAGAATTCAGCAAAAAGAGGACAAAGGGATTGATTAAAGAGAAAGTAGAACAAGAGAGTAAGCTTGCAGGGGACATATATACTGATTATAAAAGCTTCCATGTCTACATGAAGGGAAAAAAGATAAAGGAAGACAAATGTAGGTCCCATACAGTCAGAAACAGGGGAATTTATAATGGGAATAAAGAAAGAGCTGACTAAATAAATATATCCTTTAGTTCTGTGTTTACAAAGTTAGGGAACACAGGGTTTAGTGAGAATCACAGACCAAAATATCATAGAACCATGCAGTATAAAGAGACCCAATGGTCCATGAAGTCTGCACTGTGAGAATATTACCGCTGCCTGTGAAAATATTACACTGCCTGTGAAAATATTACCACTGCCTGTGAAAATGTTACCACTACCTGTGAGAATATTACACTGCCTGTGAAAATATTACCGCTGCCTGTGAAAATATTACACTGCCTGTGAAAATATTACCACTGCCTGCGAAAATATTACACTGCCTGTGAAAATATTACCAATGCCTGTGAGAATATTACACTGCCTGTGAAAATATTACACTGTCTGTGAAAATATTACCACTGCCTGTGAGAATATTACACTGTCTGTGAAAATATTACACTGTCTGTGAAAATATTACCAATGCCTGTGAGAATATTACACTGTCCGTGAAAATATTACCGCTGCCTGTGAAAATATTACCACTGCCTGTGAGAATATTACACTGCCTGTGAAAATATTACACTGCCTATGAAAATATTACCACTGCCTGCGAAAATATTACACTGCCTATGAAAATAATACCAATGCCTGTGAGAATATTACACTGCCTGTGAAAATATTACACTGCCTGTGAAAATATTACACAGTCTGTGAGAATATAACCACTGCCTGTGAAAATATTACACTGTCTGTGAAAATATTACCACTGCCTGTGAGAATATTACACTGTCTGTGAAAATATTACACTGCCTGTGAAAATATTACACTGTCTGTGAGAATATAACCACTGCCTGTGAAAATATTACACTGTCTGTGAAAATATTACCACTGCCTGTGAGAATATAACCACTGCCTGTGAAAATATTACACTGTCTGTGAAAATATTACCACTGCCTGTGAGAATATTACACTGCCTGTGAAAATATTATACTGCCTGTGAAAATATTACCACTGCCTGAGAAAATATTACCCCTGCCTGTGAAAATATTACACTGCCTGTGAAAATATTACCAATGCCTGTGAGAATATTACACTGCCTGTGAAAATATTACCACTGCCTGTGAGAATATTACACTGTCTGTGAAAATATTATACTGCCTGTGAAAATATTACCACTGCCTGAGAAAATATTACCACTAACTGCGAAAATATTACATTGCCTGTGAAAATATTACCACTGCCTGTGAGAATATTACACTGTCTGTGAAAATATTACCACTGCCTGTGAGAATATTACACTGTCTGTGAAAATATTATACTGCCTGTGAAAATATTACCACTGCCTGAGAAAATATTACCCCGGCCTGCGAAAATATTACACTGCCTGTGAAAATATTACCACGGCTGGCGAAAATATTACCACTACCAGCATAATTATTACCACTGCCTGTGAAAATATTACCACTGCCTGTGAGAATATTACACTGCCTGTGAAAATATTACAACTGCCTGTGAAAATATTACCACTGCCTGCGAAAATATTACACTGTCTGTGAAAATATTACACTGCGTGTGAAAATATTACACTGCCTGTGAAAATATTACAACTGCCTGTGAAAATATTACCACTGCCTGTGAAAATATTACACTGCCTGTGGAAATATATTACAACTGCCTGTGAAAATATTACACTGCCTGTGAAAATATTACCACTGCCTGTGAAAATATTACACTGCCTGTGAAAATATTACCACTGCCTGTGAAAATATTACACTGCCTGTGAAAATATATTACCACTGCCTGTGAAAATATTACACTGCCTGTGAAAGTATTACCACTGCCTGTGAAAATATTACCACTGCCTGTGAAAATATTACACTGCCTGTGAAAATATTACCACTGCCTGCAAAAATATTACCATTGCCTGGGAAAATGTTACACTGTCTGTGAAAATATTACCACTGCCTGCGAAAATATTACCACCGCCTGCAAAAATATTCTCACTGCCTGTGAAAATATTAACTCTGCCTGTGAAAATATTACACTGTCTGTGAAAATATTATCACTGTCTGTGAAAATATTGTACTGTCTGTGAAAATATTATCACTGCCTGCGAAAATATTAACACTGCTTGTGAAAATATTAACACTGCCTGTGAAAATATTACACTGTCTGTGAAAATATTATCACTGTCTGTGAAAATATTGTACTGTCTGTGAAAATATTATCACTGCCTGTGAAAATATTACACGGTCTGTGAAAACATTACACTGCCTGTGAAAATATTACACTGCCTGTAAAAATATTACACTGCCTGTGAAAATATTATCACTGCCTGCGAAAATATTACACTGTCTGTGAAAATATTACACTGTCTATGAAAATATTACCACTGCCCGCAAAAATATTACACTGCCTGTGAAAATATTATCACTGCCTGCAAAAATATTAACACTGCCTGTGAAAATATTACACTGCCTGTGAAAACTTTACACTACCTGTGAAAATATTACACTGTCTTTGAAAATATTAGCGTAGCCTGCGAAAATATTACACTGCCTGTGAGAATATTACACTATCTGTGAAAATATTACACTGCCTGTGAGAATTTTACCACTGCCTGTGAAAATATTACACTGCCTGTGAAAATATTACCACTGCCTGTGAAAATATTACACTGCCTGTGAAAATATTATCGCTGCCTGTGAAAATATTACCACTACCTGTGAAAATATTACATTGCCTGTGAAAATATTACACTGTCTGTGAAAATATTACACTGTCTATGAAAATATTACCACTGCCCGCAAAAATATTACACTGCCTGTGAAAATATTATCACTGCCTGTGAAAATATTATCGCTGCCTGTGAAAATATTACCACTACCTGTGAAAATATTACATTGCCTGTGAAAATATTACCACTACCTGCGAAAATATTATCACTGCCTGTGAAAATATTCCACTGCCTGTGCAAATATTACCATTGCCTGGGAAAATATTACACTGCCTGTGAAAATATTACCTCTACCTGCGAAAATATTACACTGTCTGTGAAAATATTATCACTGCCTGAGAAAATATTACCACTGCCTGTGAAAATATTACAACTGCCTGTTAAAATATTATCACTGCCTGCAAAAATATTACCACTACCTGTGAAAATTTTACACTACCTGTGAAAATATTACACTGTCTTTGAAAATATTAGCGCAGCCTGCGAAAATATTACCCTGCCTGTGAAAATATTACACTGTCTGTGAAAATATTACACTGCCCGTGAAAATATTATCACTGCCTGCAAAAATATTAACACTGCCTGTGAAAATATTACACTGCCTGTGAAAATATTACCACTACCTGCGAAAATATTACACTGCCTGTGAAAATATTACCACTACCTGCGAAAATATTACACTGTCTGTGAAAATATTACACTGTCTGTGAAAATATTATCACTGCCTGCAAAAATATTACCACTGCCTGTGAAAATATTACACTGTCTGTGAAAATATTATCACTGCCTGCAAAAATATTACCACAGCCTGTGAAAATATTACACTGCCTGTGAAAATATTACCACTGTCTGTGAAAATATTACACTGTCTGTGAAAATATTACACTATCTGTGAAAATATTAACACTGCCTGTGAAAATATTACACTGCCTGTGAAAATATTACACTGTCTTTGAAAATATTAGCGCAGCCTGCGAAAATATTACCCTGCCTGTGAAAATATTACACTGTCTGTGAAAATATTACACTGCCCGTGAAAATATTATCACCGCCTGCAAAAATATTAACACTGCCTGTGAAAATATTACACTGCCTATGAAAATATTACCACTACCTGCGAAAATATTACACTGCCTGTGAAAATATTACACTGTCTGTGAAAATATTATCACTGCCTGCAAAAATATTACCACTGCCTGTGAAAATATTACACTGTCTGTGAAAATATTATCACTGCCTGCAAAAATATTACCACAGCCTGTGGAAATATGACACTGCCTGTGAAAATATTACCACTGTCTGTGAAAATATTACACTGTCTGTGAAAATATTACACTATCTGTGAAAATATTAACACTGCCTGTGAAAATATTACACAGCCTGTGAAAATATTACACCGTCTGTGAAAATATTACCACAGCCTGTGAAAATATTACACTGCCTGTGAAAATATTACCACTGCCTGTGAAAATATTACACTATCTGTGAAAATATTACACTGCCTGTGAGAATTTTACCACTGCCTGTGAAAATATTACACCGTCTGTGAAAATATTATCACTGCCTGTGAAAATATTACACTATCTGTGAAAATATTACCACAGCCTGTGAAAATATCACACTATCTGTGAAAATATTACCACAGCCTGTGAAAATATTACACTGCCTGTGAGAATTTTACCACTGCGTGTGAAAATATTACACCGTCTGTGAAAATATTACACTGCCTATGAAAATATTACACTATCTGTGAAAATATTACACTGCCTGTGAGAAGTTTACCACCGCCTGTGAAAATATTACACTGTCTGTGAAAATATTACACCGTCTGTGAAAATATTATCACTGCCTGTGAAAATATTACACTATCTGTGAAAATATTACACTGCCTGTGAGAAGTTTACCACTGCCTGTGAAAATATTACACTGCCTGTGAAAATATTACCACTGCCTGCAAAAATATTGTCATTGCCTGTGAAAATATTCCACTGCCTGTGCAAATATTACCATTGCCTGGGAAAATATTACACTGCCTGTGAAAATATTACCACCACCTGCGAAAATATTACACTGTCTGTGAAAATATTATCATTGCCTGCGAAAATATTACCACTGCCTGTGAAAATATTACACTGCCTGTTAAAATATTATCACTGCCTCCGAAAATATTACACTACCTGTGAAAATATTACACTGTCTTTGAAAATATTAGCGCAGCCTGTGAAAATATTACACTGCCTGTTAAAATATTATCACTGCCTGTGAAAATATTACACTGCCTGTTAAAATATTATCACTGCCTGCGAAAATATTACACTGCCTGTTAAAATATTATCACTGCCTGCGAAAATATTACACTGCCTGTTTAAATATTACCACTACCTGTGAAAATTTTACACTACCTGTGAAAATATTACACTGTCTTTGAAAATATTAGCGCAGCCTGTGAAAATATTACACTATCTGTGAAAATACTTCCACTGTCTGTGAAAATATTACACTGCCTGTGAAAATATAAACACTGCCTGTGAAAATATTATCACTGCCTGCGAAAATATTACACTGCCTGTGAAAATATTATCACTGCCTGTGAAAATATTACACTGCCTGTTAAAATAATATCACTGCCTGCGAAAATATTACACTACCTGTGAAAATATTACACTGCCTGTTAAAATATTATCACTGCCTGCGAAAATATTACACTGCCTGTGAAAATATTAACACTGCCTGTGAAAATATTATCACTGCCTGTGAAAATATTACACTGCCTGTTAAAATATTATCACTGCCTGCGAAAATATTACACTGCCTGTTAAAATATTATCACTGCCTGTCAAAATATTACACTGTCTGTGAAAATATTACCACTACCTGTGAAAATTTTACACTACCTGTGAAAATATTACACTGTCTTTGAAAATATTAGCGCAGCCTGCGAAAATATTACACTGCCTGTGAAAATATTACACTGCCTGTGAAAATATTATCACTGCCTGCGAAAATATTACAGTCTGTGAAAATATTATCAATGCCTGAGAAAATATCACCGCTGCCTATGAAAATATTACCACTGCCTGTGAAAATATTACACTGCCTGTTAAAATATTATCACTGCCTCCGAAAATATTACACTACCTGTGAAAATATTACACTGTCTTTGAAAATATTAGCGCAGCCTGTGAAAATATTACACTGCCTGTTAAAATATTATCACTGCCTGTGAAAATATTACACTGCCTGTTAAAATATTATCACTGCCTGCGAAAATATTACACTGCCTGTTAAAATATTATCACTGCCTGTGAAAATATTACACTGTCTGTGAAAATATTACCACTACCTGTGAAAATTTTACACTACCTGTGAAAATATTACACTGTCTTTGAAAATATTAGCGCAGCCTGCGAAAATATTACACTGCCTGTGAAAATATTACACTGCCTGTGAAAATATTACCAATGCCTGTGAGAATATTACACTGCCTGTGAAAATATTACCACTGCCTGTGAGAATATTACACTGTCTGTGAAAATATTATACTGCCTGTGAAAATATTACCACTGCCTGAGAAAATATTACCACTAACTGCGAAAATATTACATTGCCTGTGAAAATATTACCACTGCCTGTGAGAATATTACACTGTCTGTGAAAATATTACCACTGCCTGTGAGAATATTACACTGTCTGTGAAAATATTATACTGCCTGTGAAAATATTACCACTGCCTGTGAAAATATTACCACTGCCTGTGAGAATATTACACTGCCTGTGAAAATATTATACTGCCTGTGAAAATATTACCACTGCCTGAGAAAATATTACCCCGGCCTGCGAAAATATTACACTGCCTGTGAAAATATTACCACGGCTGGCGAATATATTACCACTACCAGCATAATTATTACCACTGCCTGTGAAAATATTACCACTGCCTGTGAGAATATTACACTGCCTGTGAAAATATTACAACTGCCTGTGAAAATATTACCACTGCCTGCGAAAATATTACACTGTCTGTGAAAATATTACACTGCGTGTGAAAATATTACACTGCCTGTGAAAATATTACCACTGCCTGTGAAAATATTACACTGCCTGTGGAAATATATTACAACTGCCTGTGAAAATATTACACTGCCTGTGAAAATATTACCACTGCCTGTGAAAATATTACACTGCCTGTGAAAATATTACCACTGCCTGTGAAAATATTACACTGCCTGTGAAAATATATTACCACTGCCTGTGAAAATATTACACTGCCTGTGAAAGTATTACCACTGCCTGTGAAAATATTACCACTGCCTGTGAAAATATTACACTGCCTGTGAAAATATTACCACTGCCTGCAAAAATATTACCATTGCCTGGGAAAATGTTACACTGTCTGTGAAAATATTACCACTGCCTGCGAAAATATTACCACCGCCTGCAAAAATATTCTCACTGCCTGTGAAAATATTAACTCTGCCTGTGAAAATATTACACTGTCTGTGAAAATATTATCACTGTCTGTGAAAATATTGTACTGTCTGTGAAAATATTATCACTGCCTGCGAAAATATTAACACTGCTTGTGAAAATATTAACACTGCCTGTGAAAATATTACACTGTCTGTGAAAATATTATCACTGTCTGTGAAAATATTGTACTGTCTGTGAAAATATTATCACTGCCTGTGAAAATATTACACGGTCTGTGAAAACATTACACTGCCTGTGAAAATATTACACTGCCTGTAAAAATATTACACTGCCTGTGAAAATATTATCACTGCCTGCGAAAATATTACACTGTCTGTGAAAATATTACACTGTCTATGAAAATATTACCACTGCCCGCAAAAATATTACACTGCCTGTGAAAATATTATCACTGCCTGCAAAAATATTAACACTGCCTGTGAAAATATTACACTGCCTGTGAAAACTTTACACTACCTGTGAAAATATTACACTGTCTTTGAAAATATTAGCGCAGCCTGCGAAAATATTACACTGCCTGTGAGAATATTACACTATCTGTGAAAATATTACACTGCCTGTGAGAATTTTACCACTGCCTGTGAAAATATTACACTGCCTGTGAAAATATTACCACTGCCTGTGAAAATATTACACTGCCTGTGAAAATATTATCGCTGCCTGTGAAAATATTACCACTACCTGTGAAAATATTACATTGCCTGTGAAAATATTACACTGTCTGTGAAAATATTACACTGTCTATGAAAATATTACCACTGCCCGCAAAAATATTACACTGCCTGTGAAAATATTATCACTGCCTGTGAAAATATTATCGCTGCCTGTGAAAATATTACCACTACCTGTGAAAATATTACGCTGCCTGTGAAAATATTACCACTACCTGCGAAAATATTATCACTGCCTGTGAAAATATTACACTATCTGTGAAAATATTACCACTGCCTGCAAAAATATTAACATTGCCTGTGAAAATATTCCACTGCCTGTGCAAATATTACCATTGCCTGGGAAAATATTACACTGCCTGTGAAAATATTACCTCTACCTGCGAAAATATTACACTGTCTGTGAAAATATTATCACTGCCTGAGAAAATATTACCACTGCCTGTGAAAATATTACACTGCCTGAGAAAATATTACCACTGCCTGTGAAAATATTACAACTGCCTGTTAAAATATTATCACTGCCTGCAAAAATATTACCACTACCTGTGAAAATTTTACACTACCTGTGAAAATATTACACTGTCTTTGAAAATATTAGCGCAGCCTGCAAAAATATTACCACAGCCTGTGAAAATATTACACTGTCTGTGAAAATATTATCACTGCCTGCAAAAATATTACCACAGCCTGTGAAAATATTACACTGCCTGTGAAAATATTACCACTGTCTGTGAAAATATTACACTGTCTGTGAAAATATTACACTATCTGTGAAAATATTAACACTGCCTGTGAAAATATTACACTGCCTGTGAAAATATTACACTGTCTTTGAAAATATTAGCGCAGCCTGCGAAAATATTACCCTGCCTGTGAAAATATTACACTGTCTGTGAAAATATTACACTGCCCGTGAAAATATTATCACCGCCTGCAAAAATATTAACACTGCCTGTGAAAATATTACACTGCCTATGAAAATATTACCACTACCTGCGAAAATATTACACTGCCTGTGAGAATATTACACTATCTGTGAAAATATTACACTGCCTGTGAGAATTTTACCACTGCCTGTGAAAATATTACACTGCCTGTGAAAATATTACCACTGCCTGTGAAAATATTACACTGCCTGTGAAAATATTATCGCTGCCTGTGAAAATATTACCACTACCTGTGAAAATATTACATTGCCTGTGAAAATATTACACTGTCTGTGAAAATATTACACTGTCTATGAAAATATTACCACTGCCCGCAAAAATATTACACTGCCTGTGAAAATATTATCACTGCCTGTGAAAATATTATCGCTGCCTGTGAAAATATTACCACTACCTGTGAAAATATTACGCTGCCTGTGAAAATATTACCACTACCTGCGAAAATATTATCACTGCCTGTGAAAATATTACACTATCTGTGAAAATATTACCACTGCCTGCAAAAATATTAACATTGCCTGTGAAAATATTCCACTGCCTGTGCAAATATTACCATTGCCTGGGAAAATATTACACTGCCTGTGAAAATATTACCTCTACCTGCGAAAATATTACACTGTCTGTGAAAATATTATCACTGCCTGAGAAAATATTACCACTGCCTGTGAAAATATTACACTGCCTGAGAAAATATTACCACTGCCTGTGAAAATATTACAACTGCCTGTTAAAATATTATCACTGCCTGCAAAAATATTACCACTACCTGTGAAAATTTTACACTACCTGTGAAAATATTACACTGTCTTTGAAAATATTAGCGCAGCCTGCAAAAATATTACCACAGCCTGTGAAAATATTACACTGTCTGTGAAAATATTATCACTGCCTGCAAAAATATTACCACAGCCTGTGAAAATATTACACTGCCTGTGAAAATATTACCACTGTCTGTGAAAATATTACACTGTCTGTGAAAATATTACACTATCTGTGAAAATATTAACACTGCCTGTGAAAATATTACACTGCCTGTGAAAACTTTACACTACCTGTGAAAATATTACACTGTCTTTGAAAATATTAGCGCAGCCTGCGAAAATATTACCCTGCCTGTGAAAATATTACACTGTCTGTGAAAATATTACACTGCCCGTGAAAATATTATCACCGCCTGCAAAAATATTAACACTGCCTGTGAAAATATTACACTGCCTATGAAAATATTACCACTACCTGCGAAAATATTACACTGCCTGTGAAAATATTACCACTACCTGCGAAAATATTACACTGTCTGTGAAAATATTACACTGTCTGTGAAAATATTATCACTGCCTGCAAAAATATTACCACTGCCTGTGAAAATATTACACTGTCTGTGAAAATATTATCACTGCCTGCAAAAATATTACCACAGCCTGTGGAAATATGACACTGCCTGTGAAAATATTACCACTGTCTGTGAAAATATTACACTGTCTGTGAAAATATTACACTATCTGTGAAAATATTAACACTGCCTGTGAAAATATTACACAGCCTGTGAAAATATTACACCGTCTGTGAAAATATTACCACAGCCTGTGAAAATATTACACTGCCTGTGAAAATATTACCACTGCCTGTGAAAATATTACACTGCCTGTGAGAATTTTACCACTGCGTGTGAAAATATTACACCGTCTGTGAAAATATTACACTGCCTATGAAAATATTACACTATCTGTGAAAATATTACACTGCCTGTGAGAATTTTACCACCGCCTGTGAAAATATTACACTGTCTGTGAAAATATTACACCGTCTGTGAAAATATTATCACTGCCTGTGAAAATATTACACTATCTGTGAAAATATTACACTGCCTGTGAAAATATTACACCGTCTGTGAAAATATTACACAGCCTGTGAAAATATTACACCGTCTGTGAAAATATTACCACAGCCTGTGAAAATATTACACTGCCTGTGAAAATATTACCACTGCCTGTGAAAATATTACCTCTGCCTGTGAAAATATTACACTATCTGTGAAAATATTACACTGCCTGTGAGAATTTTACCACTGCCTGTGAAAATATTACACTGCCTGTGAGAATTTTACCACTGCCTGTGAAAATATTACACTGTCTTTGAAAATATTAGCGCAGCCTGCGAAAATATTACCCTGCCTGTGAAAATATTACACTGTCTGTGAAAATATTACACTGCCCGTGAAAATATTATCACCGCCTGCAAAAATATTAACACTGCCTGTGAAAATATTACACTGCCTATGAAAATATTACCACTACCTGCGAAAATATTACACTGCCTGTGAAAATATTACCACTACCTGCGAAAATATTACACTGTCTGTGAAAATATTACACTGTCTGTGAAAATATTATCACTGCCTGCAAAAATATTACCACTGCCTGTGAAAATATTACACTGTCTGTGAAAATATTATCACTGCCTGCAAAAATATTACCACAGCCTGTGGAAATATGACACTGCCTGTGAAAATATTACCACTGTCTGTGAAAATATTACACTGTCTGTGAAAATATTACACTATCTGTGAAAATATTAACACTGCCTGTGAAAATATTACACAGCCTGTGAAAATATTACACCGTCTGTGAAAATATTACCACAGCCTGTGAAAATATTACACTGCCTGTGAAAATATTACCACTGCCTGTGAAAATATTACACTATCTGTGAAAATATTACACTGCCTGTGAGAATTTTACCACTGCCTGTGAAAATATTACACCGTCTGTGAAAATATTATCACTGCCTGTGAAAATATTACACTATCTGTGAAAATATTACCACAGCCTGTGAAAATATTACACTGCCTGTGAGAATTTTACCACTGCGTGTGAAAATATTACACCGTCTGTGAAAATATTACACTGCCTATGAAAATATTACACTATCTGTGAAAATATTACACTGCCTGTGAGAATTTTACCACCGCCTGAGAAAATATTACACTGTCTGTGAAAATATTACACCGTCTGTGAAAATATTATCACTGCCTGTGAAAATATTACACTATCTGTGAAAATATTACACTGCCTGTGAGAAGTTTACCACTGCCTGTGAAAATATTACACTGCCTGTGAAAATATTACCACTGCCTGCAAAAATATTGTCATTGCCTGTGAAAATATTCCACTGCCTGTGCAAATATTACCATTGCCTGGGAAAATATTACAATGCCTGTGAAAATATTACCACCACCTGCGAAAATATTACACTGTCTGTGAAAATATTATCATTGCCTGCGAAAATATTACCACTGCCTGTGAAAATATTACACTGCCTGTTAAAATATTATCACTGCCTCCGAAAATATTACACTACCTGTGAAAATATTACACTGTCTTTGAAAATATTAGCGCAGCCTGTGAAAATATTACACTGCCCCTGTTAAAATATTATCACTGCCTGTGAAAATATTACACTGCCTGTTAAAATATTATCACTGCCTGCGAAAATATTACACTGCCTGTTAAAATATTATCACTGCCTGCGAAAATATTACACTGCCTGTTTAAATATTACCACTACCTGTGAAAATTTTACACTACCTGTGAAAATATTACACTGTCTTTGAAAATATTAGCGCAGCCTGTGAAAATATTACACTATCTGTGAAAATATTTCCACTGTCTGTGAAAATATTACACTGCCTGTGAAAATATTAACACTGCCTGTGAAAATATTATCACTGCCTGCGAAAATATTACACTGCCTGTGAAAATATTATCACTGCCTGTGAAAATATTACACTACCTGTGAAAATATTACACTGCCTGTTAAAATATTATCACTGCCTGTGAAAATATTACACTGCCTGTGAAAATATTAACACTGCCTGTGAAAATATTATCACTGCCTGTGAAAATATTACACTGCCTGTTAAAATATTATCACTGCCTGCGAAAATATTACACTGCCTGTTAAAATATTATCACTGCCTGTCAAAATATTACACTGTCTGTGAAAATATTACCACTACCTGTGAAAATTTTACACTACCTGTGAAAATATTACACTGTCTTTGAAAATATTAGCGCAGCCTGCGAAAATATTACACTGCCTGTGAAAATATTACACTGCCTGTGAAAATATTATCACTGCCTGCGAAAATATTTCAGTCTGTGAAAATATTATCAATGCCTGAGAAAATATCACCGCTGCCTATGAAAATATTACCACTGCCTGTGAAAATATTACACTGCCTGTGAAAATATTACCACTGCCTGCAAAAATATTATCATTGCCTGTGAAAATATTCCACTGCCTGTGCAAATATTACCATTGCCTGGGAAAATATTACACTGCCTGTGAAAATATTACCACTACCTGCGAAAATATTACACTGTCTGTGAAAATATTATCATTGCCTGCGAAAATATTACCACTGCCTGTGAAAATATTACACTGCCTGTTAAAATATTATCACTGCCTCCGAAAATATTACACTACCTGTGAAAATATTACACTGTCTTTGAAAATATTAGCGCAGCCTGTGAAAATATTACACTGCCTGTTAAAATATTATCACTGCCTGTGAAAATATTACACTGCCTGTTAAAATATTATCACTGCCTGCAAAAATATTACACTGCCTGTTAAAATATTATCACTGCCTGCGAAAATATTACACTGCCTGTGAAAATATTACCACTACCTGTGAAAATTTTACACTACCTGTGAAAATATTACACCGTCTGTGAAAATATTATCACTGCCTGTGAAAATATTACACTATCTGTGAAAATACTTCCACTGTCTGTGAAAATATTACACTGCCTGTGAGAATTTTACCACTGCCTGTGAAAATATTACACTGCCTGTGAAAATATTACCACTGCCTGCAAAAATATTATCATTGCCTGTGAAAATATTCCACTGCCTGTGAAAATATTACCACTGCCTGTGAAAATATTACACTATCTGTGAAAATATTTCCACTGTCTTTGAAAATATTACACTGCCTGTGAGAATTTTACCACTGCCTGTGAAAATATTACACTGCCTGTGAAAATATTACCACTGCCTGCAAAAATATTATTATTGCCTGTGAAAATATTCCACTGCCTGTGAAAATATTACCATTGCCTGGGAAAATATTACACTGCCTGTGAAAATATTACACTGTCTGTGAAAATATTATCACTACCTGTGAAAATTTTACACTACCTGTGAAAATACTACACTGT
Organism: Chiloscyllium plagiosum; assembly: GCF_037043375.1. Taxonomy (NCBI): domain Eukaryota; kingdom Metazoa; phylum Chordata; class Chondrichthyes; order Orectolobiformes; family Hemiscylliidae; genus Chiloscyllium; species Chiloscyllium plagiosum. The sequence continues at coordinate 133,671,824 of NW_028270144.1, forward strand.
CTTTGAAAATATTAGCGCAGCCTGCGAAAATATTACACTGCCTGTGAAAATATTACCACTGCCTGTGAAAATATTACCTCTGCCTGTGAAAATATTACACCGTCTGTGAAAATATTACACTATCTGTGAAAATATTACACTGCCTGTGAGAATTTTACCACTGCCTGTGAAAATATTACACCGTCTGTGAAAATATTATCACTGCCTGTGAAAATATTACACTATCTGTGAAAATATTACCACAGCCTGTGAAAATATTACACTGCCTGTGAGAATTTTACCACTGCCTGTGAAAATATTACACTATCTGTGAAAATATTACCACAGCCTGTGAAAATATTACACTGCCTGTGAGAATTTTAGCACTGCGTGTGAAAATATTACACCGTCTGTGAAAATATTACACTGCCTATGAAAATATGACACTATCTGTGAAAATATTACACTGCCTGTGAGAATTTTACCACTGCCTGTGAAAATATTACACTGTCTGTGAAAATATTACCACTGCCTGTGAAAATATTACCTCTGCCTGTGAAAATATTACACTATCTGTGAAAATATTACACTGCCTGTGAGAATTTTACCACTGCCTGTGAAAATATTACACCGTCTGTGAAAATATTACACTGCCTATGAAAATATTACACTATCTGTGAAAATATTACACTGCCTGTGAGAATTTTACCACCGCCTGTGAAAATATTACACTGTCTGTGAAAATATTAGCGCAGCCTGTGAAAATATTACACTATCTGTGAAAATACTTCCACTGTCTGTGAAAATATTACACTGCCTGTGAAAATATTAACACTGCCTGTGAAAATATTATCACTGCCTGCGAAAATATTACACTGCCTGTGAAAATATTATCACTGCCTGTGAAAATATTACACTATCTGTGAAAATATTACACTGCCTGTGAGAAGTTTACTACTGCCTGTGAAAATATTACACTGCCTGTGAAAATATTACCACTGCCTGCAAAAATATTGTCATTGCCTGTGAAAATATTCCACTGCCTGTGCAAATATTACCATTGCCTGGGAAAATATTACACTGCCTGTGAAAATATTACCACTACCTGCGAAAATATTACACTGTCTGTGAAAATATTATCATTGCCTGCGAAAATATTACCACTGCCTGTGAAAATATTACACTGCCTGTTAAAATATTATCACTGCCTCCGAAAATATTACACTACCTGTGAAAATATTCCACTGTTTATGAAAATATTAGCGCAGCCTGTGAAAATATTACACTGCCTGTTAAAATATTATCACTGCCTGTGAAAATATTACACTGCCTGTTAAAATATTATCACTGCCTGCGAAAATATTACACTGCCTGTTAAAATATTATCACTGCCTGCGAAAATATTACACTGCCTGTGAAAATATTACCACTACCTGTGAAAATTTTACACTACCTGTGAAAATATTACACTGTCTTTGAAAATATTAGCGCAGCCTGTGAAAATATTACACTATCTGTGAAAATACTTCCACTGTCTGTGAAAATATTACACTGCCTGTGAAAATATTAACACTGCCTGTGAAAATATTATCACTGCCTGCGAAAATATTACACTGCCTGTGAAAATATTATCACTGCCTGTGAAAATATTACACTGCCTGTTAAAATATTATCACTGCCTGCGAAAATATTACACTACCTGTGAAAATATTACACTGCCTGTTAAAATATTATCACTGCCTGCGAAAATATTACACTGCCTGTGAAAATATTAACACTGCCTGTGAAAATATTATCACTGCCTGTGAAAATATTACACTGCCTGTTAAAATATTATCACTGCCTGCGAAAATATTACACTGCCTGTTAAAATATTATCACTGCCTGTGAAAATATTAACACTGCCTGTGAAAATATTATCACTGCCTGTGAAAATATTACACTGCCTGTTAAAATATTATCACTGCCTGCGAAAATATTACACTGCCTGTTAAAATATTATCACTGCCTGTGAAAATATTACACTGTCTGTGAAAATATTACCACTACCTGTGAAAATTTTACAGTACCTGTGAAAATATTACACTGTCTTTGAAAATATTAGCGCAGCCTGCGAAAATATTATACTGCCTGTGAAAATATTACACTGCCTGTGAAAATATTATCACTGCCTGCGAAAATATTACAGTCTGTGAAAATATTATCAATGCCTGAGAAAATATCACCGCTGCCTATGAAAATATTACCACTGCCTGTGAAAATATTACACTGCCTGTGAAAATATTACCACTGCCTGCAAAAATATTATCATTGCCTGTGAAAATATTCCACTGCCTGTGCAAATATTACCATTGCCTGGGAAAATATTACACTGCCTGTGAAAATATTACCACTACCTGCAAAAATATTACACTGTCTGTGAAAATATTATCATTGCCTGCGAAAATATTACCACTGCCTGTGAAAATATTACACTGCCTGTTAAAATATTATCACTGCCTCCGAAAATATTACACTACCTGTGAAAATATTCCACTGTTTATGAAAATATTAGCGCAGCCTGTGAAAATATTACACTGCCTGTTAAAATATTATCACTGCCTGTGAAAATATTACACTGCCTGTTAAAATATTATCACTGCCTGCGAAAATATTACACTGCCTGTTAAAATATTATCACTGCCTGCGAAAATATTACACTGCCTGTGAAAATATTACCACTACCTGTGAAAATTTTACACTACCTGTGAAAAATTACACCGTCTGTGAAAATATTATCACTGCCTGTGAAAATATTACACTATCTGTGAAAATACTTCCACTGTCTGTGAAAATATTACACTGCCTGTGAGAATTTTACCACTGCCTGTGAAAATATTACACTGCCTGTGAAAATATTACCACTGCCTGCAAAAATATTATTATTGCCTGTGAAAATATTCCACTGCCTGTGAAAATATTACCATTGCCTGTGAAAATATTACACTGCCTGTGAAAATATTACCACTGCCTGCAAAAATATTATCATTGCCTGTGAAAATATTCCACTGCCTGTGAAAATATTACCACTGCCTGTGAAAATATTACACTATCTGTGAAAATATTTCCACTGTCTGTGAAAATATTACACTGCCTGTGAGAATTTTACCACTGCCTGTGAAAATATTATCACTGCCTGTGAAAATATTACACAGCATGTGAACATATTATCACTGCCTGTGAAAATTTTACACTACCTGTGAAAATATTACACTGTCTTTGAAAATATTAGCGCAGCCTATGAAAATATTACACTATCTGTGAAAATACTTCCACTGTCTGTGAAAATATTACACTGCCTGTGAAAATATTAACACTGCCTGTGAAAATATTATCACTGCCTGCGAAAATATTACACTGCCTGTGAAAATATTATCACTGCCTGTGAAAATATTACACTGCCTGTTAAAATATTATCACTGCCTGCGAAAATATTACACTACCTGTGAAAATATTACACTGTCTTTGAAAATATTAGCGCAGCCTGCGAAAATATTACACTGCCTGTGAAAATATTATCACTGCCTGCTAAAATATTACACTGCCTGTGAAAATATTATCACTGCCTGTGAAAATATTACACTGCCTGTTAAAATATTATCACTGCCTGCGAAAATATTACACTACCTGTGAAAATATTACACTGCCTGTTAAAATATTATCACTGCCTGCGAAAATATTACACTGCCTGTGAAAATATTAACACTGCCTGTGAAAATATTATCACTGCCTGTGAAAATATTACACTGCCTGTTAAAATATTATCACTGCCTGCGAAAATATTACACTGCCTGTTCAAATATTATCACTGCCTGTGAAAATATTACACTGTCTGTGAAAATATTACCACTACCTGTGAAAATTTTACACTACCTGTGAAAATATTACACTGTCTTTGAAAATATTAGCGCAGCCTGCGAAAATATTATACTGCCTGTGAAAATATTACACTGCCTGTGAAAATATTATCACTGCCTGCGAAAATATTACAGTCTGTGAAAATATTATCAATGCCTGAGAAAATATCACCGCTGCCTATGAAAATATTACCACTGCCTGTGAAAATATTACACTGCCTGTGAAAATATTACCACTGCCTGCAAAAATATTATCATTGCCTGTGAAAATATTCCACTGCCTGTGCAAATATTACCATTGCCTGGGAAAATATTACACTGCCTGTGAAAATATTACCACTACCTGCGAAAATATTACACTGTCTGTGAAAATATTATCATTGCCTGCGAAAATATTACCACTGCCTGTGAAAATATTACACTGCCTGTTAAAATATTATCACTGCCTCCGAAAATATTACACTACCTGTGAAAATATTCCACTGTTTATGAAAATATTAGCGCAGCCTGTGAAAATATTACACTGCCTGTTAAAATATTATCACTGCCTGTTAAAATATTATCACTGCCTGCGAAAATATTACACTGCCTGTTAAAATATTATCACTGCCTGCGAAAATATTACACTGCCTGTGAAAATATTAACACTACCTGTGAAAATATTACACTACCTGTGAAAAATTACACCGTCTGTGAAAATATTATCACTGCCTGTGAAAATATTACACTATCTGTGAAAATACTTCCACTGTCTGTGAAAATATTACACTGCCTGTGAGAATTTTACCACTGCCTGCGAAAATATTACACTGCCTGTGAAAATATTACCACTGCCTGCAAAAATATTATCATTGCCTGTGAAAATATTCCACTGCCTGTGAAAATATTACCACTGCCTGTGAAAATATTACACTATCTGTGAAAATATTTCCACTGTCTTTGAAAATATTACACTGCCTGTGAGAATTTTACCACTGCCTGTGAAAATATTACACTGCCTGTGAAAATATTACCACTGCCTGCAAAAATATTATTATTGCCTGTGAAAATATTCCACTGCCTGTGAAAATATTACCATTGCCTGGGAAAATATTACACTGCCTGTGAAAATATTACACTGTCTGTGAAAATATTATCACTACCTGTGAAAATTTTACACTACCTGTGAAAATACTACACTGTCTTTGAAAATATTAGCGCAGCCTGCGAAAATATTACACTGCCTGTGAAAATATTACCACTGCCTGTGAAAATATTACCTCTGCCTGTGAAAATATTACACCGTCTGTGAAAATATTACACTATCTGTGAAAATATTACACTGCCTGTGAGAATTTTACCACTGCCTGTGAAAATATTACACCGTCTGTGAAAATATTATCACTGCCTGTGAAAATATTACACTATCTGTGAAAATATTACCACAGCCTGTGAAAATATTACACTGCCTGTGAGAATTTTACCACTGCCTGTGAAAATATTACACTATCTGTGAAAATATTACCACAGCCTGTGAAAATATTACACTGCCTGTGAGAATTTTAGCACTGCGTGTGAAAATATTACACCGTCTGTGAAAATATTACACTGCCTATGAAAATATGACACTATCTGTGAAAATATTACACTGCCTGTGAGAATTTTACCACTGCCTGTGAAAATATTACACTGTCTGTGAAAATATTACCACTGCCTGTGAAAATATTACCTCTGCCTGTGAAAATATTACACTATCTGTGAAAATATTACACTGCCTGTGAGAATTTTACCACTGCCTGTGAAAATATTACACCGTCTGTGAAAATATTATCACTGCCTGTGAAAATATTACACTATTTGTGAAAATATTACCACAGCCTGTGAAAATATTACACTGCCTGTGAGAATTTTACCACTGCGTGTGAAAATATTACACCGTCTGTGAAAATATTACACTGCCTATGAAAATATTACACTATCTGTGAAAATATTACACTGCCTGTGAGAATTTTACCACCGCCTGTGAAAATATTACACTGTCTGTGAAAATATTAGCGCAGCCTGTGAAAATATTACACTATCTGTGAAAATACTTCCACTGTCTGTGAAAATATTACACTGCCTGTGAAAATATTAACACTGCCTGTGAAAATATTATCACTGCCTGCGAAAATATTACACTGCCTGTGAAAATATTATCACTGCCTGTGAAAATATTACACTATCTGTGAAAATATTACACTGCCTGTGAGAAGTTTACTACTGCCTGTGAAAATATTACACTGCCTGTGAAAATATTACCACTGCCTGCAAAAATATTGTCATTGCCTGTGAAAATATTCCACTGCCTGTGCAAATATTACCATTGCCTGGGAAAATATTACACTGCCTGTGAAAATATTACCACTACCTGCGAAAATATTACACTGTCTGTGAAAATATTATCATTGCCTGCGAAAATATTACCACTGCCTGTGAAAATATTACACTGCCTGTTAAAATATTATCACTGCCTCCGAAAATATTACACTACCTGTGAAAATATTACACTGTCTTTGAAAATATTAGCGCAGCCTGTGAAAATATTACACTGCCTGTTAAAATATTATCACTGCCTGTGAAAATATTACACTGCCTGTTAAAATATTATCACTGCCTGCGAAAATATTACACTGCCTGTTAAAATATTATCACTGCCTGCGAAAATATTACACTGCCTGTGAAAATATTACCACTACCTGTGAAAATTTTACACTACCTGTGAAAATATTACACTGTCTTTGAAAATATTAGCGCAGCCTGTGAAAATATTACACTATCTGTGAAAATACTTCCACTGTCTGTGAAAATATTACACTGCCTGTGAAAATATTAACACTGCCTGTGAAAATATTATCACTGCCTGCGAAAATATTACACTGCCTGTGAAAATATTATCACTGCCTGTGAAAATATTACACTGCCTGTTAAAATATTATCACTGCCTGCGAAAATATTACACTACCTGTGAAAATATTACACTGCCTGTTAAAATATTATCACTGCCTGCGAAAATATTACACTGCCTGTGAAAATATTAACACTGCCTGTGAAAATATTATCACTGCCTGTGAAAATATTACACTGCCTGTTAAAATATTATCACTGCCTGCGAAAATATTACACTGCCTGTTAAAATATTATCACTGCCTGTGAAAATATTACACTGTCTGTGAAAATATTACCACTACCTGTGAAAATTTTACAGTACCTGTGAAAATATTACACTGTCTTTGAAAATATTAGCGCAGCCTGCGAAAATATTATACTGCCTGTGAAAATATTACACTGCCTGTGAAAATATTATCACTGCCTGCGAAAATATTACAGTCTGTGAAAATATTATCAATGCCTGAGAAAATATCACCGCTGCCTATGAAAATATTACCACTGCCTGTGAAAATATTACACTGCCTGTGAAAATATTACCACTGCCTGCAAAAATATTATCATTGCCTGTGAAAATATTCCACTGCCTGTGCAAATATTACCATTGCCTGGGAAAATATTACACTGCCTGTGAAAATATTACCACTACCTGCAAAAATATTACACTGTCTGTGAAAATATTATCATTGCCTGCGAAAATATTACCACTGCCTGTGAAAATATTACACTGCCTGTTAAAATATTATCACTGCCTCCGAAAATATTACACTACCTGTGAAAATATTCCACTGTTTATGAAAATATTAGCGCAGCCTGTGAAAATATTACACTGCCTGTTAAAATATTATCACTGCCTGTGAAAATATTACACTGCCTGTTAAAATATTATCACTGCCTGCGAAAATATTACACTGCCTGTTAAAATATTATCACTGCCTGCGAAAATATTACACTGCCTGTGAAAATATTACCACTACCTGTGAAAATTTTACACTACCTGTGAAAAATTACACCGTCTGTGAAAATATTATCACTGCCTGTGAAAATATTACACTATCTGTGAAAATACTTCCACTGTCTGTGAAAATATTACACTGCCTGTGAGAATTTTACCACTGCCTGTGAAAATATTACACTGCCTGTGAAAATATTACCACTGCCTGCAAAAATATTATTATTGCCTGTGAAAATATTCCACTGCCTGTGAAAATATTACCATTGCCTGTGAAAATATTACACTGCCTGTGAAAATATTACCACTGCCTGCAAAAATATTATCATTGCCTGTGAAAATATTCCACTGCCTGTGAAAATATTACCACTGCCTGTGAAAATATTACACTATCTGTGAAAATATTTCCACTGTCTGTGAAAATATTACACTGCCTGTGAGAATTTTACCACTGCCTGTGAAAATATTACACTGCCTGTGAAAATATTACCACTGCCTGCAAAAATATTATTATTGCCTGTGAAAATATTCCACTGCCTGTGAAAATATTACCATTGCCTGGGAAAATATTACACTGCCTGTGAAAATATTACACCGTCTGTGAAAATATTATCACTGCCTGCGAAAATATTACACAGCCTGTGAAAATATTACCACTACCTGTGAAAATTTTACACTACCTGTGAAAATATTACACTGTCTTTGAAAATATTAGCGCAGCCTATGAAAATATTACACTATCTGTGAAAATACTTCCACTGTCTGTGAAAATATTACACTGCCTGTGAAAATATTAACACTGCCTGTGAAAATATTATCACTGCCTGCGAAAATATTACACTGCCTGTGAAAATATTATCACTGCCTGTGAAAATATTACACTGCCTGTTAAAATATTATCACTGCCTGCGAAAATATTACACTACCTGTGAAAATATTACACTGTCTTTGAAAATATTAGCGCAGCCTGCGAAAATATTACACTGTCTGTGAAAATATTATCACTGCCTGCTAAAATATTACACTGCCTGTGAAAATATTATCACTGCCTGTGAAAATATTACACTGCCTGTTAAAATATTATCACTGCCTGCGAAAATATTACACTACCTGTGAAAATATTACACTGCCTGTTAAAATATTATCACTGCCTGCGAAAATATTACACTGCCTGTGAAAATATTAACACTGCCTGTGAAAATATTATCACTGCCTGTGAAAATATTACACTGCCTGTTAAAATATTATCACTGCCTGCGAAAATATTACACTGCCTGTTCAAATATTATCACTGCCTGTGAAAATATTACACTGTCTGTGAAAATATTACCACTACCTGTGAAAATTTTACACTACCTGTGAAAATATTACACTGTCTTTGAAAATATTAGCGCAGCCTGCGAAAATATTATACTGCCTGTGAAAATATTACACTGCCTGTGAAAATATTATCACTGCCTGCGAAAATATTACAGTCTGTGAAAATATTATCAATGCCTGAGAAAATATCACCGCTGCCTATGAAAATATTACCACTGCCTGTGAAAATATTACACTGCCTGTGAAAATATTACCACTGCCTGCAAAAATATTATCATTGCCTGTGAAAATATTCCACTGCCTGTGCAAATATTACCATTGCCTGGGAAAATATTACACTGCCTGTGAAAATATTACCACTACCTGCGAAAATATTACACTGTCTGTGAAAATATTATCATTGCCTGCGAAAATATTACCACTGCCTGTGAAAATATTACACTGCCTGTTAAAATATTATCACTGCCTCCGAAAATATTACACTACCTGTGAAAATATTCCACTGTTTATGAAAACATTAGCGCAGCCTGTGAAAATATTACACTGCCTGTTAAAATATTATCACTGCCTGTTAAAATATTATCACTGCCTGCGAAAATATTACACTGCCTGTTAAAATATTATCACTGCCTGCGAAAATATTACACTGCCTGTGAAAATATTAACACTACCTGTGAAAATATTACACTACCTGTGAAAAATTACACCGTCTGTGAAAATATTATCACTGCCTGTGAAAATATTACACTATCTGTGAAAATACTTCCACTGTCTGTGAAAATATTACACTGCCTGTGAGAATTTTACCACTGCCTGCGAAAATATTACACTGCCTGTGAAAATATTACCACTGCCTGCAAAAATATTATCATTGCCTGTGAAAATATTCCACTGCCTGTGAAAATATTACCACTGCCTGTGAAAATATTACACTATCTGTGAAAATATTTCCACTGTCTGTGAAAATATTACACTGCCTGTGAGAATTTTACCACTGCCTGTGAAAATATTACACTGCCTGTGAAAATATTACCACTGCCTGCAAAAATATTATTATTGCCTGTGAAAATATTCCACTGCCTGTGAAAATATTACCATTGCCTGGGAAAATATTACACTGCATGTGAAAATATTACACCGTCTGTGAAAATATTATCACTGCCTGCGAAAATATTACACTGCCTGTGAAAATATTACCACTACCTGTGAAAATTTTACACTACCTGTGAAAATATTACACTGTCTTTGAAAATATTCCACTGCCTGTGAAAATATTACACTGCCTGTGAAAATATTATCACTGCCTGTGAAAATATTACACTGCCTGTTAAAATATTATCACTGCCTGCGAAAATATTACACTACCTGTGAAAATATTACACTGTCTTTGAAAATATTAGCGCAGCCTGCGAAAATATTACACTGCCTGTGAAAATATTATCACTGCCTGCGAAAATATTACACTGCCTGTGAAAATATTAACACTGCCTGTGGAAATATTATCACTGCCTGCGAAAATATTACACTGCCTGTGAAAATATTATCACTGCCTGTGAAAATATTACACTGCCTGTTAAAATATTATCACTGCCTGCGAAAATATTACACTACCTGTGAAAATATTACACTGCCTGTTAAAATATTATCACTGCCTGCGAAAATATTACACTGCCTGTGAAAATATTAACACTGCCTGTGAAAATATTATCACTGCCTGTTAAAATATTATCACTGCCTGCGAAAATATTACACTGCCTGTTAAAATATTATCACTGCCTGTGAAAATATTACACTGCCTGTTAAAATATTATCACTGCCTGCGAAAATATTACACTGCCTGTTAAAATATTATCACTGCCTGTGAAAATATTGCACTGCCTGTTAAAATATTATCACTGCCTGCGAAAATATTACACTGCCTGTTAAAATATTATCACTGCCTGTGAAAATATTACACTGCCTGTTAAAATATTATCACTGCCTGTGAAAATATTACACTGCCTGATAAAATATTATCACTGCCTGTGAAAATATTACACTGCCTGTTAAAATATTATCACTGCCTGCGAAAATATTACACTGTCTGTTAAAATATTATCACTGCCTGTGAAAATATTACACTGTCTGTGAAAATATTACCACTACCTGTGAAAATTTTACACTACCTGTGAAAATATTACACTGTCTTTGAAAATATTAGCGCAGCCTGCGAAAATATTATACTGCCTGTGAAAATATTACACTGCCTGTGAAAATATTATCACTGCCTGCGAAAATATTACAGTCTGTGAAAATATTATCAATGCCTGAGAAAATATCACCGCTGCCTATGAAAATATTACCACTGCCTGTGAAAATATTACACCGTCTGTGAAAATATTACCACTACCTGCGAAAATATTACACTGTCTGTGAAAATATTATCACTGCCTGCGAAAATATTACACTGCCTGTGAAAATATTACCACTACCTGTGAAAATTTTACACTACCTGTGAAAATATTACACTGTCTTTGAAAATATTAGCGCAGCCTGCGAAAATATTACACTGCCTGTGAAAATATTATCACTGCCTGCGAAAATATTACAGTCTGTGAAAATATTATCAATGCCTGAGAAAATATCACCGCTGCCTATGAAAATATTACCACTGCTTGTGAAAATATTACACCGTCTGTGAAAATATTATCACTGCCTGTGAAAATATTACACTACCTGTGAAAATATTACACTGTCTTTGAAAATATTAGCGCAGCCTGTGAAAATATTACACTATCTGTGAAAATACTTCCACTGTCTGTGAAAATATTACACTGCCTGTGAAAATATTAACACTGCCTGCGAACATATTACACTGTCTGTGAAAATATTGCCACTGCCTGTGAAAATATTACACTGCCTGTGAAAATATTACCACTGCGTGTGAAAATATTACACTGTCTGTGAAAATATTACACTGCCTGTCAAAATATTACCACTGCGTGTGAAAATATTACACTGTCTGTGAAAATATTACACTGTCTTTGAAAATATTAGCGCAGCCTGTGAAAATATTACACTATCTGTGAAAATACTTCCACTGTCTGTGAAAATATTACACTGCCTGTGAAAATATTAACACTGCCTGTGAAAATATTATCACTGCCTGCGAAAATATTACACTGCCTGTGAAAATATTATCACTGCCTGTGAAAATATTACACTGCCTGTTAAAATATTATCATTGCCTGCGAAAATATTACACTACCTGTGAAAATATTACACTGCCTGTTAAAATATTATCACTGCCTGCGAAAATATTACACTGCCTGTGAAAATATTAACACTGCCTGTGAAAATATTATCACTGCCTGTGAAAATATTACACTGCCTGTTAAAATATTATCACTGCCTGCGAAAATATTACACTGCCTGTTAAAATATTATCACTGCCTGTGAAAATATTACACTGTCTGTGAAAATATTACCACTACCTGTGAAAATTTTACACTACCTGTGAAAATATTACACTGTCTTTGAAAATATTAGCGCAGCCTGCGAAAATATTATACTGCCTGTGAAAATATTACACTGCCTGTGAAAATATTATCACTGCCTGCGAAAATATTACAGTCTGTGAAAATATTATCAATGCCTGAGAAAACATCACCGCTGCCTATGAAAATATTACCACTGCCTGTGAAAATATTACACTGCCTGTGAAAATATTACCACTGCCTGCAAAAATATTATCATTGCCTGTGAAAATATTCCACTGCCTGTGCAAATATTACCATTGCCTGGGAAAATATTACACTGCCTGTGAAAATATTACCACTACCTGCAAAAATATTACACTGTCTGTGAAAATATTATCATTGCCTGCGAAAATATTACCACTGCCTGTGAAAATATTACACTGCCTGTTAAAATATTATCACTGCCTCCGAAAATATTACACTACCTGTGAAAATATTCCACTGTTTATGAAAATATTAGCGCAGCCTGTGAAAATATTACACTGCCTGTTAAAATATTATCACTGCCTGTGAAAATATTACACTGCCTGTTAAAATATTATCACTGCCTGCGAAAATATTACACTGCCTGTTAAAATATTATCACTGCCTGCGAAAATATTACACTGCCTGTGAAAATATTACCACTACCTGTGAAAATTTTACACTACCTGTGAAAAATTACACCGTCTGTGAAAATATTATCACTGCCTGTGAAAATATTACACTATCTGTGAAAATACTTCCACTGTCTGTGAAAATATTACACTGCCTGTGAGAATTTTACCACTGCCTGTGAAAATATTACACTGCCTGTGAAAATATTACCACTGCCTGCAAAAATATTATTGTTGCCTGTGAAAATATTCCACTGCCTGTGAAAATATTACCATTGCCTGTGAAAATATTACACTGCCTGTGAAAATATTACCACTGCCTGCAAAAATATTATCATTGCCTGTGAAAATATTCCACTGCCTGTGAAAATATTACCACTGCCTGTGAAAATATTACACTATCTGTGAAAATATTTCCACTGTCTGTGAAAATATTACACTGCCTGTGAGAATTTTACCACTGCCTGTGAAAATATTACACTGCCTGTGAAAATATTACCACTGCCTGCAAAAATATTATTATTGCCTGTGAAAATATTCCACTGCCTGTGAAAATATTACCATTGCCTGTGAAAATATTACGCTGCCTGTGAAAATATTACACCATCTGTGAAAATATTATCACTGCCTGCGAAAATATTACACTGCCTGTGAAAATATTACCACTACCTGTGAAAATTTTACACTACCTGTGAAAATATTACACTGTCTTTGAAAATATTAGCGCAGCCTATGAAAATATTACACTATCTGTGAAAATACTTCCACTGTCTGTGAAAATATTACACTGCCTGTGAAAATATTAACACTGCCTGTGAAAATATTATCACTGCCTGCGAAAATATTACACTGCCTGTGAAAATATTATCACTGCCTGTGAAAATATTACACTGCCTGTTAAAATATTATCACTGCCTGCGAAAATATTACACTACCTGTGAAAATATTACACTGTCTTTGAAAATATTAGCGCAGCCTGCGAAAATATTACACTGCCTGTGAAAATATTATCACTGCCTGCGACAATATTACACTGCCTGTGAAAATATTATCACTGCCTGTGAAAATATTACACTGCCTGTTAAAATATTATCACTGCCTGCGAAAATATTACACTACCTGTGAAAATATTACACTGCCTGTTAAAATATTATCACTGCCTGCGAAAATATTACACTGCCTGTGAAAATATTAACACTGCCTGTGAAAATATTATCACTGCCTGTGAAAATATTACACTGCCTGTTAAAATATTATCACTGCCTGCGAAAATATTACACTGCCTGTTCAAATATTATCACTGCCTGTGAAAATATTACACTGTCTGTGAAAATATTACCACTACCTGTGAAAATTTTACACTACCTGTGAAAATATTACACTGTCTTTGAAAATATTAGCGCAGCCTGCGAAAATATTATACTGCCTGTGAAAATATTACACTGCCTGTGAAAATATTATCACTGCCTGCGAAAATATTACAGTCTGTGAAAATATTATCAATGCCTGAGAAAATATCACCGCTGCCTATGAAAATATTACCACTGCCTGTGAAAATATTACACTGCCTGTGAAAATATTACCACTGCCTGCAAAAATATTATCATTGCCTGTGAAAATATTCCACTGCCTGTGCAAATATTACCATTGCCTGGGAAAATATTACACTGCCTGTGAAAATATTACCACTACCTGCGAAAATATTACACTGTCTGTGAAAATATTATCATTGCCTGCGAAAATATTACCACTGCCTGTGAAAATATTACACTGCCTGTTAAAATATTATCACTGCCTCCGAAAATATTACACTACCTGTGAAAATATTCCACTGTTTATGAAAATATTAGCGCAGCCTGTGAAAATATTACACTGCCTGTTAAAATATTATCACTGCCTGTGAAAATATTACACTGCCTGTTAAAATATTATCACTGCCTGCGAAAATATTACACTGCCTGTTAAAATATTATCACTGCCTGCGAAAATATTACACTGCCTGTGAAAATATTACCACTACCTGTGAAAATATTACACTACCTGTGAAAAATTACACCGTCTGTGAAAATATTATCACTGCCTGTGAAAATATTACACTATCTGTGAAAATACTTCCACTGTCTGTGAAAATATTACACTGCCTGTGAGAATTTTACCACTGCCTGCGAAAATATTACACTGCCTGTGAAAATATTACCACTGCCTGCAAAAATATTATCATTGCCTGTGAAAATATTCCACTGCCTGTGAAAATATTATCACTGCCTGTGAAAATATTACACTATCTGTGAAAATACTTCCACTGTCTGTGAAAATATTACACTGCCTGTGAGAATTTTACCACTGCCTGTGAAAATATTACACTGCCTGTGAAAATATTACCACTGCCTGCAAAAATATTATTATTGCCTGTGAAAATATTCCACTGCCTGTGAAAATATTACCATTGCCTGGGAAAATATTACACTGCCTGTGAAAATATTACACCGTCTGTGAAAATATTATCACTGCCTGCGAAAATATTACACTGCCTGTGAAAATATTACCACTACCTGTGAAAATTTTACACTACCTGTGAAAATATTACACTGTCTTTGAAAATATTAGCGCAGCCTGTGAAAATATTACACTATCTGTGAAAATACTTCCACTGTCTGTGAAAATATTACACTGCCTGTGAAAATATTAACACTGCCTGTGAAAATATTATCACTGCCTGCGAAAATATTACACTGCCTGTGAAAATATTATCACTGCCTGTGAAAATATTACACTGCCTGTGAAAATATTATCACTGCCTGCGAAAATATTACACTACCTGTGAAAATATTACACTGTCTTTGAAAATATTAGCGCAGCCTGCGAAAATATTACACTGCCTGTGAAAATATTATCACTGCCTGCGAAAATATTACACTGCCTGTGAAAATATTAACACTGCCTGTGGAAATATTATCACTGCCTGCGAAAATATTACACTGCCTGTGAAAATATTATCACTGCCTGTGAAAATATTACACTGCCTGTTAAAATATTATCACTGCCTGCGAAAATATTATACTACCTGTGAAAATATTACACTGCCTGTTAAAATATTATCACTGCCTGCGAAAATATTACACTGCCTGTGAAAATATTAACACTGCCTGTGAAAATATTATCACTGCCTGTGAAAATATTACACTGCCTGTTAAAATATTATCACTGCCTGCGAAAATATTACACTGCCTGTTAAAATATTATCACTGCCTGTGAAAATATTACACTGTCTGTGAAAATATTACCACTACCTGTGAAAATTTTACACTACCTGTGAAAATATTACACTGTCTTTGAAAATATTAGCGCAGCCTGCGAAAATATTATACTGCCTGTGAAAATATTACACTGCCTGTGAAAATATTATCACTGCCTGCGAAAATATTACAGTCTGTGAAAATATTATCAATGCCTGAGAAAATATCACCGCTGCCTATGAAAATATTACCACTGCCTGTGAAAATATTAGACCGTCTGTGAAAATATTACCACTACCTGCGAAAATATTACACTGTCTGTGAAAATATTATCACTGCCTGCGAAAATATTACACTGCCTGTGAAAATATTACCACTACCTGTGAAAATTTTACACTACCTGTGAAAATATTACACTGTCTTTGAAAATATTAGCGCAGCCTGCGAAAATATTACACTGCCTGTGAAAATATTATCACTGCCTGCGAAAATATTACAGTCTGTGAAAATATTATCAATGCCTGAGAAAATATCACCGCTGCCTATGAAAATATTACCACTGCCTGTGAAAATATTACACCGTCTGTGAAAATATTATCACTGCCTGTGAAAATATTACACTACCTGTGAAAATATTACACTGTCTTTGAAAATATTAGCGCAGCCTGTGAAAATATTACACTATCTGTGAAAATACTTCCACTGTCTGTGAAAATATTACACTGCCTGTGAAAATATTAACACTGCCTGCGAACATATTACACTGTCTGTGAAAATATTGCCACTGCCTGTGAAAATATTACACTGCCTGTGAAAATATTACCACTGCGTGTGAAAATATTACACTGTCTGTGAAAATATTACACTGCCTGTGAAAATATTAACACTGCCTGCGAACATATTACACTGTCTGTGAAAATATTGCCACTGCCTGCGAAAATATTAACACTGTCTGTGAAAATATTACACTGCCTGTGAAAATATTACACTGTCTGTGAAAATATTACACTGCCTGTGAAAATATTAACACTGCCTGCGAACATATTACACTGTCTGTGAAAATATTACACTGCCTGTGAAAATATTAACACTGTCTGTGAAAATATTACACTGCCTGTGAAAATATTACCACTACCTGTGAAAATTTTACACTACCTGTGAAAATATTACACTGTCTTTGAAAATATTAGCGCAGCCTGCGAAAATATTACACTGCCTGCGAAAATATTACACTGCCTGTGAAAATATTAACACTGCCTGTGGAAATATTATCACTGCCTGCGAAAATATTACACTGCCTGTGAAAATATTACACTGTCTGTGAAAATATTACACTGCCTGTGAAAATATTAACACTGCCTGCGAACATATTACACTGTCTGTGAAAATATTACACTGCCTGTGAAAATATTACACCGTCTGTGAAAATATTACCACTACCTGCGAAAATATTACACTGTCTGTGAAAATATTATCACTGCCTGCGAAAATATTACACTGCCTGTGAAAATATTACCACTACCTGTGAAAATTTTACACTACCTGTGAAAATATTACACTGCCTGTGAAAATATTACACCGTCTGTGAAAATATTACACCGTCTGTGAAAATATTACACTGCCTGTGAAAATATTATCACTGCCTGTGAAAATATTACAGTCTGTGAAAATATTATCAATGCCTGAGAAAATATCACCGCTGCCTATGAAAATATTACCACTGCCTGTGAAAATATTACACCGTCTGTGAAAATATTATCACTGCCTGTGAAAATATTACACTATCTGTGAAAATACTTCCACTGTCTGTGAAAATATTACACTGCCTGTGAGAATTTTACCACTGCCTGTGAAAATATTACACTGCCTGTGAAAATATTATCACTGCCTGCGAAAATATTACACTGCCTGTGAAAATATTACCACTACCTGTGAAAATTTTACACTACCGGTGAAAATATTACACTGTCTTTGAAAATATTAGCGCAGCCTGCGAAAATATTACACTGCCTGTGAAAATATTACACTGCCTGTGAAAATATTATCACTGCCTGCGAAAATATTACAGTCTGTGAAAATATTATCAATGCCTGAGAAAATATCACCGCTGCCTATGAAAATATTACCACTGCCTGTGAAAATATTACACCGTCTGTGAAAATATTATCACTGCCTGTGAAAATATTACACTACCTGTGAAAATATTACACTGTCTTTGAAAATATTAGCGCAGCCTGTGAAAATATTACACTATCTGTGAAAATACTTCCACTGTCTGTGAAAATATTACACTGCCTGTGAAAATATTAACACTGCCTGTGAAAATATTATCACTGCCTGCGAAAATATTACACTGCCTGTGAAAATATTATCACTGCCTGTGAAAATATTACACCGCCTGTTAAAATATTATCACTGCCTGTGAAAATATTACACTACCTGTGAAAATATTACACTGTCTTTGAAAATATTAGCGCAGCCTGCGAAAATATTACACTGCCTGTGAAAATATTATCACTGCCTGCGAAAATATTACACTGCCTGTGAAAATATTAACACTGCCTGTGGAAATATTATCACTGCCTGCGAAAATATTACACTGCCTGTGAAAATATTATCACTGCCTGTGAAAATATTACACTGCCTGTTAAAATATTATCACTGCCTGCGAAAATATTACACTACCTGTGAAAATATTACACTGCCTGTTAAAATATTATCACTGCCTGCGAAAATATTACACTGCCTGTGAAAATATTAACACTGCCTGTGAAAATATTATCACTGCCTGTGAAAATATTACACTGCCTGTTAAAATATTATCACTGCCTGCGAAAATATTACACTGCCTGTTAAAATATTATCACTGCCTGTGAAAATATTACACTGTCTGTGAAAATATTACCACTACCTGTGAAAATTTTACACTACCTGTGAAAATATTACACTGTCTTTGAAAATATTAGCGCAGCCTGCGAAAATATTATACTGCCTGTGAAAATATTACACTGCCTGTGAAAATATTATCACTGCCTGCGAAAATATTACAGTCTGTGAAAATATTATCAATGCCTGAGAAAATATCACCGCTGCCTATGAAAATATTACCACTGCCTGTGAAAATATTACACCGTCTGTGAAAATATTATCACTGCCTGTGAAAATATTACACTACCTGTGAAAATATTACACTGTCTTTGAAAATATTAGCGCAGCCTGTGAAAATATTACACTGCCTGTGAAAATATTATCACTGCCTGCGAAAATATTACAGTCTGTGAAAATATTATCAATGCCTGAGAAAATATCACCGCTGCCTATGAAAATATTACCACTGCCTGTGAAAATATTACACCGTCTGTGAAAATATTACCACTACCTGCGAAAATATTACACTGTCTGTGAAAATATTATCACTGCCTGCGAAAATATTACACTGCCTGTGAAAATATTACCACTACCTGTGAAAATTTTACACTACCTGTGAAAATAATACACTGTCTTTGAAAATATTAGCGCAGCCTGCGAAAATATTACACTGCCTGTGAAAATATTACACTGCCTGTGAAAATATTATCACTGCCTGCGAAAATATTACAGTCTGTGAAAATATTATCAATGCCTGAGAAAATATCACCGCTGCCTATGAAAATATTACCACTGCCTGTGAAAATATTACACCGTCTGTGAAAATATTATCACTGCCTGTGAAAATATTACACTACCTGTGAAAATATTACACTGTCTTTGAAAATATTAGCGCAGCCTGTGAAAATATTACACTATCTGTGAAAATACTTCCACTGTCTGTGAAAATATTACACTGCCTGTGAAAATATTAACACTGCCTGCGAACATATTACACTGTCTGTGAAAATATTGCCACTGCCTGTGAAAATATTACACTGCCTGTGAAAATATTACCACTGCCTGTGAAAATATTACACTGTCTGTGAAAATATTACACTGCCTGTGAAAATATTAACACTGCCTGCGAACATATTACACTGTCTGTGAAAATATTGCCACTGCCTGCGAAAATATTAACACTGTCTGTGAAAATATTACACTGCCTGTGAAAATATTACACTGTCTGTGAAAATATTACACTGCCTGTGAAAATATTAACACTGCCTGCGAACATATTACACTGTCTGTGAAAATATTACACTGCCTGTGAAAATATTAACACTGTCTGTGAAAATATTACACTGCCTGTGAAAATATTACCACTACCTGTGAAAATTTTACACTACCTGTGAAAATATTACACTGTCTTTGAAAATATTAGCGCAGCCTGCGAAAATATTACACTGCCTGCGAAAATATTACACTGCCTGTGAAAATATTAACACTGCCTGTGGAAATATTATCACTGCCTGCGAAAATATTACACTGCCTGTGAAAATATTACACTGTCTGTGAAAATATTACACTGCCTGTGAAAATATTAACACTGCCTGCGAACATATTACACTGTCTGTGAAAATATTACACTGCCTGTGAAAATATTACACCGTCTGTGAAAATATTACCACTACCTGCAAAAATATTACACTGTCTGTGAAAATATTATCACTGCCTGCGAAAATATTACACTGCCTGTGAAAATATTACCACTACCTGTGAAAATTTTACACTACCTGTGAAAATATTACACTGTCTTTGAAAATATTAGCGCAGCCTGCGAAAATATTACACTGCCTGTGAAAATATTACACTGCCTGTGAAAATATTATCACTGCCTGCGAAAATATTACAGTCTGTGAAAATATTATCAATGCCTGAGAAAATATCACCGCTGCCTATGAAAATATTACCACTGCCTGTGAAAATATTACACCATCTGTGAAAATATTATCACTGCCTGTGAAAATATTACACTATCTGTGAAAATACTTCCACTGTCTGTGAAAATATTACACTGCCTGTGAGAATTTTACCACTGCCTGTGAAAATATTACACTGCCTGTGAAAATATTATCACTGCCTGCGAAAATATTACACTGCCTGTGAAAATATTACCACTACCTGTGAAAATTTTACACTACCTGTGAAAATATTACACTGTCTTTGAAAATATTAGCGCAGCCTGCGAAAATATTGCACTGCCTGTGAAAATATTACACTGCCTGTGAAAATATTATCACTGCCTGCGAAAATATTACAGTCTGTGAAAATATTATCAATGCCTGAGAAAATATCACCGCTGCCTATGAAAATATTACCACTGCCTGTGAAAATATTACACCGTCTGTGAAAATATTATCACTGCCTGTGAAAATATTACACTACCTGTGAAAATATTACACTGTCTTTGAAAATATTAGCGCAGCCTGTCAAAATATTACACTATCTGTGAAAATACTTCCACTGTCTGTGAAAATATTACACTGCCTGTGAAAATATTAACACTGCCTGTGAAAATATTATCACTGCCTGCGAAAATATTACACTGCCTGTGAAAATATTATCACTGCCTGTGAAAATATTACACTGCCTGTTAAAATATTATCACTGCCTGCGAAAATATTACACTACCTGTGAAAATATTACACTGTCTTTGAAAATATTAGCGCAGCCTGCGAAAATATTACACTGCCTGTGAAAATATTATCACTGCCTGCGAAAATATTACACTGCCTGTGAAAATATTAACACTGCCTGTGGAAATATTATCACTGCCTGCGAAAATATTACACTGCCTGTGAAAATATTATCACTGCCTGTGAAAATATTACACTGCCTGTTAAAATATTATCACTGCCTGCGAAAATATTACACTACCTGTGAAAATATTACACTGCCTGTTAAAATATTATCACTGCCTGCGAAAATATTACACTGCCTGTGAAAATATTAACACTGCCTGTTAAAATATTATCACTGCCTGCGAAAATATTACACTGCCTGTTAAAATATTATCACTGCCTGTGAAAATATTACACTGTCTGTGAAAATATTACCACTACCTGTGAAAATTTTACACTACCTGTGAAAATATTACACTGTCTTTGAAAATATTAGCGCAGCCTGCGAAAATATTATACTGCCTGTGAAAATATTACACTGCCTGTGAAAATATTATCACTGCCTGCGAAAATATTACAGTCTGTGAAAATATTATCAATGCCTGAGAAAATATCACCGCTGCCTATGAAAATATTACCACTGCCTGTGAAAATATTACACCGTCTGTGAAAATATTACCACTACCTGCGAAAATATTACACTGTCTGTGAAAATATTATCACTGCCTGCGAAAATATTACACTGCCTGTGAAAATATTACCACTACCTGTGAAAATTTTACACTACCTGTGAAAATATTACACTGTCTTTGAAAATATTAGCGCAGCCTGCGAAAATATTACACTGCCTGTGAAAATATTACACTGCCTGTGAAAATATTATCACTGCCTGCGAAAATATTACAGTCTGTGAAAATATTATCAATGCCTGAGAAAATATCACCGCTGCCTATGAAAATATTACCACTGCCTGTGAAAATATTACACCGTCTGTGAAAATATTATCACTGCCTGTGAAAATATTACACTATCTGTGAAAATACTTCCACTGTCTGTGAAAATATTACACTGCCTGTGAGAATTTTACCACTGCCTGTGAAAATATTACACTGCCCGTGAAAATATTACCACTGCCTGCAAAAATATTATCATTGCCTGTGAAAATATTCCACTGCCTGTGAAAATATTACCACTGCCTGTGAAAATATTACACTACCTGTGAAAATATTTCCACTGTCTGTGAAAATATTACACTGCCTGTGAGAATTTTACCACTGCCTGTGAAAATATTACACTGCCTGTGAAAATATTACCACTGCCTGCAAAAATATTATTATTGCCTGTGAAAATATTCCACTGCCTGTGAAAATATTACCATTGCCTGGGAAAATATTACACTGCCTGTGAAAATATTACCACTACCTGTGAAAATATTACACTGCCTGTGAAAATATTACCACTACCTGCGAAAATATTACACTGTCTGTGAAAATATTACACTGTCTGTGAAAATATTATCACTGCCTGTGAAAATATTACACTGTCTGTGAAAATATTACCACTGCCAATGAAAATATTACACTGTCTGTGAAAATATTACCGCTGCCTATGAAAATATTACACTGCCTGTGAAAATAATACCACTACCTGTGAAAATATTACACTGCCTGTGAAAATATTACCACTGCCTGTGAAGATATTACACTGCCTGTGAAAATATTACAACTGCCTGCGAAAATATTAACACTGCCTGCAAAAATATTACCATTGCCTGTGAAAATATTACACTGTCTGTGAAAATATTACCACTGCCTGCGAAAATATTACCACGGCCTGCAAAAACATTATCACTGCCTGTGAAAATATTACACTGCCTGTGAAAATATTACCACCGCCTGCAAAAACATTGTCACTGCCTGTGAAAATATTACCACTGCCTGCAAAAATATTACCACTGCCTGTGAAAATATTACCACTGCCTGCAAAAATATTACACTGCCTGTGAAAATATTATCGCTGCCTGCAAAAATATTACCACTGCCTGTGAAAATATTACACTGCCTGTGAAAATATTACACTGCCTGTGAAAATATTACCACTGCCTGTGAAAATATTACACTGCCTGTGAAAATATTAGAGGAGAAAGTGAGGTCTGCAGATGCTGGAGATCAAAGTTGAAACTTTATTGCTGGAACAGCACAGCAGGTCAGGCAGCATCCAGGGAACAGGAGATTCGACGTTTCGGGCACAGGCCCTTCTTCATTCCTGAAGAAGGGCCTGTGCCCAAAACGTCGAATCTCCTGTTCCCTGGATGCTGCCTGACCTGCTGTGCTGTTCCAGCAATAAAGTTTCAACTGTGAAAATATTACACTGCCTGTGAAAATATTACCACTGCCTGTGAAGATATTACACTGCCTGTGAAAATATTACCACTGCCTGCAAAAATATTACACTGCCTGTGAAAATATTACACTGCCTGTGAAAATATTACCACTACCTGCGAAAATATTACACTGTCTGTGAAAATATTACACTGTCTATGAAAATATTACCACTGCCCGCAAGAATATTACACTGCCTGTGAAAATATTACCACTGCCTGTGAAAATATTACACTGCCTGTGAAAATATTATCGCTGCCTGCAAAAATATTACCACTGCCTGTGAAAATATTACCACTGCCTGTGAAAATATTACACTGCCTGTGAAAATATTACCACTGCCTGCAAAAATATTACCACTGCCTGTGAAAATATTACACTGCCTGCGAAAATATTACCACTGCCTGTGAAAATATTACACTGCCTGTGAAAATATTACAACTGCCTGTGAAAATATTACCACTGCCTGTGAAAATATTACCACTACCTGCGAAAATATTACACTGTCTGTGAAAATATTACCACTGCCTGTGAAAATATTACACTGCCTGTGAAAATATTACCACTGCCTGTGAAAATATTACACTGCCTGTGAAAATATTACCACTGTCTGCGAAAATATTACACTGCCTGTGAAAATATTACCACTGCCTGTGAAAATATTATCACTGCCTGTGAAAATATTACCACTGCCTGCGAAAATATTACACTGCCTGTGAAAATATTACAGTGTCTTTGAAAATATTAGCGCAGCCTGCGAAAATATTACACTGCCTGTGAAAATATTACAGTCTGTGAAAATAATACCACTGCCTGTGAAAATATTACCACTGCCTGTGAAAATAATACCACTGCCTGTGAAAATATTACACTGCCTGTGAAAATATTACAGTGTCTTTGAAAATATTAGCGCAGCCTGCGAAAATATTACACTGCCTGTGAAAATATTACAGTCTGTGAAAATAATACCACTGCCTGTGAAAATATTACCACTGCCTGTGAAAATAATACCACTGCCTGTGAAAATATTACACTGCCTGTGAAAATATTACAACTGCCTGTGAATATATTACCACTGCCTGTGAAAATATTACACTGCCTGTGAAAATATTACACTGCCTGTGAAAATATTACCACTGCCTGTGAAAATATTACACTGCCTGTGAAAATATTACCACTGCCAGTGAAAATATTACACTGCCTGTGAAAATATTACAGTGTCTTTGAAAATATTAGCGCAGCCTGCGAAAATATTACACTGCCTGTGAAAATATTACAGTCTGTGAAAATAATACCACTGCCTGTGAAAATATTACCACTGCCTGTGAAAATAATACCACTGCCTGTGAAAATATTACACTGCCTGTGAAAATATTACAACTGCCTGTGAATATATTACCACTGCCTGTGAAAATATTACCACTACCTGCGAAAATATTACCACTGCCTGTGAAAATATTACCACTACCTGCGAAAATATTACACTGTCTGTAAAAATATTACCACTGCCTGCGAAAATATTACAACTGCCTGTGAAAATATTAACACTGCCTGTGAGAATTTTACACTGCCTGTGAAAATATTACCACTGCCTGTGAAAATATTACACTGTCTGCAAAAATATTACCATTGCCTGTGAAAATATTACACTTTCTGTGAAAATATTACCACTGCCTGCGAAAATATTACCACGGCCTGCAAAAACATTATCACTGCCTGTGAAAATATTACACTGCCTGTGAAAATATTACCACCGCCTGCAAAAACATTGTCACTGCCTGTGAAAATATTACCACTGCCTGCAAAAATATTACCACTGCCTGTGAAAATATTACACTGCCTGTGAAAATATTATCGCTGCCTGCAAAAATATTACCACTGCCTGTGAAAATATTACCACTGCCTGTGAAAATATTACACCGCCTGCAAAAATATTACCACTGCCTGTGAAAATATTGCACTGCCTGCGAAAATATTACACTGCCTGTGAAAATATTACACTGCCTGTGAAAATATTAACACTGCCTGCGAACATATTACACTGCCTGTGAAAATATTACCACTGCCTGTGAAAATATTACACTGCCTGTGAAAATATATTACCACTGCCTGTGAAAATATTACACTGCCTGTGAAAATATTACCACTGCCTGTGAAAATATTACACTGTCTGTGAAAATATTACCACTGCCTGCGAAAATATTACACTGCCTGTGAAAATATTACCACTGCCTGTGAAAATGTAACACAGCCTGTGAAAATATTACACTGCCTGTGAAAATATTACCACTGCCTGTGAAAATATTACACTGTCTGTGAAAATATTACCACTGCCTGCGAAAATATTACACTGCCTGTGAAAATATTACCACTGCCTGTGAAAATATTACACAGCCTGTGAAAATATTACACTGCCTGTGAAAATATTACCACTGCCTGTGAAAATATTACACTGCCTGTGAAAATATTAACACTGCCTGTGAAAATATTACACTGTGAAAATATTACCACTGCCTGCGAAAATATTACCACAGCCTGCAAAAACATTATCACTGCCTGTGAAAATATTAACACTGCCTGTGAAAATATTACACTGTCTGTGAAAATATTATCACTGTCTGTGAAAATATTATCACTGCCTGCGAAAATATTACCACTACCTGTGAAAATATTACAACTGCCTGTGAAAATATTACACTGTCTGTGAAAATATTATCTCTGTCTGTGAAAATATTACCACTGCCTGTGAAAATATTGCACTGCCTGTGAAAATATTACCACTGCCTGTGAAAATATTACACTGTCTGCGAAAATATTACCACTGCCTGCAAACATATTACACTGCCTGTGAAAATATTACACTGTCTGTGAAAATGTTACCACTGTCTGTAAAAATATTACACTGCCTGTGAAAATATTACCACTGCCTGTGAAAATATTACACTACATGTGAAAATATTTCCACTGTCTGTGAAAATATTACACTGCCTGTGAGAATTTTACCACTGCCTGTGAAAATATTACACTGCCTGTGAAAATATTACCACTGCCTGCAAAAATATTATTATTGCCTGTGAAAATATTCCACTGCCTGTGAAAATATTACCATTGCCTGGGAAAATATTACACTGCCTGTGAAAATATTACCACTACCTGTGAAAATATTACACTGCCTGTGAAAATATTACCACTACCTGCGAAAATATTACACTGTCTGTGAAAATATTATCACTGCCTGTGAAAATATTACACTGTCTGTGAAAATATTACCACTGCCAATGAAAATATTACACTGTCTGTGAAAATATTACCGCTGCCTATGAAAATATTACACTGCCTGTGAAAATAATACCACTACCTGTGAAAATATTACAATGCCTGTGAAAATATTACCACTGCCTGTGAAGATATTACACTACCTGTGAAAATATTACAACTGCCTGCGAAAATATTAACACTGCCTGCAAAAATATTACCATTGCCTGTGAAAATATTACACTGTCTGTGAAAATATTACCACTGCCTGCGAAAATATTACCACGGCCTGCAAAAACATTATCACTGCCTGTGAAAATATTACACTGCCTGTGAAAATATTACCACCGCCTGCAAAAACATTGTCACTGCCTGTGAAAATATTACCACTGCCTGCAAAAATATTACCACTGCCTGTGAAAATATTACCACTGCCTGCAAAAATATTACACTGCCTGTGAAAATATTATCGCTGCCTGCGAAAATATTACCACTGCCTGTGAAAATATTACACTGCCTGTGAAAATATTACACTGCCTGTGAAAATATTACCACTGCCTGTGAAAATATTAGAGGAGAAAGTGAGGTCTGCAGATGCTGGAGATCAAAGTTGAAACTTTATTGCTGGAACAGCACAGCAGGTCAGGCAGCATCCAGGGAACAGGAGATTCGACGTTTCGGTCACAGGCCCTTCTTCATTCCTGAAGAAGGGCCTGTGCCCAAAACGTCGAATCTCCTGTTCCCTGGATGCTGCCTGACCTGCTGTGCTGTTCCAGCAATAAAGTTTCAACTGTGAAAATATTACACTGCCTGTGAAAATATTACCACTGCCTGTGAAAATATTACCACCGCCTGCAAAAACATTGTCACTGCCTGTGAAAATATTACCACTGCCTGCAAAAATATTACCACTGCCTGTGAAAATATTACACTGCCTGTGAAAATATTATCGCTGCCTGCAAAAATATTACCACTGCCTGTGAAAATATTACCACTGCCTGTGAAAATATTACACTGCCTGTGAAAATATTACCACTGCCTGTGAAAATATTACGCTGCCTGTGAAAATATTACCACTGCCTGCAAAAATATTACCACTGCCTGTGAAAATATTGCACTGCCTGCGAAAATATTACACTGCCTGTGAAAATATTACACTGCCTGTGAAAATATTAACACTGCCTGCGAACATATTACACTGCCTGTGAAAATATTACCACTGCCTGTGAAAATATTACACTGCCTGTGAAAATATATTACCACTGCCTGTGAAAATATTACACTGCCTGTGAAAATATTACCACTGCCTGTGAAAATATTACACTGTCTGTGAAAATATTACCACTGCCTGCGAAAATATTACACTGCCTGTGAAAATATTACCACTGCCTGTGAAAATGTAACACAGCCTGTGAAAATATTACACTGCCTGTGAAAATATTACCACTGCCTGTGAAAATATTACACTGTCTGTGAAAATATTACCACTGCCTGCGAAAATATTACACTGCCTGTGAAAATATTACCACTGCCTGTGAAAATATTACACAGCCTGTGAAAATATTACACTGCCTGTGAAAATATTACCACTGCCTGTGAAAATATTACACTGCCTGTGAAAATATTAACACTGCCTGTGAAAATATTACACTGTGAAAATATTACCACTGCCTGCGAAAATATTACCACGGCCTGCAAAAACATTATCACTGCCTGTGAAAATATTAACACTGCCTGTGAAAATATTACACTGTCTGTGAAAATATTATCACTGTCTGTGAAAATATTATCACTGCCTGCGAAAATATTACCACTACCTGTGAAAATATTACACTGCCTGTGAAAATATTACAACTGCCTGTGAAAATATTACACTGTCTGTGAAAATATTATCTCTGCCTGTGAAAATATTACCACTGCCTGTGAAAATATTGCACTGCCTGTGAAAATATTACCACTGCCTGTGAAAATATTACACTGTCTGCGAAAATATTACCACTGCCTGCAAACATATTACACTGCCTGTGAAAATATTACACTGTCTGTGAAAATGTTACCACTGTCTGTAAAAATATTACACTGCCTGTGAAAATATTACCACTGCCTGTGAAAATATTACACTACATGTTAAAATATTTCCACTGTCTGTGAAAATATTACACTGCCTGTGAGAATTTTACCACTGCCTGTGAAAATATTACACTGCCTGTGAAAATATTACCACTGCCTGCAAAAATATTATTATTGCCTGTGAAAATATTCCACTGCCTGTGAAAATATTACCATTGCCTGGGAAAATATTACACTGCCTGTGAAAATATTACCACTACCTGTGAAAATATTACACTGCCTGTGAAAATATTACCACTACCTGCGAAAATATTACACTGTCTGTGAAAATATTATCACTGCCTGTGAAAATATTACACTGTCTGTGAAAATATTACCACTGCCAATGAAAATATTACACTGTCTGTGAAAATATTACCGCTGCCTATGAAAATATTACACTGCCTGTGAAAATAATACCACTACCTGTGAAAATATTACACTGCCTGTGAAAATATTACCACTGCCTGTGAAGATATTACACTACCTGTGAAAATATTACAACTGCCTGCGAAAATATTAACACTGCCTGCAAAAATATTACCATTGCCTGTGAAAATATTACACTGTCTGTGAAAATATTACCACTGCCTGCGAAAATATTACCACGGCCTGCAAAAACATTATCACTGCCTGTGAAAATATTACACTGCCTGTGAAAATATTACCACCGCCTGCAAAAACATTGTCACTGCCTGTGAAAATATTACCACTGCCTGCAAAAATATTACCACTGCCTGTGAAAATATTACCACTGCCTGCAAAAATATTACACTGCCTGTGAAAATATTATCGCTGCCTGCGAAAATATTACCACTGCCTGTGAAAATATTACACTGCCTGTGAAAATATTACACTGCCTGTGAAAATATTACCACTGCCTGTGAAAATATTAGAGGAGAAAGTGAGGTCTGCAGATGCTGGAGATCAAAGTTGAAACTTTATTGCTGGAACAGTTCCCTGGATGCTGCCTGACCTGCTGTGCTGTTCCAGCAATAAAGTTTCAACTGTGAAAATATTACACTGCCTGTGAAAATATTACCACTGCCTGTGAAAATATTACACTGCCTGTGAAAATATATTACCACTGCCTGTGAAAATATTACACTGCCTGTGAAAATATTACCACTGCCTGTGAAAATATTACACTGTCTGTGAAAATATTACCACTGCCTGCGAAAATATTACACTGCCTGTGAAAATATTACCACTGCCTGTGAAAATGTAACACAGCCTGTGAAAATATTACACTGCCTGTGAAAATATTACCACTGCCTGTGAAAATATTACACTGTCTGTGAAAATATTACCACTGCCTGCGAAAATATTACACTGCCTGTGAAAATATTACCACTGCCTGTGAAAATATTACACAGCCTGTGAAAATATTACACTGCCTGTGAAAATATTACCACTGCCTGTGAAAATATTACACTGCCTGTGAAAATATTAACACTGCCTGTGAAAATATTACACTGTGAAAATATTACCACTGCCTGCGAAAATATTACCACGGCCTGCAAAAACATTATCACTGCCTGTGAAAATATTAACACTGCCTGTGAAAATATTACACTGTCTGTGAAAATATTATCACTGTCTGTGAAAATATTATCACTGCCTGCGAAAATATTACCACTACCTGTGAAAATATTACACTGCCTGTGAAAATATTACAACTGCCTGTGAAAATATTACACTGTCTGTGAAAATATTATCTCTGCCTGTGAAAATATTACCACTGCCTGTGAAAATATTGCACTGCCTGTGAAAATATTACCACTGCCTGTGAAAATATTACACTGTCTGCGAAAATATTACCACTGCCTGCAAACATATTACACTGCCTGTGAAAATATTACACTGTCTGTGAAAATGTTACCACTGTCTGTAAAAATATTACACTGCCTGTGAAAATATTACCACTGCCTGTGAAAATATTACACTACCTGTGAAAATATTTCCACTGTCTGTGAAAATATTACACTGCCTGTGAGAATTTTACCACTGCCTGTGAAAATATTACACTGCCTGTGAAAATATTACCACTGACTGCAAAAATATTATTATTGCCTGTGAAAATATTCCACTGCCTGTGAAAATATTACCATTGCCTGGGAAAATATTACACTGCCTGTGAAAATATTACCACTACCTGTGAAAATATTACACTGCCTGTGAAAATATTACCACTACCTGCGAAAATATTACACTGTCTGTGAAAATATTATCACTGCCTGTGAAAATATTACACTGTCTGTGAAAATATTACCACTGCCAATGAAAATATTACACTGTCTGTGAAAATATTACCGCTGCCTATGAAAATATTACACTGCCTGTGAAAATAATACCACTACCTGTGAAAATATTACACTGCCTGTGAAAATATTACCACTGCCTGTGAAGATATTACACTGCCTGTGAAAATATTACAACTGCCTGCGAAAATATTAACACTGCCTGCAAAAATATTACCATTGCCTGTGAAAATATTACACTGTCTGTGAAAATATTACCACTGCCTGCGAAAATATTACCACGGCCTGCAAAAACATTATCACTGCCTGTGAAAATATTACACTGCCTGTGAAAATATTACCACCGCCTGCAAAAACATTGTCACTGCCTGTGAAAATATTACCACTGCCTGCAAAAATATTACCACTGCCTGTGAAAATATTACCACTGCCTGCAAAAATATTACACTGCCTGTGAAAATATTATCGCTGCCTGCAAAAATATTACCACTGCCTGTGAAAATATTACACTGCCTGTGAAAATATTACACTGCCTGTGAAAATATTACCACTGCCTGTGAAAATATTAGAGGAGAAAGTGAGGTCTGCAGATGCTGGAGATCAAAGTTGAAACTTTATTGCTGGAACAGCACAGCAGGTCAGGCAGCATCCAGGGAACAGGAGATTCGACGTTTCGGTCACAGGCCCTTCTTCATTCCTGAAGAAGGGCCTGTGCCCAAAACGTCGAATCTCCTGTTCCCTGGATGCTGCCTGACCTGCTGTGCTGTTCCAGCAATAAAGTTTCAACTGTGAAAATATTACACTGCCTGTGAAAATATTACCACTGCCTGTGAAGATATTACACTGCCTGTGAAAATATTACCACTGCCTGCAAAAATATTACACTGCCTGTGAAAATATTACACTGCCTGTGAAAATATTACCACTACCTGCGAAAATATTACACTGTCTGTGAAAATATTACACTGTCTATGAAAATATTACCACTGCCCGCAAGAATATTACACTGCCTGTGAAAATATTACCACTGCCTGTGAAAATATTACACTGCCTGTGAAAATATTATCGCTGCCTGCAAAAATATTACCACTGCCTGTGAAAATATTACCACTGCCTGTGAAAATATTACACTGCCTGTGAAAATATTACCACTGCCTGCAAAAATATTACCACTGCCTGTGAAAATATTACACTGCCTGCGAAAATATTACCACTGCCTGTGAAAATATTACACTGCCTGTGAAAATATTACAACTGCCTGTGAAAATATTACCACTGCCTGTGAAAATATTACCACTACCTGCGAAAATATTACACTGTCTGTGAAAATATTACCACTGCCTGTGAAAATATTACACTGCCTGTGAAAATATTACCACTGCCTGTGAAAATATTACACTGCCTGTGAAAATATTACCACTGTCTGCGAAAATATTACACTGCCTGTGAAAATATTACCACTGCCTGTGAAAATATTATCACTGCCTGTGAAAATATTACCACTGCCTGCGAAAATATTACACTGCCTGTGAAAATATTACAGTGTCTTTGAAAATATTAGCGCAGCCTGCGAAAATATTACACTGCCTGTGAAAATATTACAGTCTGTGAAAATAATACCACTGCCTGTGAAAATATTACCACTGCCTGTGAAAATAATACCACTGCCTGTGAAAATATTACACTGCCTGTGAAAATATTACAACTGCCTGTGAATATATTACCACTGCCTGTGAAAATATTACATTGCCTGTGAAAATATTACACTGCCTGTGAAAATATTACACTGCCTGTGAAAATATTACCACTGCCTGTGAAAATATTACACTGCCTGTGAAAATATTACAGTGTCTTTGAAAATATTACAGTCTGTGAAAATAATACCACTGCCTGTGAAAATATTACCACTGCCTGTGAAAATAATACCACTGCCTGTGAAAATATTACACTGCCTGTGAAAATATTACACTGTCTGTGAAAATATTACCACTGCCTGTGAAAATATTACCACTGCCTGTGAAAATATTACAGTCTGTGAAAATAATACCACTGCCTGTGAAAATATTACCACTGCCTGTGAAAATAATACCACTGCCTGTGAAAATATTACACTGCCTGTGAAAATATTACAACTGCCTGTGAATATATTACCACTGCCTGTGAAAATATTACCACGACCTGCGAAAATATTACCACTGCCTGTGAAAATATTACCACTACCTGCGAAAATATTACACTGTCTGTGAAAATATTACCACTGCCTGCGAAAATATTACAACTGCCTGTGAAAATATTAACACTGCCTGTGAGAATTTTACACTGCCTGTGAAAATATTACCACTGCCTGTGAAAATATTACACTGCCTGTGAAAATATTACACTGCCTGCAAAAATATTACCATTGCCTGTGAAAATATTACACTTTCTGTGAAAATATTACCACTGCCTGCGAAAATATTACCACGGCCTGCAAAAACATTATCACTGCCTGTGAAAATATTACACTGCCTGTGAAAATATTACCACCGCCTGCAAAAACATTGTCACTGCCTGTGAAAATATTACCACTGCCTGCAAAAATATTACCACTGCCTGTGAAAATATTACACTGCCTGTGAAAATATTATCGCTGCCTGCAAAAATATTACCACTGCCTGTGAAAATATTACCACTGCCTGTGAAAATATTACACTGCCTGTGAAAATATTACCACTGCCTGTGAAAATATTACGCTGCCTGTGAAAATATTACCACTGCCTGCAAAAATATTACCACTGCCTGTGAAAATATTGCACTGCCTGCGAAAATATTACACTGCCTGTGAAAATATTACACTGCCTGTGAAAATATTAACACTGCCTGCGAACATATTACACTGCCTGTGAAAATATTACCACTGCCTGTGAAAATATTACACTGCCTGTGAAAATATATTACCACTGCCTGTGAAAATGTTACACTGCCTGTGAAAATATTACCACTGCCTGTGAAAATATTACACTGTCTGTGAAAATATTACCACTGCCTGCGAAAATATTACACTGCCTGTGAAAATATTACCACTGCCTGTGAAAATATTACACAGCCTGTGAAAATATTACACTGCCTGTGAAAATATTACACTGTCTGTGAAAATATTACCACTGCCTGCGAAAATATTACACTGCCTGTGAACATATTACCACTGCCTGTGAAAATGTAACACAGCCTGTGAAAATATTACACTGCCTGTGAAAATATTACCACTGCCTGTGAAAATATTACACTGTCTGTGAAAATATTACCACTGCCTGCGAAAATATTACACTGCCTGTGAAAATATTACCACTGCCAGTGAAAATATTACACAGCCTGTGAAAATATTACCACTGCCTGTGAAAATATTACACTGCCTGTGAAAATATTAACACTGCCTGTGAAAATATTACACTGTGAAAATATTACCACTGCCTGCGAAAATATTACCACGGCCTGCAAAAACATTATCACTGCCTGTGAAAATATTAACACTGCCTGTGAAAATATTACACTGTCTGTGAAAATATTATCATTGTCTGTGAAAATATTATCACTGCCTGCGAAAATATTACCACTACCTGTGAAAATATTACACTGCCTGTGAAAATATTACAACTGCCTGTGAAAATATTACACTGTCTGTGAAAATATTATCTCTGCCTGTGAAAATATTACCACTGCCTGTGAAAATATTGCACTGCCTGTGAAAATATTACCACTGCCTGTGAAAATATTACACTGTCTGCGAAAATATTACCACTGCCTGCAAACATATTACACTGCCTGTGAAAATATTACACTGTCTGTGAAAATGTTACCACTGTCTGTAAAAATATTACACTGCCTGTGAAAATATTAACACTGCCTGTGAAAATATTACACTGCCTGTGAAAATATTACCACTGCCTGTGAAAATATTACACTGCCTGTGAAAATATTACAACTGCCTGTGAAAATATTAACACTGCCTTTGAAAATATTACACTGCCTGTGAAAATATTACGCTGCCTGTGAAAATATTACCACTGCCTGCAAAAATATTACCACTGCCTGTGAAAATATTGCACTGCCTGCGAAAATATTACACTGCCTGTGAAAATATTACACTGCCTGTGAAAATATTAACACTGCCTGCGAACATATTACACTGCCTGTGAAAATATTACCACTGCCTGTGAAAATATTACACTGCCTGTGAAAATATATCACCACTGCCTGTGAAAATGTTACACTGCCTGTGAAAATATTACCACTGCCTGTGAAAATATTACACTGTCTGTGAAAATATTACCACTGCCTGCGAAAATATTACACTGCCTGTGAAAATATTACCACTGCCTGTGAAAATATTACACAGCCTGTGAAAATATTACACTGCCTGTGAAAATATTACACTGTCTGTGAAAATATTATCTCTGCCTGTGAAAATATTACCACTGCCTGTGAAAATATTGCACTGCCTGTGAAAATATTACCACTGCCTGTGAAAATATTACACTGTCTGCGAAAATATTACCACTGCCTGCAAACATATTACACTGCCTGTGAAAATATTACACTGTCTGTGAAAATGTTACCACTGTCTGTAAAAATATTACACTGCCTGTGAAAATATTAACACTGCCTGTGAAAATATTACACTGCCTGTGAAAATATTACCACTGCCTGTGAAAATATTACACTGCCTGTGAAAATATTACAACTGCCTGTGAAAATATTAACACTGCCTTTGAAAATATTACACTGCCTGTGAAAATATTACGCTGCCTGTGAAAATATTACCACTGCCTGCAAAAATATTACCACTGCCTGTGAAAATATTGCACTGCCTGCGAAAATATTACACTGCCTGTGAAAATATTACACTGCCTGTGAAAATATTAACACTGCCTGCGAACATATTACACTGCCTGTGAAAATATTACCACTGCCTGTGAAAATATTACACTGCCTGTGAAAATATATTACCACTGCCTGTGAAAATGTTACACTGCCTGTGAAAATATTACCACTGCCTGTGAAAATATTACACTGTCTGTGAAAATATTACCACTGCCTGCGAAAATATTACACTGCCTGTGAAAATATTACCACTGCCTGTGAAAATATTACACAGCCTGTGAAAATATTACACTGCCTGTGAAAATATTACACTGTCTGTGAAAATATTACCACTGCCTGCGAAAATATTACACTGCCTGTGAACATATTACCACTGCCTGTGAAAATGTAACACAGCCTGTGAAAATATTACACTGCCTGTGAAAATATTACCACTGCCTGTGAAAATATTACACTGTCTGTGAAAATATTACCACTGCCTGTGAAAATATTACACAGCCTGTGAAAATATTACCACTGCCTGTGAAAATATTACACTGCCTGTGAAAATATTAACACTGCCTGTGAAAATATTACACTGTGAAAATATTACCACTGCCTGCGAAAATATTACCACGGCCTGCAAAAACATTATCACTGCCTGTGAAAATATTAACACTGCCTGTGAAAATATTACACTGTCTGTGAAAATATTATCACTGTCTGTGAAAATATTATCACTGCCTGCGAAAATATTACCACTACCTGTGAAAATATTACACTGCCTGTGAAAATATTACAACTGCCTGTGAAAATATTACACTGTCTGTGAAAATATTATCTCTGCCTGTGAAAATATTACCACTGCCTGTGAAAATATTGCACTGCCTGTGAAAATATTACCACTGCCTGTGAAAATATTACACTGTCTGCGAAAATATTACCACTGCCTGCAAACATATTACACTGCCTGTGAAAATATTACACTGTCTGTGAAAATGTTACCACTGTCTGTAAAAATATTACACTGCCTGTGAAAATATTAACACTGCCTGTGAAAATATTACACTGCCTGTGAAAATATTACCACTGCCTGTGAAAATATTACACTGCCTGTGAAAATATTACAACTGCCTGTGAAAATATTAACACTGCCTTTGAAAATATTACACTGCCTGTGAAAATATTACCACTGCCTGTGAAAATATTACACTGCCTGTGAAAATATTACCACTGTCTGCGAAAATATTACACTGTCTGTGAAAATATTACCACTGCCTGTGAAAATATTATCACTGCCTGTGAAAATATTACACTGCGTGTGAAAATATTACCACTGCCTGTGAAAATATTAACACTGCCTGTGAAAATATTACCACTGCCTGTGAAAATATTAACACTGCCTGCAAACATATTACACTGTCTGTGAAAATATTACCACTGCCTGTGAAAATATTACACTGCTTGTGAAAATATTACACTGTCTGTGAAAATATTACACTGCCTGTGAAAATATTAACACTGTCTGTGAAAATATTACACTGCCTGTGAAAATATTAACACTGTCTGTGAAAATATTACACTGCCTGTGAAAATATTACAGTGTCTGTGAAAATATTACACTGCCTGTGAAAATATTAACACTGCCTGTGAAAATATTAACACTGTCTGTGAAAATATTACACTGCCTGTGAAAATATTACAGTGTCTGTGAAAATATTACACTGCCTGTGAAAATATTAACACTGCCTGCGAACATATTACACTGTCTGTGAAAATATTGCCACTGCCTGTGAAAATATTACACTGCCTGTGAAAATATTACCACTGCCTGTGAAAATATTACACTGTTTGTGAAAATATTACACTGCCTGTGAAAATATTAACACTGCCTGCGAAAATATTACACTGCCTGTGAAAATATTATCACTGCCTGTGAAATTATTACAGTCTGTGAAAATATTATCAATGCCTGAGAAAATATCACCGCTGCCTATGAAAATATTACCACTGCCTGTGAAAATATTACACCGTCTGTGAAAATATTATCACTGCCTGTGAAAATATTACACTATCTGTGAAAATACTTCCACTGTCTGTGAAAATATTACACTGCCTGTGAGAATTTTACCACTGCCTGTGAAAATATTACACTGCCTGTGAAAATATTACCACTGCCTGCAAAAATATTATCATTGCCTGTGAAAATATTCCACTGCCTGTGAAAATATTACCACTGCCTGTGAAAATATTACACTACCTGTGAAAATATTTCCACTGTCTGTGAAAATATTACACTGCCTGTGAGAATTTTACCACTGCCTGTGAAAATATTACACTGCCTGTGAAAATATTACCACTGCCTGCAAAAATATTATTATTGCCTGTGAAAATATTCCACTGCCTGTGAAAATATTACCATTGCCTGTGAAAATATTACACTGTCTGTGAAAATATTACCACTGCCTGCGAAAATATTACCACGGCCTGCAAAAACATTATCACTGCCTGTGAAAATATTACACTGCCTGTGAAAATATTACCACCGCCTGCAAAAACATTGTCAATGCCTGTGAAAATATTACCACTGCCTGCAAAAATATTACCACTGCCTGTGAAAATATTACCACTGCCTGCAAAAATATTACACTGCCTGTGAAAATATTATCGCTGCCTGCAAAAATATTACCACTGCCTGTGAAAATATTACACTGCCTGTGAAAATATTACACTGCCTGTGAAAATATTACCACTGCCTGTGAAGATATTACACTGCCTGTGAAAATATTACCACTGCCTGCAAAAATATTACACTGCCTGTGAAAATATTACACTGCCTGTGAAAATATTACCACTACCTGCGAAAATATTACACTGTCTGTGAAAATATTACACTGTCTATGAAAAAATTACCACTGCCCGCAAGAATATTACACTGCCTGTGAAAATATTACCACTGCCTGTGAAAATATTACACTGCCTGTGAAAATATTATCGCTGCCTGCAAAAATATTACCACTGCCTGTGAAAATATTGCACTGCCTGTGAAAATATTACCACTGCCTGTGAAAATATTACACTGTCTGCGAAAATATTACCACTGCCTGCAAACATATTACACTGCCTGTGAAAATATTACACTGTCTGTGAAAATGTTACCACTGTCTGTAAAAATATTACACTGCCTGTGAAAATATTAACACTGCCTGTGAAAATATTACACTGCCTGTGAAAATATTACCACTGCCTGTGAAAATATTACACTGCCTGTGAAAATATTACAACTGCCTGTGAAAATATTAACACTGCCTTTGAAAATATTACACTGCCTGTGAAAATATTACGCTGCCTGTGAAAATATTACCACTGCCTGCAAAAATATTACCACTGCCTGTGAAAATATTGCACTGCCTGCGAAAATATTACACTGCCTGTGAAAATATTACACTGCCTGTGAAAATATTAACACTGCCTGCGAACATATTACACTGCCTGTGAAAATATTACCACTGCCTGTGAAAATATTACACTGCCTGTGAAAATATATTACCACTGCCTGTGAAAATGTTACACTGCCTGTGAAAATATTACCACTGCCTGTGAAAATATTACACTGTCTGTGAAAATATTACCACTGCCTGCGAAAATATTACACTGCCTGTGAAAATATTACCACTGCCTGTGAAAATATTACACAGCCTGTGAAAATATTACACTGCCTGTGAAAATATTACACTGTCTGTGAAAATATTACCACTGCCTGCGAAAATATTACACTGCCTGTGAACATATTACCACTGCCTGTGAAAATGTAACACAGCCTGTGAAAATATTACACTGCCTGTGAAAATATTACCACTGCCTGTGAAAATATTACACTGTCTGTGAAAATATTACCACTGCCTGTGAAAATATTACACAGCCTGTGAAAATATTACCACTGCCTGTGAAAATATTACACTGCCTGTGAAAATATTAACACTGCCTGTGAAAATATTACACTGTGAAAATATTACCACTGCCTGCGAAAATATTACCACGGCCTGCAAAAACATTATCACTGCCTGTGAAAATATTAACACTGCCTGTGAAAATATTACACTGTCTGTGAAAATATTATCACTGTCTGTGAAAATATTATCACTGCCTGCGAAAATATTACCACTACCTGTGAAAATATTACACTGCCTGTGAAAATATTACAACTGCCTGTGAAAATATTACACTGTCTGTGAAAATATTATCTCTGCCTGTGAAAATATTACCACTGCCTGTGAAAATATTGCACTGCCTGTGAAAATATTACCACTGCCTGTGAAAATATTACACTGTCTGCGAAAATATTACCACTGCCTGCAAACATATTACACTGCCTGTGAAAATATTACA
Organism: Chiloscyllium plagiosum; assembly: GCF_037043375.1. Classification (NCBI taxonomy): domain Eukaryota; kingdom Metazoa; phylum Chordata; class Chondrichthyes; order Orectolobiformes; family Hemiscylliidae; genus Chiloscyllium; species Chiloscyllium plagiosum. The sequence goes on from NW_028270144.1 coordinate 133,712,993, forward strand.
CTGTCTGTGAAAATGTTACCACTGTCTGTAAAAATATTACACTGCCTGTGAAAATATTAACACTGCCTGTGAAAATATTACACTGCCTGTGAAAATATTACCACTGCCTGTGAAAATATTACACTGCCTGTGAAAATATTACAACTGCCTGTGAAAATATTAACACTGCCTTTGAAAATATTACACTGCCTGTGAAAATATTACCACTGCCTGTGAAAATATTACACTGCCTGTGAAAATATTACCACTGTCTGCGAAAATATTACACTGTCTGTGAAAATATTACCACTGCCTGTGAAAATATTATCACTGCCTGTGAAAATATTACACTGCGTGTGAAAATATTACCACTGCCTGTGAAAATATTAACACTGCCTGTGAAAATATTACCACTGCCTGTGAAAATATTAACACTGCCTGCAAACATATTACACTGTCTGTGAAAATATTACCACTGCCTGTGAAAATATTACACTGCTTGTGAAAATATTACACTGTCTGTGAAAATATTACACTGCCTGTGAAAATATTAACACTGTCTGTGAAAATATTACACTGCCTGTGAAAATATTAACACTGTCTGTGAAAATATTACACTGCCTGTGAAAATATTACAGTGTCTGTGAAAATATTACACTGCCTGTGAAAATATTAACACTGCCTGTGAAAATATTAACACTGTCTGTGAAAATATTACACTGCCTGTGAAAATATTACAGTGTCTGTGAAAATATTACACTGCCTGTGAAAATATTAACACTGCCTGCGAACATATTACACTGTCTGTGAAAATATTGCCACTGCCTGTGAAAATATTACACTGCCTGTGAAAATATTACCACTGCCTGTGAAAATATTACACTGTTTGTGAAAATATTACACTGCCTGTGAAAATATTAACACTGCCTGCGAAAATATTACACTGCCTGTGAAAATATTATCACTGCCTGTGAAATTATTACAGTCTGTGAAAATATTATCAATGCCTGAGAAAATATCACCGCTGCCTATGAAAATATTACCACTGCCTGTGAAAATATTACACCGTCTGTGAAAATATTATCACTGCCTGTGAAAATATTACACTATCTGTGAAAATACTTCCACTGTCTGTGAAAATATTACACTGCCTGTGAGAATTTTACCACTGCCTGTGAAAATATTACACTGCCTGTGAAAATATTACCACTGCCTGCAAAAATATTATCATTGCCTGTGAAAATATTCCACTGCCTGTGAAAATATTACCACTGCCTGTGAAAATATTACACTACCTGTGAAAATATTTCCACTGTCTGTGAAAATATTACACTGCCTGTGAGAATTTTACCACTGCCTGTGAAAATATTACACTGCCTGTGAAAATATTACCACTGCCTGCAAAAATATTATTATTGCCTGTGAAAATATTCCACTGCCTGTGAAAATATTACCATTGCCTGTGAAAATATTACACTGTCTGTGAAAATATTACCACTGCCTGCGAAAATATTACCACGGCCTGCAAAAACATTATCACTGCCTGTGAAAATATTACACTGCCTGTGAAAATATTACCACCGCCTGCAAAAACATTGTCAATGCCTGTGAAAATATTACCACTGCCTGCAAAAATATTACCACTGCCTGTGAAAATATTACCACTGCCTGCAAAAATATTACACTGCCTGTGAAAATATTATCGCTGCCTGCAAAAATATTACCACTGCCTGTGAAAATATTACACTGCCTGTGAAAATATTACACTGCCTGTGAAAATATTACCACTGCCTGTGAAGATATTACACTGCCTGTGAAAATATTACCACTGCCTGCAAAAATATTACACTGCCTGTGAAAATATTACACTGCCTGTGAAAATATTACCACTACCTGCGAAAATATTACACTGTCTGTGAAAATATTACACTGTCTATGAAAAAATTACCACTGCCCGCAAGAATATTACACTGCCTGTGAAAATATTACCACTGCCTGTGAAAATATTACACTGCCTGTGAAAATATTATCGCTGCCTGCAAAAATATTACCACTGCCTGTGAAAATATTACCACTGCCTGTGAAAATATTACACTGCCTGTGAAAATATTACCACTGCCTGTGAAAATATTACACTGCCTGTGAAAATATTACCACTGCCTGCAAAAATATTACCACTGCCTGTGAAAATATTACACTGCCTGCGAAAATATTACCACTGCCTGTGAAAATATTACACTGCCTGTGAAAATATTACAACTGCCTGTGAAAATATTACCACTGCCTGTGAAAATATTACCACTACCTGCGAAAATATTACACTGTCTGTGAAAATATTACCACTGCCTGTGAAAATATTACACTGCCTGTGAAAATAATACCACTACCTGTGAAAATATTACACTGCCTGTGAAAATATTACAGTGTCTTTGAAAATATTAGCGCAGCCTGCGAAAATATTACACTGCCAGTGAAAATATTACAGTCTGTGAAAATAATACCACTGCCTGTGAAAATATTACCACTGCCTGTGAAAATAATACCACTGCCTGTGAAAATATTACACTGCCTGTGAAAATATTACAACTGCCTGTGAACATATTACCACTGCCTGTGAAAATATTACCACTACCTGCGAAAATATTACCACTGCCTGTGAAAATATTACCACTACCTGCGAAAATATTACACTGTCTGTGAAAATATTACCACTGCCTGCGAAAATATTACAACTGCCTGTGAAAATATTAACACTGCCTGTGAAAATTTTACACTGCCTGTGAAAATATTACCACTGCCTGTGAAAATATTACACTGCCTGTGAAAATATTACAACTGCCTGCGAAAATATTAACACTGCCTGCAAAAATATTACCATTGCCTGTGAAAATATTACACTTTCTGTGAAAATATTACCACTGCCTGCGAAAATATTACCACGGCCTGCAAAAACATTATCACTGCCTGTGAAAATATTACACTGCCTGTGAAAATATTACCACCGCCTGCAAAAACATTGTCACTGCCTGTGAAAATATTACCACTGCCTGCAAAAATATTACCACTGCCTGTGAAAATATTACACTGCCTATGAAAATATTATCGCTGCCTGCAAAAATATTACCACTGCCTGTGAAAATATTACCACTGCCTGTGAAAATATTACACTGCCTGTGAAAATATTACCACTGCCTGTGAAAATATTACGCTGCCTGTGAAAATATTACCACTGCCTGCAAAAATATTACCACTGCCTGTGAAAATATTGCACTGCCTGCGAAAATATTACACTGCCTGTGAAAATATTACACTGCCTGTGAAAATATTAACACTGCCTGCGAACATATTACACTGCCTGTGAAAATATTATCACTGCCTGTGAAAATATTACACTGCCTGTGAAAATATATTACCACTGCCTGTGAAAATATTACACTGCCTGTGAAAATATTACCACTGCCTGTGAATATATTACACTGTCTGTGAAAATATTACCACTGCCTGCGAAAATATTACACTGCCTGTGAAAATATTACCACTGCCTGTGAAAATATTACACAGCCTGTGAAAATATTACACTGCCTGTGAAAATATTACCACTGCCTGTGAAAATATTACACTGTCTGTGAAAATATTACCACTGCCTGCGAAAATATTACACTGCCTGTGAACATATTACCACTGCCTGTGAAAATGTAACACAGCCTGTGAAAATATTACACTGCCTGTGAAAATATTACCACTGCCTGTGAAAATATTACACTGTCTGTGAAAATATTACCACTGCCTGCGAAAATATTACACTGCCTGTGAAAATATTACCACTGCCTGTGAAAATATTACACAGCCTGTGAAAATATTACACTGCTTGTGAAAATATTACCACTGCCTGTGAAAATATTACACTGCCTGTGAAAATATTAACACTGCCTGTGAAAATATTACACTGTGAAAATATTACCACTGCCTGTGAAAATATTGCACTGCCTGCGAAAATATTACACTGCCTGTGAAAATATTACACTGCCTGTGAAAATATTAACACTGCCTGCGAACATATTACACTGCCTGTGAAAATATTACCACTGCCTGTGAAAATATTACACTGCCTGTGAAAATATATTACCACTGCCTGTGAAAATATTACACTGCCTGTGAAAATATTACCACTGCCTGTGAAAATATTACACTGTCTGTGAAAATATTACCACTGCCTGCGAAAATATTACACTGCCTGTGAAAATATTACCACTGCCTGTGAAAATATTACACAGCCTGTGAAAATATTACACTGCCTGTGAAAATATTACACTGTCTGTGAAAATATTACCACTGCCTGCGAAAATATTACACTGCCTGTGAACATATTACCACTGCCTGTGAAAATGTAACACAGCCTGTGAAAATATTACACTGCCTGTGAAAATATTACCACTGCCTGTGAAAATATTACACTGTCTGTGAAAATATTACCACTGCCTGCGAAAATATTACACTGCCTGTGAAAATATTACCACTGCCTGTGAAAATATTACACAGCCTGTGAAAATATTACACTGCCTGTGAAAATATTACCACTGCCTGTGAAAATATTACACTGCCTGTGAAAATATTAACACTGCCTGTGAAAATATTACACTGTGAAAATATTACCACTGCCTGCGAAAATATTACCACGGCCTGCAAAAACATTATCACTGCCTGTGAAAATATTAACACTGCCTGTGAAAATATTACACTGTCTGTGAAAATATTATCACTGTCTGTGAAAATATTATCACTGCCTGCGAAAATATTACCACTACCTGTGAAAATATTACACTGCCTGTGAAAATATTACAACTGCCTGTGAAAATATTACACTGTCTGTGAAAATATTATCTCTGCCTGTGAAAATATTACCACTGCCTGTGAAAATATTGCACTGCCTGTGAAAATATTACCACTGCCTGTGAAAATATTACACTGTCTGCGAAAATATTACCACTGCCTGCAAACATATTACACTGCCTGTGAAAATATTACACTGTCTGTGAAAATGTTACCACTGTCTGTAAAAATATTACACTGCCTGTGAAAATATTACCACTGCCTGTGAAAATATTACACTGCCTGTGAAAATATTACCACTGCCTGTGAAAATATTACACTGCCTGTGAAAATATTACAACTGCCTGTGAAAATATTAACACTGCCTTTGAAAATATTACACTGCCTGTGAAAATATTACCACTGCCTGTGAAAATATTACACTGCCTGTGAAAATATTACCACTGTCTGCGAAAATATTACACTGTCTGTGAAAATATTACCACTGCCTGTGAAAATATTATCACTGCCTGTGAAAATATTACACTGCGTGTGAAAATATTACCACTGCCTGTGAAAATATTAACACTGCCTGCGAAAATATTACACTGCCTGTGAAAATATTACCACTGTCTGCGAACATATTACACTGCCTGTGAAAATATTACAACTGCCTGTGAAAATATTAACATTGCCTGGGAAAATATTACACTGCCTGTGAAAATATTACCACTGCCTGTGAAAATATTAACACTGCCTGTGAAAATATTACACTGTCTGTGAAAATATTACCACTGCCTGTGAAAATATTACACTGTCTGTGAAAATATTACCACTGCCTGCAAAAATATTACCACTGCCTGTGAAAATATTACACTGTCTGTGAAAATATTACCACTGCCTGCAAAAATATTACACTGCCTGTGAAAATATTACCACTGCCTGTGAAAATATTACCACTGACTGTGAAAATATTACACTGTCTGTGAAAATATTACCACTGCCTGCAAAAATATTACAGTGTCTGTGAAAATATTACCACTGCCTTTGAAAATATTACACTGTCTGTGAAAATATTACACTGCCTGCAAAAATATTACACTGCCCGTGAAAATATTACCACTGCCTGTGAAAATATTACACTGCCTGTGAAAATATTACCACTGCCTGCGAAAATATTACCACTGCCTGTGAAAATATTACACTGTCTGTGAAAATATTACCACTGGCTGCAAAAATATTACCACTGCCTGTGAAAATATTACCACTGCCTGTGAAACTAATACAACTGCCTGTGAAAATATTATACTACCTGTGAAAATATTACCACTGCCTGCGAAAATATTACACTGTCTGTGAAAATATAACACTGCCTGCGAAAATATTACACTGTCTGTGAAAATATAACACTGCCTGGGAAAATATTACCACTGCATGCGAAAATATTACACTGCCTGTGAAAATATATTACCACTGCCTGTGAAAATATTACACTGTCTGTGAAAATATTACCACTGCCTGCGAACATATTACACTGTCTGTGAAAATATTACACTGCCTGTGAAAATATTACCACTGCCTGTGAAAATATTACACTGTCTGTGAAAATGTTACACGGCCTGTGAAAATATTACACTGCCTGTGAAAATATTACACTGTCTGTGAAAATATTACACTGCTTGTGAAAATAATACACTGTCTGTGAAAATATTACACTGTCTGTGAAAATATTACCACTGCCTGTGGAAATATTACACTACCTGTGAAAATATTACCACTGCCTGTGAAAATATTAACACTGCCTGCAAACATATTACACTGTCTGTGAAAATATTACCACTGCCTGTGAAAATATTACACTGCTTGTGAAAATATTACACTGTCTGTGAAAATATTACACTGCCTGTGAAAATATTACAGTGTCTGTGAAAATATTACACTGCCTGTGAAAATATTAACACTGCCTGCGAACATATTACACTATCTGTGAAAATATTGCAACTGCCTGTGAAAATATTACACTGCCTGTGAAAATATTACCACTGCCTGTGAAAATATTACACTGTCTGTGAAAATATTACACTGCCTGTGAAAATATTAACACTGCCTGCGAAAATATTACACTGCCTGTGAAAATATTATCACTGCCTGCGAAAATATTACAGTCTGTGAAAATATTATCAATGCCTGAGAAAATATCACCGCTGCCTATGAAAATATTACCACTGCCTGTGAAAATATTACACCGTCTGTGAAAATATTATCACTGCCTGTGAAAATATTACACTATCTGTGAAAATACTTCCACTGTCTGTGAAAATATTACACTGCCTGTGAGAATTTTACCACTGCCTGTGAAAATATTACACTGCCTGTGAAAATATTACCACTGCCTGCAAAAATATTATCATTGCCTGTGAAAATATTCCACTGCCTGTGAAAATATTACCACTGCCTGTGAAAATATTACACTACCTGTGAAAATATTTCCACTGTCTGTGAAAATATTACACTGCCTGTGAGAATTTTACCACTGCCTGTGAAAATATTACACTGCCTGTGAAAATATTACCACTGCCTGCAAAAATATTATTATTGCCTGTGAAAATATTCCACTGCCTGTGAAAATATTACCATTGCCTGTGAAAATATTACACTGTCTGTGAAAATATTACCACTGCCTGCGAAAATATTACCACGGCCTGCAAAAACATTATCACTGCCTGTGAAAATATTACACTGCCTGTGAAAATATTACCACCGCCTGCAAAAACATTGTCAATGCCTGTGAAAATATTACCACTGCCTGCAAAAATATTACCACTGCCTGTGAAAATATTACCACTGCCTGCAAAAATATTACACTGCCTGTGAAAATATTATCGCTGCCTGCAAAAATATTACCACTGCCTGTGAAAATATTACACTGCCTGTGAAAATATTACACTGCCTGTGAAAATATTACCACTGCCTGTGAAGATATTACACTGCCTGTGAAAATATTACCACTGCCTGCAAAAATATTACACTGCCTGTGAAAATATTACACTGCCTGTGAAAATATTACCACTACCTGCGAAAATATTACACTGTCTGTGAAAATATTACACTGTCTATGAAAAAATTACCACTGCCCGCAAGAATATTACACTGCCTGTGAAAATATTACCACTGCCTGTGAAAATATTACACTGCCTGTGAAAATATTATCGCTGCCTGCAAAAATATTACCACTGCCTGTGAAAATATTACCACTGCCTGTGAAAATATTACACTGCCTGTGAAAATATTACCACTGCCTGTGAAAATATTACACTGCCTGTGAAAATATTACCACTGCCTGCAAAAATATTACCACTGCCTGTGAAAATATTACACTGCCTGCGAAAATATTACCACTGCCTGTGAAAATATTACACTGCCTGTGAAAATATTACAACTGCCTGTGAAAATATTACCACTGCCTGTGAAAATATTACCACTACCTGCGAAAATATTACACTGTCTGTGAAAATATTACCACTGCCTGTGAAAATATTACACTGCCTGTGAAAATAATACCACTACCTGTGAAAATATTACACTGCCTGTGAAAATATTACAGTGTCTTTGAAAATATTAGCGCAGCCTGCGAAAATATTACACTGCCTGTGAAAATATTACAGTCTGTGAAAATAATACCACTGCCTGTGAAAATATTACCACTGCCTGTGAAAATAATACCACTGCCTGTGAAAATATTACACTGCCTGTGAAAATATTACAACTGCCTGTGAACATATTACCACTGCCTGTGAAAATATTACCACTACCTGCGAAAATATTACCACTGCCTGTGAAAATATTACCACTACCTGCGAAAATATTACACTGTCTGTGAAAATATTACCACTGCCTGCGAAAATATTACAACTGCCTGTGAAAATATTAACACTGCCTGTGAAAATTTTACACTGCCTGTGAAAATATTACCACTGCCTGTGAAAATATTACACTGCCTGTGAAAATATTACAACTGCCTGCGAAAATATTAACACTGCCTGCAAAAATATTACCATTGCCTGTGAAAATATTACACTTTCTGTGAAAATATTACCACTGCCTGCGAAAATATTACCACGGCCTGCAAAAACATTATCACTGCCTGTGAAAATATTACACTGCCTGTGAAAATATTACCACCGCCTGCAAAAACATTGTCACTGCCTGTGAAAATATTACCACTGCCTGCAAAAATATTACCACTGCCTGTGAAAATATTACACTGCCTATGAAAATATTATCGCTGCCTGCAAAAATATTACCACTGCCTGTGAAAATATTACCACTGCCTGTGAAAATATTACACTGCCTGTGAAAATATTACCACTGCCTGTGAAAATATTACGCTGCCTGTGAAAATATTACCACTGCCTGCAAAAATATTACCACTGCCTGTGAAAATATTGCACTGCCTGCGAAAATATTACACTGCCTGTGAAAATATTACACTGCCTGTGAAAATATTAACACTGCCTGCGAACATATTACACTGCCTGTGAAAATATTATCACTGCCTGTGAAAATATTACACTGCCTGTGAAAATATATTACCACTGCCTGTGAAAATATTACACTGCCTGTGAAAATATTACCACTGCCTGTGAATATATTACACTGTCTGTGAAAATATTACCACTGCCTGCGAAAATATTACACTGCCTGTGAAAATATTACCACTGCCTGTGAAAATATTACACAGCCTGTGAAAATATTACCACTGCCTGTGAAAATATTACACTGTCTGTGAAAATATTACCACTGCCTGCGAAAATATTACACTGCCTGTGAACATATTACCACTGCCTGTGAAAATGTAACACAGCCTGTGAAAATATTACACTGCCTGTGAAAATATTACCACTGCCTGTGAAAATATTACACTGTCTGTGAAAATATTACCACTGCCTGCGAAAATATTACACTGCCTGTGAAAATATTACCACTGCCTGTGAAAATATTACACAGCCTGTGAAAATATTACACTGCTTGTGAAAATATTACCACTGCCTGTGAAAATATTACACTGCCTGTGAAAATATTAACACTGCCTGTGAAAATATTACACTGTGAAAATATTACCACTGCCTGTGAAAATATTGCACTGCCTGCGAAAATATTACACTGCCTGTGAAAATATTACACTGCCTGTGAAAATATTAACACTGCCTGCGAACATATTACACTGCCTGTGAAAATATTACCACTGCCTGTGAAAATATTACACTGCCTGTGAAAATATATTACCACTGCCTGTGAAAATATTACACTGCCTGTGAAAATATTACCACTGCCTGTGAAAATATTACACTGTCTGTGAAAATATTACCACTGCCTGCGAAAATATTACACTGCCTGTGAAAATATTACCACTGCCTGTGAAAATATTACACAGCCTGTGAAAATATTACACTGCCTGTGAAAATATTACACTGTCTGTGAAAATATTACCACTGCCTGCGAAAATATTACACTGCCTGTGAACATATTACCACTGCCTGTGAAAATGTAACACAGCCTGTGAAAATATTACACTGCCTGTGAAAATATTACCACTGCCTGTGAAAATATTACACTGTCTGTGAAAATATTACCACTGCCTGCGAAAATATTACACTGCCTGTGAAAATATTACCACTGCCTGTGAAAATATTACACAGCCTGTGAAAATATTACACTGCCTGTGAAAATATTACCACTGCCTGTGAAAATATTACACTGCCTGTGAAAATATTAACACTGCCTGTGAAAATATTACACTGTGAAAATATTACCACTGCCTGCGAAAATATTACCACGGCCTGCAAAAACATTATCACTGCCTGTGAAAATATTAACACTGCCTGTGAAAATATTACACTGTCTGTGAAAATATTATCACTGTCTGTGAAAATATTATCACTGCCTGCGAAAATATTACCACTACCTGTGAAAATATTACACTGCCTGTGAAAATATTACAACTGCCTGTGAAAATATTACACTGTCTGTGAAAATATTATCTCTGCCTGTGAAAATATTACCACTGCCTGTGAAAATATTGCACTGCCTGTGAAAATATTACCACTGCCTGTGAAAATATTACACTGTCTGCGAAAATATTACCACTGCCTGCAAACATATTACACTGCCTGTGAAAATATTACACTGTCTGTGAAAATGTTACCACTGTCTGTAAAAATATTACACTGCCTGTGAAAATATTACCACTGCCTGTGAAAATATTACACTGCCTGTGAAAATATTACCACTGCCTGTGAAAATATTACACTGCCTGTGAAAATATTACAACTGCCTGTGAAAATATTAACACTGCCTTTGAAAATATTACACTGCCTGTGAAAATATTACCACTGCCTGTGAAAATATTACACTGCCTGTGAAAATATTACCACTGTCTGCGAAAATATTACACTGTCTGTGAAAATATTACCACTGCCTGTGAAAATATTATCACTGCCTGTGAAAATATTACACTGCGTGTGAAAATATTACCACTGCCTGTGAAAATATTAACACTGCCTGCGAAAATATTACACTGCCTGTGAAAATATTACCACTGTCTGCGAACATATTACACTGCCTGTGAAAATATTACAACTGCCTGTGAAAATATTAACATTGCCTGGGAAAATATTACACTGCCTGTGAAAATATTACCACTGCCTGTGAAAATATTAACACTGCCTGTGAAAATATTACACTGTCTGTGAAAATATTACCACTGCCTGTGAAAATATTACACTGTCTGTGAAAATATTACCACTGCCTGTGAAAATATTACACTGCCTGTGAAAATATTACCACTGCCTGCGAAAATATTACCACTGCCTGTGAAAATATTACACTGTCTGTGAAAATATTACCACTGGCTGCAAAAATATTACCACTGCCTGTGAAAATATTACCACTGCCTGTGAAACTAATACAACTGCCTGTGAAAATATTATACTACCTGTGAAAATATTACCACTGCCTGCGAAAATATTACACTGTCTGTGAAAATATAACACTGCCTGCGAAAATATTACACTGTCTGTGAAAATATAACACTGCCTGGGAAAATATTACCACTGCATGCGAAAATATTACACTGCCTGTGAAAATATATTACCACTGCCTGTGAAAATATTACACTGTCTGTGAAAATATTACCACTGCCTGCGAACATATTACACTGTCTGTGAAAATATTACACTGTCTGTGAAAATATTACCACTGCCTGTGAAAATATTACACTGTCTGTGAAAATGTTACACGGCCTGTGAAAATATTACACTGCCTGTGAAAATATTACACTGTCTGTGAAAATATTACACTGCTTGTGAAAATAATACACTGTCTGTGAAAATATTACACTGTCTGTGAAAATATTACCACTGCCTGTGGAAATATTACACTACCTGTGAAAATATTACCACTGCCTGTGAAAATATTAACACTGCCTGCAAACATATTACACTGTCTGTGAAAATATTACCACTGCCTGTGAAAATATTACACTGCTTGTGAAAATATTACACTGTCTGTGAAAATATTACACTGCCTGTGAAAATATTACAGTGTCTGTGAAAATATTACACTGCCTGTGAAAATATTAACACTGCCTGCGAACATATTACACTATCTGTGAAAATATTGCAACTGCCTGTGAAAATATTACACTGCCTGTGAAAATATTACCACTGCCTGTGAAAATATTACACTGTCTGTGAAAATATTACACTGCCTGTGAAAATATTAACACTGCCTGCGAAAATATTACACTGCCTGTGAAAATATTATCACTGCCTGCGAAAATATTACAGTCTGTGAAAATATTATCAATGCCTGAGAAAATATCACCGCTGCCTATGAAAATATTACCACTGCCTGTGAAAATATTACACCGTCTGTGAAAATATTATCACTGCCTGTGAAAATATTACACTATCTGTGAAAATACTTCCACTGTCTGTGAAAATATTACACTGCCTGTGAGAATTTTACCACTGCCTGTGAAAATATTACACTGCCTGTGAAAATATTACCACTGCCTGCAAAAATATTATCATTGCCTGTGAAAATATTCCACTGCCTGTGAAAATATTACCACTGCCTGTGAAAATATTACACTACCTGTGAAAATATTTCCACTGTCTGTGAAAATATTACACTGCCTGTGAGAATTTTACCACTGCCTGTGAAAATATTACACTGCCTGTGAAAATATTACCACTGCCTGCAAAAATATTATTATTGCCTGTGAAAATATTCCACTGCCTGTGAAAATATTACCATTGCCTGTGAAAATATTACACTGTCTGTGAAAATATTACCACTGCCTGCGAAAATATTACCACGGCCTGCAAAAACATTATCACTGCCTGTGAAAATATTACACTGCCTGTGAAAATATTACCACCGCCTGCAAAAACATTGTCAATGCCTGTGAAAATATTACCACTGCCTGCAAAAATATTACCACTGCCTGTGAAAATATTACCACTGCCTGCAAAAATATTACACTGCCTGTGAAAATATTATCGCTGCCTGCAAAAATATTACCACTGCCTGTGAAAATATTACACTGCCTGTGAAAATATTACACTGCCTGTGAAAATATTACCACTGCCTGTGAAGATATTACACTGCCTGTGAAAATATTACCACTGCCTGCAAAAATATTACACTGCCTGTGAAAATATTACACTGCCTGTGAAAATATTACCACTACCTGCGAAAATATTACACTGTCTGTGAAAATATTACACTGTCTATGAAAAAATTACCACTGCCCGCAAGAATATTACACTGCCTGTGAAAATATTACCACTGCCTGTGAAAATATTACACTGCCTGTGAAAATATTATCGCTGCCTGCAAAAATATTACCACTGCCTGTGAAAATATTACCACTGCCTGTGAAAATATTACACTGCCTGTGAAAATATTACCACTGCCTGTGAAAATATTACACTGCCTGTGAAAATATTACCACTGCCTGCAAAAATATTACCACTGCCTGTGAAAATATTACACTGCCTGCGAAAATATTACCACTGCCTGTGAAAATATTACACTGCCTGTGAAAATATTACAACTGCCTGTGAAAATATTACCACTGCCTGTGAAAATATTACCACTACCTGCGAAAATATTACACTGTCTGTGAAAATATTACCACTGCCTGTGAAAATATTACACTGCCTGTGAAAATAATACCACTACCTGTGAAAATATTACACTGCCTGTGAAAATATTACAGTGTCTTTGAAAATATTAGCGCAGCCTGCGAAAATATTACACTGCCTGTGAAAATATTACAGTCTGTGAAAATAATACCACTGCCTGTGAAAATATTACCACTGCCTGTGAAAATAATACCACTGCCTGTGAAAATATTACACTGCCTGTGAAAATATTACAACTGCCTGTGAACATATTACCACTGCCTGTGAAAATATTACCACTACCTGCGAAAATATTACCACTGCCTGTGAAAATATTACCACTACCTGCGAAAATATTACACTGTCTGTGAAAATATTACCACTGCCTGCGAAAATATTACAACTGCCTGTGAAAATATTAACACTGCCTGTGAAAATTTTACACTGCCTGTGAAAATATTACCACTGCCTGTGAAAATATTACACTGCCTGTGAAAATATTACAACTGCCTGCGAAAATATTAACACTGCCTGCAAAAATATTACCATTGCCTGTGAAAATATTACACTTTCTGTGAAAATATTACCACTGCCTGCGAAAATATTACCACGGCCTGCAAAAACATTATCACTGCCTGTGAAAATATTACACTGCCTGTGAAAATATTACCACCGCCTGCAAAAACATTGTCACTGCCTGTGAAAATATTACCACTGCCTGCAAAAATATTACCACTGCCTGTGAAAATATTACACTGCCTATGAAAATATTATCGCTGCCTGCAAAAATATTACCACTGCCTGTGAAAATATTACCACTGCCTGTGAAAATATTACACTGCCTGTGAAAATATTACCACTGCCTGTGAAAATATTACGCTGCCTGTGAAAATATTACCACTGCCTGCAAAAATATTACCACTGCCTGTGAAAATATTGCACTGCCTGCGAAAATATTACACTGCCTGTGAAAATATTACACTGCCTGTGAAAATATTAACACTGCCTGCGAACATATTACACTGCCTGTGAAAATATTATCACTGCCTGTGAAAATATTACACTGCCTGTGAAAATATATTACCACTGCCTGTGAAAATATTACACTGCCTGTGAAAATATTACCACTGCCTGTGAATATATTACACTGTCTGTGAAAATATTACCACTGCCTGCGAAAATATTACACTGCCTGTGAAAATATTACCACTGCCTGTGAAAATATTACACAGCCTGTGAAAATATTACACTGCCTGTGAAAATATTACCACTGCCTGTGAAAATATTACACTGTCTGTGAAAATATTACCACTGCCTGCGAAAATATTACACTGCCTGTGAACATATTACCACTGCCTGTGAAAATGTAACACAGCCTGTGAAAATATTACACTGCCTGTGAAAATATTACCACTGCCTGTGAAAATATTACACTGTCTGTGAAAATATTACCACTGCCTGCAAAAATATTACACTGCCTGTGAAAATATTACCACTGCCTGTGAAAATATTACACAGCCTGTGAAAATATTACACTGCTTGTGAAAATATTACCACTGCCTGTGAAAATATTACACTGCCTGTGAAAATATTAACACTGCCTGTGAAAATATTACACTGTGAAAATATTACCAATGCCTGCGAAAATATTACCACGGCCTGCAAAAACATTATCACTGCCTGTGAAAATATTAACACTGCCTGTGAAAATATTACACTGTCTGTGAAAATATTATCACTGTCTGTGAAAATATTATCACTGCCTGCGAAAATATTACCACTACCTGTGAAAATATTACACTGCCTGTGAAAATATTACAACTGCCTGTGAAAATATTACACTGTCTGTGAAAATATTATCTCTGCCTGTGAAAATATTACCACTGCCTGTGAAAATATTGCACTGCCTGTGAAAATATTACCACTGCCTGTGAAAATATTACACTGTCTGCGAAAATATTACCACTGCCTGCAAACATATTACACTGCCTGTGAAAATATTACACTGTCTGTGAAAATGTTACCACTGTCTGTAAAAATATTACACTGCCTGTGAAAATATTACCACTGCCTGTGAAAATATTACACTGCCTGTGAAAATATTACCACTGCCTGTGAAAATATTACACTGCCTGTGAAAATATTACAACTGCCTGTGAAAATATTAACACTGCCTTTGAAAATATTACACTGCCTGTGAAAATATTACCACTGCCTGTGAAAATATTACACTGCCTGTGAAAATATTACCACTGTCTGCGAAAATATTACACTGCCTGTGAAAATATTACCACTGCCTGTGAAAATATTATCACTGCCTGTGAAAATATTACACTGCGTGTGAAAATATTACACTGCCTGTGAAAATATTACCACTGTCTGCGAACATATTACACTGCCTGTGAAAATATTACAACTGCCTGTGAAAATATTAACATTGCCTGGGAAAATATTACACTGCCTGTGAAAATATTACCACTGCCTGTGAAAATATTAA
This sequence comes from Chiloscyllium plagiosum, assembly GCF_037043375.1. Classification (NCBI taxonomy): domain Eukaryota; kingdom Metazoa; phylum Chordata; class Chondrichthyes; order Orectolobiformes; family Hemiscylliidae; genus Chiloscyllium; species Chiloscyllium plagiosum. The sequence continues at coordinate 133,729,469 of NW_028270144.1, forward strand.
CACTGCCTGTGAAAATATTACACTGTCTGTGAAAATATTACCACTGCCTGTGAAAATATTACACTGTCTGTGAAAATATTACCACTGCCTGCAAAAATATTACCACTGCCTGTGAAAATATTACACTGTCTGTGAAAATATTACACTGTCTGTGAAAATATTACCACTGCCTGCGAAAATATTACACTGCCTGTGAAAATATAACACTGCCTGGGAAAATATTACCACTGCATGCGAAAATATTACACTGCCTGTGAAAATATATTACCACTGCCTGTGAAAATATTACACTGTCTGCAAAAATATTACCACTGCCTGCGAACATATTACACTATCTGTGAAAATATTACACTGCCTGTGAAAATATTACCACTGCCTGTGAAAATATTACACTGTCTGTGAAAATGTTACACGGCCTGTGAAAATATTACACTGCCTGTGAAAATATTACACTGTCTGTGAAAATATTACACTGCTTGTGAAAATAATACACTGTCTGTGAAAATATTACACTGTCTGTGAAAATATTACCACTGCCTGTGAAAATATTACACTACCTGTGAAAATATTACCACTGCCTGTGAAAATATTAACACTGCCTGCAAACATATTACACTGTCTGTGAAAATATTACCACTGCCTGTGAAAATATTACACTGTCTGTGAAAATATTACACTGCCTGTGAAAATATTAACACTGTCTGTGAAAATATTACACTGCCTGTGAAAATATTACAGTGTCTGTGAAAATATTACACTGCCTGTGAAAATATTAACACTGCCTGCGAACATATTACACTGTCTGTGAAAATATTGCCACTGCCTGTGAAAATATTACACTGCCTGTGAAAATATTACCACTGCCTGTGAAAATATTACACTGTCTGTGAAAATATTACACTGCCTGTGAAAATATTAACACTGCCTGCGAACATATTACACTGTCTGTGAAAATATTGCCACTGCCTGCGAAAATATTAACACTGTCTGTGAAAATATTACACTGCCTGTGAAAATATTACACTGTCTGTGAAAATATTACACTGCCTGTGAAAATATTAACACTGCCTGCGAACATATTACACTGTCTGTGAAAATATTACACTGCCTGTGAAAATATTAACACTGTCTGTGAAAATATTACACTGCCTGTGAAAATATTACACTGTCTGTGAAAATATTACACTGCCTGTGAAAATATTAACACTGCCTGCGAACATATTACACTGTCTGTGAAAATATTGCCACTGCCTGTGAAAATATTACACTGCCTGTGAAAATATTACACTGTCTGTGAAAATATTGCCACTGCCTGTGAAAATATTACACTGCCTGTGAAAATATTAACACTGCCTGCGAACATATTACACTGTCTGTGAAAATATTGCCACTGCCTGTGAAAATATTACACTGCCTGTGAAAATATTACCACTGCCTGTGAAAATATTACACTGCCTGTGAAAATATTACACTGTCTGTGAAAATATTACACTACCTGTGAAAATATTACCACTGCCTGTGAAAATATTACACTGCCTGTGAAAATATGTTACCACTGCCTGTTAAAATATTATCACTGCCTGTGAAAATATTACACTGCGTGTGAAAATATTACACTGCCTGTGAAAATATTACCACTGTCTGCGAACATATTACACTGCCTGTGAAAATATTACAACTGCCTGTGAAAATATTAACATTGCCTGGGAAAATATTACACTGCCTGTGAAAATATTACCACTGCCTGTGAAAATATTACACTGTCTGTGAAAATGTTACACGGCCTGTGAAAATATTACACTGCCTGTGAAAATATTACACTGTCTGTGAAAATATTACACTGCTTGTGAAAATAATACACTGTCTGTGAAAATATTACACTGTCTGTGAAAATATTACCACTGCCTGTGAAAATATTACACTACCTGTGAAAATATTACCACTGCCTGTGAAAATATTAACACTGCCTGCAAACATATTACACTGTCTGTGAAAATATTACCACTGCCTGTGAAAATATTACACTGTCTGTGAAAATATTACACTGCCTGTGAAAATATTAACACTGTCTGTGAAAATATTACACTGCCTGTGAAAATATTACAGTGTCTGTGAAAATATTACACTGCCTGTGAAAATATTAACACTGCCTGCGAACATATTACACTGTCTGTGAAAATATTGCCACTGCCTGTGAAAATATTACACTGCCTGTGAAAATATTACCACTGCCTGTGAAAATATTACACTGTCTGTGAAAATATTACACTGCCTGTGAAAATATTAACACTGCCTGCGAACATATTACACTGTCTGTGAAAATATTGCCACTGCCTGCGAAAATATTAACACTGTCTGTGAAAATATTACACTGCCTGTGAAAATATTACACTGTCTGTGAAAATATTACACTGCCTGTGAAAATATTAACACTGCCTGCGAACATATTACACTGTCTGTGAAAATATTACACTGCCTGTGAAAATATTAACACTGTCTGTGAAAATATTACACTGCCTGTGAAAATATTACACTGTCTGTGAAAATATTACACTGCCTGTGAAAATATTAACACTGCCTGCGAACATATTACACTGTCTGTGAAAATATTGCCACTGCCTGTGAAAATATTACACTGCCTGTGAAAATATTACACTGTCTGTGAAAATATTGCCACTGCCTGTGAAAATATTACACTGCCTGTGAAAATATTAACACTGCCTGCGAACATATTACACTGTCTGTGAAAATATTGCCACTGCCTGTGAAAATATTACACTGCCTGTGAAAATATTACCACTGCCTGTGAAAATATTACACTGCCTGTGAAAATATTACACTGTCTGTGAAAATATTACACTACCTGTGAAAATATTACCACTGCCTGTGAAAATATTACACTGCCTGTGAAAATATGTTACCACTGCCTGTTAAAATATTAACACTGCCTGCGAACATATTACACTGCCTGTGAAAATATTACCACTGCCTGCGAAAATATTACACTGTCTGTGAAAATATTACACTGCTTGTGAAAATATTACCTCTGCCTGTGAAAATATTACCTCTGCCTGTGAAAATATTACACTGTGTGAAAATATTACCACTGCCTGTGAAAATATTACAGTGCCTGTGAAAATATTACCACTGTCTGTGAAAATATTACCACTACCTGCTCTCTTGCATTTTGCCCATAGCCTTGAATATTATGACACTTCAAGTGCTCATCCAAGTACTTCTTAAAGATTGTGAAGTTTCCTGCCGCGACTACATTCCCAAATTGTGTATTCCAGACTCCCACCAGCCTCTGGATAAAAAGGCTTTCCTCAAATCCCCTCTAAACCTCCTGCCTTTCACCTTAAAGTTATGCCCCATTTGTTATTGACTCCTTGACTAAGGGGATCAGCTACTTCTTATTCTCCCCTGCCAATGCCCCTCATGAACTTATACACCTCCCTCAGGTCCCCCTCAGCCTTTTCTGCTCCAAAGAAAACCATTCGTGTTCTCTCTTCATCGCTAGCCTGCTCCATCCCAGGTAACACCCTGGTGAATCTCTTCTAGCACTGCTGCCTCACAGCGCCAGAGACCCAGGTTCAGTTCTCGCCTCAGGTGATTGACTGTGTGGAGTTTGCACATTCTCCCTGTGTCTGCGCGAGTTTCCTCCGGGTGCTCCGGTTTCCTCCCACAATCCGAAGATGTGCAGGTCAGGTGAATTGGCCATGCTAAATTGCCCGTAAGGTTAGGTGAAGGGGTAAATGTAAGGGAATGGGTCTGGGTGGGTTGCGCTTCGGCAGGTCGGTGTGGACTTGTTGGGCCGAAGGGCCTGTTTCCACACTGTAAGCAATCTAATCTATACCCCCTCCAGTGTAATCACATCCTTCCTATAGTGTGGGCACCAGAAACTGCACACAATATTCCAGCTGCGGCCTCACCAAAGTCCTGTACAGCTCCAACATCACCACCCTGCTTGTTTAATCCAAGCCTTGACTGATAAAGGCAAGTGTCCCATATGCTTCTTCACTATCTTATCAACCCATTTCCTGCCACCTTCAGGGATCTGTGGAGCAGGACCCCAAGATCTCTCTGAGCCTCTGAGCTTCCTAGTGTCCTGCCATTCAGTGTTTTGTTCCTTCCAAAATGCAGCACCTCACATGTATCTGGGTTACCTTTTGTCTGTCCCTGATCTGCCCATCTAACCAATCCATCTATATCCTTCTGTAACCTAAAGTATTCTTTCCTCACTGTCAAACACATGGCCAATCCTCATAACATCCTCAAACTTACTCATCGTCCCTCCCACATTCTCATCTCTATCATTTATGAATATCATGAGAGACCCAGCGCTGATCCCATGGTACACTACTGCAGAGGGATCCAGTCACACACACAGCCTTCTACCACCACCCTCTGTCTCCCATCACCAACCCAAGTCTGAATCCAACTTGCCAAGTTACCCAGGATCCCATGTGCTTTTAACTTCTTTAGAGAGAGGTAGGAAATAAAGGAAATCAGTATCAGTAGGAGAATGGTATTAGGGAAATTGATGGGATTGAAGGCTGATAATGTCATCCAAGAGTACTTAGGCAAGTGGCTGGAGAAATAGTGGCTGCATTAGTGGTCGCCTTCCAAGGTTCTAGTGACTCTGGAACAGTTCTCACAGATTGTAGCGAATGTAACCCCATTATTTAAAAAGTGTGGCAGAGAGAAAATTGGAAATTACAGACTAGTGAGACTGGTTGTTATGGGGGACTTTAACTTTCCTGATATTGATTGGGAAAGCTATAGCTCTAGTTCGTTAGATGGGTCAGTGTTTGTCCAATGTGTGCAGGAGGGTTTCCTGACACAATATGTAGATAGGCCAACAAGAGGTGAGGCCATACTGGATTTGGTTCTGGGTAACGAACCAGGCCAGGTGTTAGAATTAGAGGTAAGTGAGCACTTTGGGGACAGTGACCACAATTCGGTGACTTTTACTCTAGTGATGGAGAGGGATAAGTGTGCACTGCAGGGCAAGAGTTATAGCTGGGGGCAGGGAAATTATGATGCGGTGAGGCATGACTTAGGATGCGTGGCTTGGAAAAGTAGGCTTCAAGGCAAGGGCGTAATTGATATGTGGAGCTTGTTCAAGGAGCAACTATTGAATGTCCTTGATTAGTATGTACCTGCCAGGCAGGGAGGAAAGGGTTGTGTGAGGGAGCCGTGGTTTAATAAGGAATTGGAATCCCTTGTTAAAGGGAAGAGGGCGGCCTATGTAAAGATGAGGTGAGAAGGTTCAATTGGGGCGATTGAGAGTTATAAGGTAGCCAGGAAGGACCTGAAGAGAGAGCTAAGAGCAGCAAGGAGGGGACATGAAAGGTCCTTAGTTGGTAGGATTAGGGAAAACCCTAAGGCTTTCTATAGGTATGTCAGGAATAAAAGAATGACTAGGGTAGGAATAGGTCCAGTCAAGGATAGTAGTGGGAAGTTGCCTGTGGAGGCTGAAGAGATTGGGGAGACACTGAATGAATACTTTTCGTCAGTATTCACTCAGGAACAGGACATTGTTGCCGATGTGAATACTGAGTCACAATTAAGTAGAATGAATGGCTTTGGGGTATGTAGGGAAGAGGTGTTGGAAATTCTGGAAAGGGTGAAAATAGATAAGTCCCCTGGGCCTGATGGCATTTATCCTAGGATTCTCTGGGAAGCAAGGGAGGAGATTGCAGAGCCATTGGCCTTGATTTTTATGTCCTCGTTGTCTACAGGAGTAGTGCCAGAAGACTGGAGGCTAGCAAATGTGGTTCCCTTGTTCAAGAAGGGGAGTAGGGATAACCCTAGTAACTATAGGCCGGTGAGTCTCACTTCTGTTGTGGGCAAAGTCTTAGAGAGAATTGTAAGGGATAGGATTTATGAACATCTGGATAGGAATAATGTGATCAAGGATAGTCAGCATGGTTTTGTGAAGGGCAGGTCGTGCCTCACAAACCTTATTGAATTCTTTGAGAAGGTGACTAAGGAGGTGGACGAGGGTAAAGCGGTAGATGTGGTGTATATGGATTTTAGTAAGGCGTTTGATAAGGTTCCCCATGGTAGACTACTGCAAAAGATACGGAGGTATGGCATTGAGGGTGAGTTGGAGGTTTGGATTAGGAGTTGGCTGGCTGGAAGAAGACAGAGGGTAGTAGTTGATGGCAAAGATTCATCTTGGAGTGCAGTTACTAGCGGTGTTCCGCAAGGATCAGTTTTGGGACCATTGCTGTTTGTCATTTTTATAAATGACCTGGAGGAGGGGCTAGAAGGTTGGGTGAGCAAGTTTGCGGATGATACGAAAGTCGGAGGAGTTGTTGACAGTGAGGAAGGATGTGGCAGGTTAGAGCGGGATATAGATAAGCTGCAGAACTGGGCAGAAAGGTGGCAAATGGAGTTCAATGTAGCTAAATGTGAGGTGATTCACTTTGGTAGAGTAACAAAAAGATGGGGTACTGGGCTAATGGTCGGATACTTGGTAGTGTGGATGAGCAGAGGGATCTTGGTGTCCATGTACACAGATCTTTGAAAGTTGCCACCCAGGTAAATAGTGCGGGTGAAGAAGGCATATGGCGTACTGGCTTTTATTGGTAGAGGAATTGAGTTCCAGAGTCCTGAGATCATGTTGCAGTTGTATAAGACTCTGGTGCGGCCGCACCTGGAGTATTGTGTGCAGTTTTGGTCGCCATACTATAGGAAGGATGTGGAGGCACTGGAACGGGTGCAGAGGAGGTTTACCAGGATGTTGCCTGGTATGGTAGGAAGATCGTATGAGGAAAGGCTGAGGCACTTGGGGCTGTTTTCATTGGAGAAAAGAAGGTTTAGGGGTGACTTGATAGAGGTGTTCAAGATGATTAGGGGTTTAGATAGGGTTCACTGTGAGAACCTTTTTCAACGTATGGAGTCAGCTATTACGAGGGGGCATAGCTTTAAATTAAGGGGTGGTAGGTATAGGACAGATGTTAGGGGTAGGTTCTTTACTCAGCGAGTCGTGAGTTCATGGAATGCCCTGCCAGTACCATTGGTGGATTCTCCCTCTTTATGGGCATTTAAGCGGGCATTGGATAGGTATATGGAGGATAGTGGGCTAGTGTAAGTTAGGTGGGCTTGGATAAGTGCAACATCGAGGGCCAAAGGGCCTGTACTGCGCTGTATTCTTCTATGTTCTATCTATGTCTATGTTAGTAGTGGGGAAGATGCGAGAGTCCATTGTCAAAGGATTAATTGCAGAGCATTTGGAAAACAGTGATAGGATTGGACACAGTCAGTATGAATTCATCATAAATCATAGAATCCCTACCATGTAGAAACAGGCCATTTGGCCCAACAAGTCCACATTGACCCTCCAAAGAGTAACCCACCCCCTATTATCCTATATTTACCCTGACTAATGTGCCTAACCTACACATCCCTGAACACTATGGACAATTTAGCATGGCCAATTCACCTAACCTGTACATCTTCGGATTGTGGGAGGAAACCGGAGCACCCGGAGGAAACCCACGCCGACACTGGGAGAATGTGCAAACTCCACACAGGCTGTCGCCCGAGGCTAGAATCGAACCCAGGTCCCTGGTGCTGTGAGGTAGCAGTGCTAACCACTGAGCCACCATGCCACCTCTTTATGAAAGGGAAATCATGTTTGACACATCTACAGGAACCTTTCAGGGATATAAATGACAAAGTTGATGAGGGGGAGCCAGTAGATGTGGTTTATTTGGTCTTTTAAAAGACTTTCAGCAAAGTGCCACGTAAGAGATTAATGTTTCAAATTAAAGTGCAGGAGATAGAGTATTGAGATGGATAGAAAACTGATTGGCAGACAGGAAACAAAGAGCAGGAATAAACGGGTCTTATGCAAAGTGGCAGGCTGTGACTAGTGGGGCACCTCCGGGATCAGCATTTGGACCCCAGCTATTCACAATGTGTATTAATGATTTGGATGAGGGAACTAAATATAATACCTCCACATTTGCAGGTGATACAGTGGGGGAGGTGGGGGAGTGACCTGTGAAGAGGGTGCAGAGGTGTAACAGTGTGTTTTGGACAGGTTGAGGGAGTGGGTAAATAGAACATAGAACACAGAACAGGACAGCACAGTACAGTACAGTACAGCACAGCACAGCACAGGACAGCACAGCACACAGCACAGTACAGGACAGTACAGCACAGCACAGTACAGTACAGGACAGTACAGCACAGCACAGTACAGGCCCTTCAGCCCAAATTGTTGTGCCAAACTTTTATCTTAATCTAAGATCAACCTAACCAACACGCCCCTCAATTTACTGCCATCCATCTGCTTGTCCAGCAGTTGCATTACACGCACCCATCACTCTCTCAGTAATGATCTGATCTCTGACATCTCCCCTACACCTTCCTCCAATCACCTTAAAACTATGACCTCTCATATCAACCATTTCTGCCCTGGGGAAAAGTCTCCGGCTGTCTGTTCTATCAATGCCTCTCATTACCTTGTTAAAAATCACACAGCACCAGGTTCTAGTCCAACAGGTTTAATTGGAAGCACTAGCTTTCGGAGCGTTGCTCCTTCATCAGGTGGTAGTGGAGGGCTCAATCCTAACATACAGAATTTATAGAAAAAATTTACAGTGTGATGTAACTGAAATTATACATTGAAAAATTGATTGTTAAACCTTTCATCTGTTAGAATACAGTGATAGTTTCACTTTTTTCATGTGTAAATCACAAAACCTTTTTTTAAAAAGTTGCATTCTCGGGTTAGCTGCTAACAATGGTGATAGCTAGACAATATGTTGAAGGTGTTAGCCCCCTGTGTTCTCTGTGTATGACCTGATGTTTAGATTGATCCTAATCTAAAAAGTGAGATAACTGAGTTTTACATAAATTCATGCAGTTTTTGAGCAAAGAACACTGTAACCCTGCAAGTACAAATTTTTAACTTTGTACACCCCAGTCCAACACCGGCATCTCCAAATCTTATTATCTTGTACACCTCTATCATGTCACCTCTCCTCTTTCTTCTCTCCAGTGTGAAAAGCCTTAGCTCACTCAACCTCTTTTCATAAGACAAGCCCTCCAATCCAGGCAGTATCCTGGTAAATTTCCTCTGCATCCTCTCTAAAGCATCTATATTCTTGCTATAATGAGGTGACCAGAACTAGACACAATATTCCAAGTGTGGTCTAACCAGGGTTTTATAGAGCTGCAGCAAAACCTCGCAGCTCAACTCACTCCCCCTGTTAATGAAAGCCTAATCACTATACGCCTTCTTAACAACCCGATCAACTTGGGTGGCAACTTTGAGGGATCTGTGTACATGGACCCCAAGATCTCGCTGCCACACTGCCAAGACTCCTGTCTTTAACCTTGTATTCAGCATTCAAATTCAACTTCCCGAAATGAATCACTTCACATTTATCCAGGTTGAGTTCCATCTGCCACTTCTCAGCCCAGCTCTGCAATCTGTCAATGTCTTGTAGCCTGCAACAGCCCTCGACACTATCTACAACACCACCGACCTTTGTGTCATCAGCAAACGTACTTACCTACCCTTCCATTTCTTCATCCAAGTCATTTATAAAAACTACAAAAAGCAGAGACTCAAGAATAGATCTCTGTGGGTCACCATTGGTCACCGACCTCCAGGCGGAATACTTTCCATCCACTACCACTCACTGTCTTCTTTCAGCCAGCCACTTCTGTATCCAGACATCCACATCTCCCCTGTATCCCATACCTCCTAACTTGCTGAATGAGCCTACCATGGGGAACCTTATCAAATGCCTTACTGAAACCCATATACACCCCATCCACTGCTCAACCTTCATCAACTTGTCTCGTCACATCGTCAAAGAACTCAATCAGGCTTGTGAGGCATGACCTGCCCCTCACAATGCCATGCTGATTATCTTTAATCAAACTATGCTTTTCCAAATAGTCATAAATCCTATCTCTCAGAATCCTTTCTAGAACCTTGCTCACCCCAGATGTAAGATTAACTGGTCTGTAATTCTCAGGGATTTCCCTATTCCCTTTATCGAACAGAGGAATACATTTGCCTCCCTCCAATAATCCGGTACTACTCCAATGGAGAGTGAGGATGCAAAGATTCTCGCCAGAGGCGCAGCAATCTCATTCCTCATTTCCCTTAATAACCTTGGACATATCTGGTCTGGCCCAGGCACCTATTTATCTTGATGCTTCCCAGAATTTCCAGCACATCCACTTTCTTAATATCCATCTAATCCATGGTGTTCTCACAATCAACAAGGTCCCTCTCTCTAGTGAATACTGAAGCAGGAAACTCATTTAGGGCCTCCCCTACCTCTTCAGACTCCAGGCACAAGTTCCCTCCACTATCCCTGATCGGCCCTACTCTCTCTCTGATCATTCTCTTATTCCTCACGTAAGTGTAGAATGCCTTTGGGTTTTCCCTCATCCTTCCCACGTTGGCATTTTTGTCCCCCCCGCCCACCAGCTCTCGTCAGGCCATTTTTGAGTTCTTTCCTAGCTACCCTGTAATCGTCTAAAGCTGTGCCAGATCCTTACTTCCTCAACATTAAGTAAGCTTCCTTCTTCCTCTTGACGAGAAGGTCTTCTTCTCTTGTCATCCAAGGCTCCTTCACCATCTCATTCCTTGCCTGTCTCAGTGGGACAAAGTTATCCTGTCAGGCAGGAAGGAAAGGGTCGTGCGAGGGAGCCGTGGTTTAATAAGGAATTGGAATCCCTTGTTAAATGGAAGAGGGCGGCCTATCTCAAGATGAGACGTGAAGGTTCAATTGGGGCGATTGAGAGTTATAGGGTAGCCAGGAAGGACCTGAAGAGAGAGCTAAAAGCAGCAAGGAGGGGACATGAAAGGTCCTTAGTAGATAGGATTAGGGAAAACCCTAAGGCTTTCTATAGGTATGTTAGGAATAAAAGAATGACTAGGGTAGGAATAGGTCCAGTCAAGGATAGTAGGGGGAAGTTGCGTGTGGAGGCGGAAGAGATTGGGGAGACACTGAATGAATACTTTTCTTCAGTATTCACTCAGGAACAGGGCATTGTTGTCGATGAGAATACTGAGGCACAAATAAGTAGAATGGATGGCTTTGAGGTATGTAGAGAAGAGGTGTTGGAAATCCTGGAAAAGGTGAAAATAGATAAGTCCCCTGGGCCTGATGGCATTTATCCTAGGATTCTCTGGGAAGCAAGGGAGGAGATTGCAGAGCCATTGGCCTTGATTTTTATGTCCTCTTTGTCTACAGGAGTAGTCCCAGAAGACTGGAGGATAGCAAATGTGGTTCCCTTGTTCAAAAAGGGGAGTAGGGATAGCCCTAGTAACTATAGGCCGGTGAGTCTCACTTCTGTTGTGGGCAAAGTCTTAGAGAGAATTGTAAGGGATAGGATTGATGAACATCTGGATAGGAATAATGTGATCAAGGATAGTCAGCATGGTTTTGTGAAGGGCAAGTCGTGCCTCACAAACCTTATTGAATTCTTTGAAAAGGTGACGAAGGAGGTTGATGAGGGTAAAGCGGTAGATGTGGTATATATGGATTTTAGTAAGGCGTTTGATAAGGTTCCCCATGGTAGGCTACTGCAGAAAATACGGAGATATGGCATTGAGGGTGAGTTGGAGGTTTGGATTAGAAATTGGCTGGATGGAAGAAGACAGAGGGTAGTAGTTGATGGCAAAGTTTCTTCATGGAGTGCCGTCACTAGCGGTGTTCCACAAGGATCTGTTTTGGGACCATTGCTGTTTGTCATTTTTATAAATGACCTGGAAGAGGGGTTAGAAGGTTGGGTGAGCAAGTTTGCGGATGATACGAAAGTCGGAGGAGTTGTTGACAGTGAGGAAGCATGTGGCAGGTTACAGCAGGATATAGAGAAGCTGCAGAGCTGGGCAGAAAGGTGGCAGATGGAATTCAATGTAGCTAAGTGTGAGGTGATTCACTTTGGGAAGAATAACAAAAAGATGGGGTACTGGGCTAATGGTCGGATACTTGGTAGTGTGGATGAGCAGAGGGATCTTGGTGTCCATGTACACAGATCTCTGAAAGTTGCCACCCAGGTAAATAGTGCGGTGAGGAAGGCATATGGCGTACTGGCTTTTATTGGTAGAGGAATTGAGTTCCGGAGTCCTGAGGTCATGATGCAGTTGTATAAGACTCTGGTACGGCCGCATCTGGAATATTGTGTGCAGTTTTGGTCGCCATACTATAGGAAGGATGTGGAGGCATTGGAACGGGTGCAGAGGAGGTTTACCAGGATGTTGCCTGGTATGGAAGGAAAATCGTATGAGGAAAGACTGAGGCACTTGGGGCTGTTTTCACTAGAGAAAAGAAGGTTTAGGGGTGACTTGATTGAGGTGTACAAGATGATTAGGGGGTTAGATAGGGTCGACAGTATGAACCTTTTCCCGCGTATTGAGTCGGGTATTACAAGGGGGCATAGCTTTAAATTAAGGGGGGGTAGATATAGGACTGATGTTAGGGGTAGGTTCTTCACTCAGCGAGTTGTTAGTTCATGGAATGCCCTGCCAGTAACAGTGGTGGACTCTCCCTCTTTATGGGCATTTAAGAGGGCATTGGATAGGTATATGGAGGATAGTGGGTTAGTGTAGTTTAGGTGGGCTTGGATCGGCGCAACATCGAGGGCCCAAGGGCCTGTACTGCGCTGTATTCTTCTATGTTCTATGTTCTATGTTCTACTCGCAACAAGTGCTCCTTAAACAGCCTCTACATTTCTGCTGTGCATTTCCCGTAGAACAATTGTTCCCAATTCATACTCCACAGCTCCTGTCTGATAGCAGTATAATTTCCCCTCCACCAATTATATGCCTTCCCATACTGTCTGTTCCTATCCCTCTCCATAGCTATGGTAAAGGTGGGGCGGCTGTGGTCACTGTCACAAAAGTGCTCTCCCACTGAGAGATCTGACATCTGGCCTGGTTCATTGCCTAGCACCAAATCCAATATGGCCTCCCCCAGTCAGCCGACCTGGAATCGTTCCTGGATACACCTAGCAAAATCAGCTCCATCCAGACAATCTGTACTAAGGAGGTTCCAATCAATATTGGGGAAGTTGAAGTCACCCATAACAACAACTCTGTTACATCTGCACCTTTCTAAGATCTGCTGTCCAATCTGTTCTTCCATCTCTCTGCTGCTATTGGGAGATATATGCAGCACGCTGTGAGTAAGTGTGAGGTTATCCACTTTTGGGAACAAAAACAGGAAGGTGAATTATTATCTGAATGGCTGTGAACTGAGAGGGGGGAATGTGCAATGCGAGCGTCATACACCAATCGATGAAGGTAAGCAGCTGGTGCAATTTCCCAGCGAGAGGATTCAAGTACAGGAGCAGCTGCAATTATACAGGGCCCTGGTGAGACCATACTGAATATTGGGGGCAGTTTTCTCTCTGAAGAAGGATGTCCTGGCAATGGAGGGAGTGCAGTGAAGGTTTATCAGACAAACTCCTAGGATGGCAGGACTGATATTTAAGGAGAGGTTGAATGAGGATCATACTCACTGGAGCTCAGAAGGATAGGGTATCTCACAGAACTCTATAAAATTCTAATAGGACAAGACAAGTTAGAGGGTGATTTGTGTGTATGGAATGAATTGCCAGAGGAAGTGGTAGGTGTAGGTACAGTTACAACATTTAAAAGACATTTGGACAGGTACTTGAATAGGAAAGGTTTAGAGGGATATGGGCCAAATACAGGCAGATGGGACTAGTTTAGTTTAGAAAACTTGGTCAGCTTGGATGAGTTGGACCAAAGGGTCTGTTTCTGTGCTGTGTGACTCTATGGCTGCAGAGGAACTCGGAGTAGGAGGGAAAAGATCCATTTGTCATGGACCATGTAGGTACCAACAATATCAGTAGAATGAGGAAAGAGGTTCTGCTGATGGAAAATGAGCAGCAAGGGGCTAAATTATAAAGGGAACCAAGAAGGTAATAATCTCTGAATTGCTCCCTGAGCAATGAGCTAATTGCAAATTTATCGAGTTAGATGTATGGCTCAAAGATCAGTATGGGAGAAACAATTAGTGGACAGCGAAGAGGGTCACCTCAGATTACAACAGTATCTGGACCAGATGGGCCAATGGGCTGAGAAGTGGCAGATGGAGTTTAATTCAGATAAATGTGAGGTGCTGCATTTTGGGAAAGCAAATCTTAGCAGGACTTATACACTTAATGGTCGGGTCCTAGGGAGTGTTGCTGAGCAAAGAGACCAAGGTTCATTGCTCCTTGAAAGTGGAGTCGCAGGTAGATCGAATCATGAAGAAGGCATTTGGTATGGTTTCCTTTATTGGTCAGAGTATTGAGTACAGGAGTTGGGAGGTCTTGTTGAGGCAGTACAGGACATTGGTTAGGCCACTGTTGGAATATTGCGTGTTATTCTGGTTTCCTTCCTATCGGAAAGATGTTGTGAAACTTGAGGGGGTTCAGATTTACAAGGATGTTGCCAGGGTTGGAGGATTCGAGCTATAGGGAGAGGTTGAACAGGGGCTGTTTTCCCTGGAGCATTGGAGGCTGATATAGAGGCTTATAAAAGTTTATAAAATCATGAGGGGCATGGATAGGATAAATAGACAAAGTCTTTTCACTGGAGTGGGGAAGTCCAGAACTAGAGGGCATAAGTTTGGGGTGAGAGGGGAAAGATATAAAAGAGACCTAAGGGGCAACTTTTTCATACAGAGGGTAGTACGTGTATGGAATGAGCTGCCAGTGGAAGTGGTGGAGGCTGGTACAATTACAACATTTAAGAGGCATTTGGATGGTCATATGAATAGGAAGGGTTTGGAGGGATATGGGCCGGGTGCTGGCAGGTGGGACTAGATTGGGTTGGGATATCTGGGTCAGCATGGACGAGTTGGATCGAAGGGTCTGTTTCCATCTGTACTTCTCTATGACTCTATGACTGGGGAATAAGGCTGTTCCAATGGGTTGGGCTCCACCTGAATCATTTTGGGACCGGAGTCCTGGTGAATTGCATCATGGGGTGGCACAGTGGCTCAGCGGTTAGCACTGCTGCCTCACAATACCAGGGATCCAAGTTTGAATCTACCCTCAGGTGTCTGCCTGTGTGGAGTTTGCACATTCTCCCTGTGTCTGTGTGGGATTCCTCTGGGGGGCTCTGGTTTCCTCCCACAGTCCAAAGGCATGAAGGTTAGGGAGAATTGGCTAAAATATTGGGTTATGGGCTTGAATTGGGTCTGTGTGGGATGCAATTAGAAGGGTCAGAGCAGACTCGAGGTTGAATCAGGATTACATTCACTGGAGCTCAGAAGAATAGGGTGTCTCACAGAACTCTATAAAATTCCAACAGGACGAGACAGGGTAGAGGGTGGTTTGTGTGTATGGAATGAACTGCCAGAGCTCATTCAATAGGAAAGTTATAGAGGGATATGTACACTCTTGGGTTTGTATAATTCTATTAGGGCTGCGAATAGACTTTAATAAATCGCGGAGAGGTGGGGGTTTCATTTGTTAAGAAAGCTGTAAAATAAAAAGTAGAGGAGATTGGTAGGATTGGCAGTTAGTGATAGAATTGATGATTATTAGAAAGTAAAAGGAAGGGCCCAAATTTGTAAATGTCATACTGTACCAAGTAACCATGCGAGTGTTGAGAAACTGAATAATGGAACAAGCCTAAAGGCTCAGTATCTTAATGATGAAGCATTTGGAATACAGTAGGTGCTGTAAATTGAGGTAAATTGAAGGTCACAAGGACTTCAGACAAGTTCTTGGGAGAGCTGCTCAGCAGAGGTTACTAAAGTTTCCAGAACCAGTAATAGGATGGAGAGTATGAAAGGGTCAGGAATCTATCTTCAGGTACAGCAGATAATGGGACAGCTATGAGAAGGGGAGCAATCAACACAGGACTGAAGGGGTTGTACTGAAATACACACAGTGTAGAAAACAAGGGGAATGAGCTTGCACCTCAGATTGAAATTGGCAGGTACGATGCTGTGGGTATCACAGAGACATGGGTTGCAAGGGGATCAGAGCTGAACACAAAAACATAAAAGTTTGAGCAAGAGCAGGCCATCTGGAAATTGAGCCTTCTCCACCGTTCAATAAATCAGGAGACACACAGCACCAGGTGATAGTCCAAAACGTTTATTTGAAATCACAGGCTTTCACAGCGCTGCTCCTTCGTCACACTTCACCTGATGAAGGGGCAGTGCTCCAAAAGCTTGTGATTTCAAATAAACCTGTTGAACTATAACCTGGGGTCAGGTGACTTCTGACCTTGTCCACCCCAGTCCAACACTGGCACCTCCACTCCATGGCCATTCAATAAGATCTTGGCTGATATTTTTGTGGCTTTAGCTCCACTTACCTGACCCTCTCACCATAACTCTTCGTTCCTTGACTGTTCAAAAATCTACCTTTGCCTTAAAAATATACAATGAGGAAGCCTCAACTACTTCAGTGGGAGGTAGTTCTACAGATTCACAACCCTCTGGGTGAAGAACTTCCGTCTTCCTAAATCTGCTCCCCCTTATGTTGGAGGTGATGCTCCCTTGTTCTCGTTTCACCCACCAGTGGAAGCAAACTCCCTGCTTCTATCGTATTGATTCCCTTCATAATGTTTCTAGAAGATCCCCCCTCATTCTTCTAAATTCCAGTCAGTATAGTCCTAATCTACTCAGTCTCTCCTCATAAGCCAACCCCTCGACTCTGGAATCAACCCAGTGAACCTCCTCTGCACCTCCTCAGTGCCAGTACTTGTTTTTCAAGTAAGGAGACCAAAATTGCACACAGTACTCCAGGTATGACCTCACCAGCACCATGTACAGCTGCAACATAACCTCCCTGTTTTTAAACACTACACCTCTAGCATTGAAGGACAATATTTCATTTGTCTTCTGAATTATTTACTGCACCTGCAAACCAACTGTTTATGAATCATGCACAAGGACACTTCAGTCCCTCTGCACAGCAGCATGCTGCAATTTTTCACCATTTAAATAATAGTCCATTTTGCTGTTATTCAGATCAAAATGGATGACCTCACATTTACCAACATTGTCTTCCATCTGCCAGACTCTTGCCCACTCAATTTACCTAACTAGATCCCTCTGCAGACTTTCAGTACCCTCTGCACATTTTGCTATGCCACTTACCTTAGTGTCATCCCCAAACTTTGACACACTACACATGGTGCCCAACTCCAAATCATCTCTGTAAATTGTAAAGAATTGCAGCCCCAACACCGAGCCCTGAGGGGCACCACTAATCATTGATCACCAACCAGAAAAGTATTCAATTATTCTCACTCTTTCCTTTCTCTAAGAAAAGACGGGCCCAACAAGAAAAACCTGCCAAGCTCACACACAGCAGTAGCACAGACAATTCAGAGGCTTGGATAAAGAACCTCTTGCACCAACCATTCACAGACACAGAAAAAGCCATCCTAGTACGAGGGATGAACTTCAACCACAGGGACACGGATAAAAAGGATTTCCTAGCAGTACTGGAATCCACCCTGAAGAGACAATGGACTTACCGAAGAAACTCAGCAGGCCATCAGACAGACTATAGCACCAGTACTAAGCAGAAAGAAAGAAGGAAACACACAGGAAAGAAAAGCCCTGGAAGACTCAGAAAAGACAGAACGATCATAATCCTACCAGCAGACAAATGACGCGTGACCGCATTCCTGAACAGAACACAATACATGGAAATCGCAAACACACTACTCGCAGATAACGACACTTACCAAAAGGTGGTAATGGACCCAACTCCACAGCTAGAAAACCGTATTACAACATCCCTGAGGAAACTCCACAAGACAGGTGACATTAACAAGACAGACCTCCAAAGAATGAAACTTGAAGGATTCAACACACCCTGTTTCTATGGATTACTAAAGGTACATAAACAAGGCCCCACCCCCTCCCCACCCCCAGACCCATAGTCTCACTTCCTGATACACCAACATACAAACTAGCAAAGGAACTGCAATGCAAACTGAAATACCTAGCAGAAGACTCACGCCACTCCATCCACTCCACCCAGGAATTCCTTAACATCAAAGGCACCAAGGTAGGGGATGATGAGGTCATGGTTTCCTTCAACATGCTGGCCCTATTTACATCAATAAACATCACCCTGGCCAAAGAAACACTGACCTCACTGCTAGACGACCCAAGGACACAAACACCTGACAGCACCAACTCCATCAGCAAGGACAGCATCCTCAAACTAGTAAACCTGTGCTTAACAACCCACTTCACCTTCAATGACAAGATCTACAAACAAATCATTGGAAGGTCTATGGGATCATCAATGTTAGGACTTATAGCAGAAGCAGTTATGCAGAGGTTAGAACAAACAACCCTCCCCATGATCCAGCCCAAACTTTGGGTCTTCTATGTGGATGACACCTTTGTCATCATGATACTCAACAAACTAGAAGAAACCCACAAACACATAAACAACATCTTCACGTGTATAAGGTTCACCAAAGAGAAAGAGAACAACAGACTTCCCTTCCTATATGTCATGGTAGAATGAAAAGCCAATGGACCAGCATTTACAGGAAAGCCACACGCACTGACCAGATACTCAACTACAGGAGCAATCATCCCAACACCCACAAACGGAGCTGCATCAGGACATTATTTAGGTCATAGAACATAGTGTCTGGTGTCTCCCTCTCTCACCGGTACCCGATGAAGAAGTGAGACTTTGAAAGCTTGTGTTTTCAAATAAACCTGTTTGGACTATAATCTGGTGTCATGTGACTTTTGATCTTGTTCAACACAGTCCAACACTGGCACCACTACATCGTAATATAATAGAATTCACTGTGCAGATTGAGAGGGAAAACATTGGATCAGATGTACTGGTATTACAGTCGAATACACGTAACTGCAAAGACACGAGGGAGGAGCTGGCCAGAGCTGACTGGAAGGAGAGCCGAGCAGGAAAAATAGTGGAGCAGCAATGGCAGGAGTTTCTGGGGTAATTCAGGAGGCCCAGCAGAAATTCATTCAAGGAAGAAGAAAAAACTAAAAGGAGGATGAGGCAACCGTGGCTGACAAGTCAGGGACACCATGAACACAAAAGAAAAAGCGTACAATGTGATGAAGATTAATGGGAAGCGAAAGTAAAGTATCAGGAAATGTTTAAAAACTAGAGTAAATCTAAAGAAGCAATTAAAAGGGGGAGAAGATGAAATATGAGGGGAAGGTAGCTAGTAATATGCAACAAGGATACAAGAGGGTTTTTTTTAGATTCTGGATGTTGCCTGAACTGCTGTGCTCTTCCAGCACCACTAATCCAGAATCTGGTTTCCAGCATCTGCAGTCATTGTTTTTACCTCGGGTTTTTTTAGATATCTACAAGGTAAAAGAGAGGCAAGATTGGACATTGTACTGCTGGAAAATGAGGCTGTGGATGTAGTAATAGGGATCAAAGAAATGGTGGAGGGATTAAACAGGTAAAAACTAAATAAATGCGGATGCTGAAAACCAGAAACAAATACAGAAATTGCTGGAAAAGCTCAGCAGTTCTGGCAACCAGTGAGTTCTGAGGACGAGTCACTGGATCCAAACTGAATTCGGTACTTTGCATCAGTTTTCACAGTGGAAGAAACTAATAGCTTATCAGAACTTCAAGAGGGGCAGTGGACAAAGGTGAGTGCAGTAGCCATCACTAAGGAGATGGTGCTGAAGGAGCTGAAAGGGCCAAAGGTGGATAAATCACCTGGACCAGATGGACACACCCCAGATTTCTGAAGGGGGTTGCTGAGGAGCTTGTAGAGACATTGGGGGTAATGGTTCAGGTATGATTGAAGTCAAACAGGGTCCCACAGGACTGGAAAATGGCAAATGTAACATGCCTGTTGAAAAAGGGAAGGAGGCAGAAGATAGGAAACTACAGGCCAGTTAGCCTGGCTTCAGTCATTTGTAAGATTGTAGAGTCTGTTATTAAGAATGGGATTGTGGAGTATTGGAAGTGCATGGTAAAATAGGGCTGAGTCAGCATGGCTTCGTCAAGGGGAGTCATGCCTGACAAATCTGTTGGAATTCTTTAAGCAGCAAAAGAGTAAAGTTAGACAAAGGAGAGCCAGTGGACGTGATCTATTTGAATTTCTGGAAGCCCTTTGACAAGGTGCTACAACAGGAAGTAGCTCAATAAGATAAGAGCCCATGGTGTTAGGGGCAAGGTACTGGCCTGGATACAGGATTGGCTGACTGGCAGAAGACAGAGAGTGGGGATAAAGGGATCTTTTCAGGATGGCAGCTGGTGACTGGTGGAGTGCCAAAGGGATCTGTTTTGGGACCACAACTATTCACATTATACACTAACAATCTGGCTGGAGGAACTGAGGGCATTGTTGCTAAGTTTATAGCTGACACAAAGATAGGTGGAGGGACAGGTAGTGTTGAGTACACAGGGAGGCTGCGGAAGGACTTGGACAGTCTGGGAGAGTGAACAAAGAAACCGCGGATGGCATACAATGTGGGAAAGTGTGAGGTTATGCACTTTGGTCAAAACAACAGAGGCTTGGATTATTTTCTAAATGGGCAAAAGGTTCAGAAATCTGAACCACAAAGTGACTTGGGAGCCCCAGTTGAGGGTTCTCTTTAAGTTAACAGGTTCAATTGGAAGTTCAGAAGGCAAACGCAATGTCAGCATTAATTTCAAGAGGGCGAGTATACAAGAGCAGAGATGTACTGCTGGGGCTGTATAAGGCTGGAAAATTGTGAGTAGTTTTAGTCCTCATATCTAAGGAAGGAATGTGCAAGAATTGGAGGAGGTCCAGAGGAGGTTTACAAGAATGATCCTGGGGATGAAGAGCTTGTCATAGGAGGATTGGTTGAGGACTCTGAGTCTGCACTTAATGGAGTTTAGAAGAATAAGTGGGAGGTGGAGGGGTGTGATTGAAACTTCCAGAATACTGAGAGGCCGTGGAGGGAAGAAACTGTTTCCACCAATAGGAGAGATTAGGACCTGAGGGCACAGCTTCAGATGGTCATGATTGTTGGAGGTCAGTCATCTCAGCTCAAGGACATCTCTGCAGGAGTTCCTCAGGGTAATGTCCGAGGCTCAACCATCTTCAGCTGCTTCATCAATAACCTTCCCTCCATCATAAGTTCACAAGGAGGGATGTTCACCAAAGATTGCACAATGTACAGTACCACTCATGACTCCTCAGATACTGAAGCAGTCCATGTTCAAATGCAACAAGATCTGGATAATGTCCAGACTTGGGCTGACAAGTGGCAAGTAACATTTGTACTATACAAATGCCAGGCTATGATCATCACCAATAAGAGACAATCCAACCGCTGCCCCTTGACATTCAATAGTGTTACCATCACTGAATCTTCCATCAGCAACCTTGGGGTTACAGTTGACCAGAAACGACACTGCACTCACCATATAAACACAGTGGCTACAAAGGCAGGTCAGAGGTTAGGAATGCTGTGGTAAGTAACTCACCTCCTGACTCCCCAAAGTCTATCCACCATCTACAAGGCACAAGGCAGGAGTGTGATGGAATACTCCCCACTTGCCTGGATGAGTGCAGCCCCAACAACACCATCCAGAAGAAAGCAGCCCTCTTGATTAGCCATGTTTCCACAGACATCCACTCCCTCTGCCACTGACACTCAGTAACAGCAGTGTGTACTATCGACAAGATGCACTGCAGAGATTCACCCAAAGATCCTCAGACAGCATCTTTCAAATCTTTGACGACTTTCATTAGGATGGACAATAGCAGCAGATATATGGGAACACCACCCCCTGCAAATTCCTCTCTAAGCCACTCACCATCCTGACTTGAAAATATATCACCGTTCCTTCAGGGTCACTGGGTCAGAATCCTGGAGTTCCCTCCTTAAGGGCATTCTGGGTAATCCTACCATACATTAACTGCAGAGATTCCAGAAGGCAGCTCATCACCACTTTCTCAGGATGGTACAGCCAGCGATATTCAAATCCCACAAGTGAATTTGAAAACGATCACTCAGCACTGACCCTCCGACAGTGCGGCACTCCCTCAGCACTGACCCTCCGACAGTGCGGCACTCCCTCAGCACTGACTCTCCGACAGTGCCCCCTCCCTCAGCACTGACCCTCCGACAGTGCCCCCTCCCTCAGCACTGACCCCCCGACAGTGCCCCTTCCCTCAGCACTGACCCTCCGACAGTGCCCCCTCCCTCAGCACTGACCCCCCGACAGTGCCCCCTCCCTCAGCACTGACCCCCCGACAGTGCCCCCTCCCTCAGCACTGACCCTCCGACAGTGCGGCACTCCCTCAGCACTGACTCTCCGACAGTGCCCCCTCCCTCAGCACTGACCCTCCGACAGTGCCCCCTCCCTCAGCACTGACCCCCCGACAGTGCCCCCTCCCTCAGCACTGACCCCCTGACAGTGCCCCCTCCCTCAGCACTGACCCCCCGACAGTGCCCCCTCCCTCAGCACTGAC
Organism: Chiloscyllium plagiosum; assembly: GCF_037043375.1. Taxonomy (NCBI): domain Eukaryota; kingdom Metazoa; phylum Chordata; class Chondrichthyes; order Orectolobiformes; family Hemiscylliidae; genus Chiloscyllium; species Chiloscyllium plagiosum. The sequence continues at coordinate 133,751,904 of NW_028270144.1, forward strand.
CCCCCGACAGTGCCCCCTCACTCCGCACTGACCCTCCGACAGTGCGGCTCTCCCTCAGCACTGACCCTCTGACAGTGCGGCACTCCCTCAGCACTGACCCTCCGACAGTGCGGCACTCCCTCAGCACTGGCCCCCCGACAGTGCGGCTCTCCCTCAGCACTGACCCTCCGACAGTGCGGCTCTCCCTCAGCACTGACCCCCCGACAGTGCGGCTCTCCCTCAGCACTGACCCCCCGACAGTGCGGCACTCCCTCAGCACTGACCCCTCAACAGTGCCCCCTCCCTCAGCACTGACCCCCCGACAGTACCCCCTCCCTCAGCACTGACCCCCCGACAGTGCGGCACTCCCTCAGCACTGACCCCCCAACAGTGCCCCCTCCCTCAGCACTGACCCCCCGACAGTACCCCCTCCCTCAGCACTGACCCCCCGACAGTGCGGCACTGTCTGATTTCTGAATGTCAGGGTCAGCCTGAATGTTGATCTGACGTGACTCAATTGTCCTCCCTCCCTCCCCCACCTATGCCCCCACCCTGAATGATCAGACACTTGTTTGGAATGTTGTTTGTGTGTCTAACTGTCCAAGAGGAACGCAATCCGTGTCACACGGTCTCATTCCACATCTGCCACATTCCTGCTGCTGGTTGCCTTGGCGTCTGAGGTCAGGTCCTGTGGGATCTGTGGAGTGTGTTAAATACAAACAGATGGCCAGGCAGCACTGTGCAGTTCCGACTAACGCTACCACATCACACTCTGTCAGCAATCTGCTCATTACATACACAGCACCCAGTCTAACACTGTCATGGTCAGCAGGGAAAGGATGTAAACCCAGACCACAGCCCTGGCAAAGCACCTCTCCCCCAAATACCAGACAGCAGGAGAGAAAGAAAGAGACTCACAGAGAGAGGGCGAGAGGGGGAGAAACAACAGAAGAGATCGAGACAAAGTGAGGCAGAGAGAAAGAGCGAGAGTGAAAAACAGAGAAAGTGAAGGATAGACAGAGAGAATGAGAGAGAAAGTGAGACAAGAGAAAAGGGAGGGGCAGAGAAAGTGGGAGGGAGAGAGAGTGAGAGAGAGAGAGAGAGAAAAGAGAGAGAGAGCCAGATAGAGGGCTTGAGGTACAATAAGAGAAACTGATTCAGAGACAGAAGAAAAGAGAGAACGAGAGAGACAGACAGACAGATGTTGAGAGGGAGACAGAGAGACAGGGAGTGAGAAAGCAAAGGGAAACAAAGAAACAGAGATACAGAAAGTGTTTGGCAAAGTAAAGGAAAAGCAGAGACACACCCTAATGGATGTCATTCCAGGGTCTTACTTGGCTCATGTTCCCCCTCATTGGGATAACAGCAGAAATCAAACACTGCCGATTCCAAAATTAAAGTATTTTTAAAAATAGACAAATTCCCAATGTCTCTGATCTTCATATCCAGGTTGACAGAAATCATGGACTAAGTTTTCGAATTTAACAAGAATGCCTATTTATTATTAATTTAGCAACCCTAATTCCAGGTAGAGACCCATTGATATGTAACTCGACTGTTATCACTCTAAATCACCCACAACTTGATTCATGAACCTCTAGAATGGACTGGGGAATATGATTTATTTTAATCTAAATGGTTTCACTTGACATTGGTACAGCCCATTGCAGTAAAAAAAATTGGAAATTTCTTTTGCCCTGATGTTAATGTCACTGAGCAGTCCCCGTTTGGGAGATCACCCTTAGAGCAGAAAGGCATACTGTGCAATCCTATCGATACAGTCCTGTGACAGTGGAACTGGAATGGTCTTTGTGACTGCATTCACTGAATTTCTGTAATCGATATAGAATCTAGTTGACCCATCCAGGTTAAGAATTAACTACTGGTGAACTCCAGCTATTTTAACCAGGTTCATTCCAGCACACACTGAATCTCTGTTTTCACCTGAGCGTGTTTCACCGGGCCTAGCTGACAGGGTGTTGTTTTCTTTGTCCTGATTCTCCTACATCCACATTGTGTCTAGTTATTATAGAACAGAAAATGTGTTGCTGGAAAAGCGCAGCAGGTCAGGCAGCATCCAGGGAACAGGAGAATCGACGTTTCGGGCATAAGCCCTTCTTTACGAACCTCATTTTCTCCTTAATATAGAACACCCAGGCAAATCTCTGCAGATTGCCTTATACTTTCTAACTGGCCTGACAGTATCCTCCTGTTCTCCTCTCTCTAAGTTTGACAGCACAGTATCAAACTGTTTGAAGTTTCCTGTGTTCGTTAGTCGGATTGTAAGACGCTGGTTTTCAGCACTAGCTACCTTTCTTCCCAGTCTTCCTTACTGTCTCTGACATCCTCCACTCATCTTACCACCTGACACTACACCTTTATGAAGTCCTGGCCATCTAAAATACCTGTTTCTCAATGTCAGTGCTTTCTGTGTTCCTTTTGGTCCTGCCATAGGAACATTCTGCTGAACGATTGTCATTCTTAGTATTTCAGTGACCCTAAAATCTATTTGACATATTACTGTGATTTCTGGTGAATGCCTTTGCTTTGCCATTGCTCTGATCATTGCATGCTATGGGAAAATACCTGGAACCTATTTCTGTATTTGTTCAGATTTTCCATGATTGCAGATGAAGCTGTGACTTTCAATCCTGCTAAAGCATTCCCAAAAGGTACATCAACTCTATGTCCAGATAATTTCTTAACTTATGCTGACAACCACTAATCCAGACAACACGTCCCACTCCAATTGGATCTTGTGGAATGGAACTAGGATATACTTTATATCTAAACCATTTACCAATATTCTGGCTTTCACTGAAATCTTTGGAGGGAAAACTTAATTCTTCTCAATCAACAGAGCTTGAGTAGCACCTATATCCTTTCATATAGTTATAACCTTGAATGTTGCCTTTGAAGAAAATGTGATTGTAGACAAAACTCCTCATCTGTCCATCTACCCAATGTATTCTTCTGCACTCACAGCAATGTCTACCTGAAGGGTCTTTGTGTTTTTATAATTATCCATGGTCCTTTCCTTCTGGGTTTCTCTATCAGACTCATTCTTATGAACTCCAATGAGTTCCTTGAGTTGCCCTCTCAACTTCAAGCATTCTGCACAAATGTATCCCATCTTGTTACAAGAAGACACCTCGTCCTCACCTCCACCTTCAATGCTTTCCTTTTCTGATCTGAGGAGAAGACTTTGGGTCATTCCCAGCTATGCATTCCTTTCCTTGGTTACTGGCCTCTTTTTCAATCATCCATTTCTATCCCTTTCAAATCTATAAGGGTGGTGGAAAAAGATTTAGTTTTATGGATGAGTTTACACTCAGAAGGGTTTAACTGAGTGTGGCAGGGGAACAGAATTCAGAGCAATAGGTCAGCAAGTGAAGTGACCAAGGAGAAGTCAGAGACTAAGGTCATAGAGTCATAGAGATATACAGCATGGATACAAACCCTTCGGTCTAGCCCGTCCATGCTGACCAGATATTCCAACCCAATTTAGTCACACCTGCCAGCACCCGGCCTATATCCCTCCAAACCCTTCCTATTCATATACCCATCCAAATGCCTCTTAAATGTTGCAGTTGTACCAGCCTCCACCACATCCTCTGGCAGCTCATTCCATACACGTACCACCCTCTGCATGAAAACGTTGACCCTTAGATCTCTTTTATATCTTTCCCCTCTCACCCTAAACCTATGCCCTCTAGTTCTGGACTCCCCCACCCCAGGGAAAAGACTTTGTCTATTTATCCTATTGATGCCCCTCATGATTTTGTAAACCTCTATAAGGTCACCCCTCAGCCTCCAACGCTCCAGGGAAAACAGCCCCAGCCTGTTCAGCCTCTCCCTCTAGTTCAAATCCTCCAACCCTGGCAACATCCTTGTAAATCTTTTCTGAAACCGTTCAAGTTTCACAACATCTTTCCGATAGGAAGGAGACCAGAATTGCACATAATATTCCAACAGTGGCCTAACCAATGTCCTGTACAACCGCAACATGACCTCCCAACTCCTGTACTCAATACACTGACCAATAAAGGAAAGCATACCAAACGCCTTCTTCACTAACCTATCTACCTGCGACTCCACTTTCAAGGAGCTATGAACCTGCACTCCAAGGTCTCTTTGTTCAACAACACTCCCTAGGACCTTACCATTAAGTGTATAAGACCTGCTAAGATTTGCCTTTCCAAAATGCAGCACTAAGAGGAAGAACAAACAGGAGGATGTTACTGAACATGGCAACTGAAAACCAAAAGGAGTTCAAACAGACTGGCTTTATCATTGAAAAATGTGGCAAGTGGAGCATATGAGTTGAAGGGTGGAAGTGAACACCCTCATTAGTCTGACTGAGCTTTGTGGACACCACTTGATTGAAGGCAATTGCACAGCCTCATTCAGACCGTATCCTGAACATAGGGACCCTAGGTCAGCCGCAGCAAAACAAAGTCAAGCTTTGGCAAAACGATTCAAACTTTCTTTAGAATCCAGGCTGGAAAGCCATTGTAATTGCTGCCAGTATGTTGACTTGAGACAGTGGAAGAGTAAGTGAACTGTATGCAGGAAAGTGCACCCCCTGGAAAGTCCATCTACATCTGGTTTGGAACAGTTAAACTACTTAGCAACATCCAAATCAGAACCAATCAAAATAAACATCCGGTTAAATGGTCACTGGGTTCTAATGGCAGTCGATACTGTGTGCAGCTGTATCAGTGATTGCAGAATCAGTCTTTAACAACATCCGGTCTGGACCACAACACTTAGGTTTACACAAAATCCCTGCTAGACTGAGAACCTATACCAAGGGCCCTTTACAGATTAAGGACACAACTTCGGGTCTGGTCTGTCATGTGAAGCTGCTGGTTCAGTTCCCAATGATTACAGTGAAAGGCTCAGGCCCAAGCTTGATGGGACACAATTCCTTGAGAAAGATTTACCTTGATTGGCTCAAAATCCTTTGATTAGGAAATAGCTGTCTGAATGAAGTCCTAATTAAATATCTGGAAGTTTTTCAGGAAGGTTTAGGGGCTATCAGAGGAGCCAAGATCATCTTGCATGTTGACCAGGAAGTAGTTCAATGATTCTCAAAGACCTACCCTGTGCCGTTTACCTTGTGGGGAAAAAGAGAGGCAGAAATCAGAAGGTTGGAAAGCAAAGGATCATCAAACCAGTCCAGTTTGTGGAATGGCCAGCACTGCTCGTACCGATTGTGAAGCTGGATGGGTGAGTTTGCGGGGATTTGTGGAGATTTGTGGGCGGCACGGTGGCCCAGTGGTTAGCACTGCTGCCTCACAGCGCCTGTAGACCCGGGTTCAATTCCCGACTCAGGCGACTGACTGTGTGGAGTTTGCACATTCTCCCCGTGTCTGCGTGGGTTTCCTCCGGGTGCTCCGGTTTCCTCCCACAGTCCAAAGATGTGCGGGTCAGGTGAATTGGCTATGCTAAATTGCCCGTAGTGTTAGGTTAAAGGGGTAATGGTAGGGGTATGGGTGGGTTGCGCTTCGGCGGGTCAGTGTGGACTTGTTGGGCCGAAGGGCCTGTTTCCACACTGTAAGTAATCTAATCTAATCTAATCTAAATGATAAACTGCTTTTCACAGCTGGATAAATACTCAATCCCTCGCAGAGATATTTATACACAAAGCTGGCAAAGGAGTTGTCCTTCACAAAGCTGGGAGTAAGCCATGCGTACTTGCAATTGTGGTTAGATGAGGATTCCCTGAAGTATGTTACAATTAATACCCATAATGGTGTGTATAGATATACGAGACTGCCATTTCGGGTATCATCAGCCTGTGCCATTTATCAGCGGATCATGGAGAACATTTTACTCCAGGTCGCCATTTATGGAGATGATGTGCTAATAATGGGGGAGACCAAGAGGGAGAATTGGACATAGTCCTGAGACTTTTCTCCCAGGAGGGAGGAATGTGTGTTCCAAGCTGCAGAGTTGACAAGGGCTTGGGCTTGGAGAGACCCGTTGGAAGATAAAGTGAGCTGAAAATGTGTTGCTGGAAAAGCGCAGCAGGTCAGGCAGCATCCAGGGAACAGGAGAATCGACGTTTCGGGCATAAGCCCTTCTTCAGGAAGATAAAGTGAGGGCAATCAAAGGTATCTTGGCTCCTACGTCTGTCCCGGAGCTTACTTCTTTCCTTGGGCTGGTGAATTATTACAGAAAATTCATACATAACCTGGCCTCCATTCTGGCATTTTTACATCAACTCTTTTTTATGTGAAAAAAAAGGGTCAACCTTGGAAATGGTCATGTAGCCAAGCCACAGCCTTCAGGGAAGTGAAGAAACAGCTATCATCCTTGAAGGTGCTGGCATATCATGGTTCCAAGTGCGATCTGGTATTGACGTGTGCCTCCCAGTACAGCATTGGGGAAGTATTAGCTCATAGGTGGCCCAATGGAGAGGAATGCCCAATAGCCCACTTTGGCAAATGTACAGTTTAAATGCACCCAGACAGAGAAAGGAGGTTTGGCGGTCGGATTTGGAGTCAGAAAGTTCCACCAACATCTTTATGGATGTAAATTTGTAATAATAACAGACCTCAAACCCCTGCTTGGCTTACCTGAAGTGGGCAAGGCAGTGCCATCCATAGATTCAGGCTGAATTCAGGGGTGGACTCTAATATTAAGTCCAGGCGGCCAAGTAGCAAATGTGGATGCAATGAACGACCTCCTACTGACAGGTACATCACCTGTGGTACTGACACTGGAAGAGTCCAGAATGATTTTAAATTATCCAGACAGACGCTCAATCACAGCTGACAATATCAGACTTTGGATGCAGAAAGGTTCAGTCCTGGCAAAACTGAAACAGCTGGTGGTGATGGAGGGAACCAAAGGGCAATCACAGCCGGGACTGAAACCTTCTTGGCCTTGGAGAGACCAGACCGTAGTAGAGAACGGCATATTATTATGGGATCTAGAGTGATTGTCCCGAACGGAGGTCACTGCCAGGTACCAGGTAAGCTTCACCAGGGTCATCCAGGGGTTTGCACATTGAAGATGGATGTCTGGTGACCAGGGTTGGATGCAGACATAACCGTTTTTTGGGGCAGTGCCCAGAGTGCCGAAAAAGACAAAGGTTGCCGCCACCATTAATGGGAATGGCCGGGTAAACCCTGGACTCGGTTCCATGTTGAATGGGCAGGTCCTTTCAATGAGTTAATGTTCATGGTCATTGTGGACACCCACTCAAAGTAGCTGGACATGCATAGAGTTAATTTGTCAAACGCGGGGTTGTCAATAGAAAACTTGTGGACATCTTTTGCAATACTCGGACTTTCAGAAGTGTTGGATATAGACAATAGGCCATTGTTTGTCAGCAGGGAATTTGAGTATTTCTTCAAGTTGAATGGCATTCAACTTTTAGGGAGAGCTGTATACCATCCTTCGTCCAATGGAGTCCAAATGTTGAAGATAGGCTTAAAGAAACAGCCCACAGCTTCACTATGTACCAAACTGTCCTGGTTCCTGTTGATTTTAGGACCACTCCTAATGTAACTACAGGAATAGCTCCAACAGAGCTGCTACTGAGGAGAGGATTCACACCAGGTTAGATCTAATCTGCCTGGACCTGAAGGGGGAATGCCAGACACAACACTCCACTAAGCAAGAGAGACAGTTTACTTCAGGGGGTGGAGTTTGATGTCAGAACCACAGGAATAGCCCTGCATGGGTAAGAGGCGTGGTCAAGGTGAGGTCAGGTCCCATGATGTATAAAGTTCGGGTCGGTGCACTGGGTCTGAACAAGCATGTGGACCATATGAAAGCTGCAACCTCACAAACGGGGAAGGAACATTCGGAAAGACTGTTGAAAACTTTGGGTTCTCCCTCTCCAATAAGTATTGAAGGGACTTCAGAATCTGAAGAGGAAAATGAATTTTTTCTGAGACACTCCAGGCACAAGAGGCAAGCTACTGTGTGTTACTCACTGTCTGTATCAGAGGCAGAGTTGGAGGAACCTGACCCGGTGCTAAAAGTCACCAGGAGGATCTACAAGAAAAAGATCCTGCCTACATCCTTGGACTCAAAGGGATAGGGATGGATTGATTGTAATGAGGTAAGTCAAGTGGGCCTCATAGAATATGAGTTCCCTGATTGGGGCAGTTAGTCTGGTCCAATCAGGGAGCCCTGGCTGACAGTTAGAATCAAGAGGGTCAGGGGTTCTGTTTACTGTAACAGCTGGCTCTCAGGGAGCTGGATCAGTGTCAAGAATTCTCCCCGTGTAAATAAAGGGTGACTCTGGGGCATTAATTCAGGTATGTTGTGGATCAGTCAGAGGTTCAAAGGTTATGGAGAGAAGCCAGGAGAATGGGTTGAGAAATGTATCAGCCTTGATCAATGATTGAATAGACCTGATGGGCTAAATGGCCTAATTCTGCTCTTCCTGTACCTTATTGAGTTATGGCCTTTATTGGTTCCAGTACATTGCTGCATTAAGCTGAGCACATTGGGAATCACTTGTATACAGTTGTATATTGTGGATGGGAAATTTGTGCCTTTGCTCTATTCTTTTGTGCTTAAGGGTAACAGTCACATAAACAGAATAGGATTGGATTTGCTGTAAAGGAATTAAACCTGACAAACGTCGACCTAGGCACCGGCAAAGATAATGGCAGAAACAGCCCTGTTGACCCTGTAAAGTCCTCCTTACTAGCATCAGGGAGCTAGTGCCAACACTAGGAAAACTACCTCACAGATGAGTCAAGTAACAGCCTGACACAGTCGTACTCATGGAATCCTATTATAGGGAAAATACAGAGGCTTTGGAGAGGGTGCAAAGAAGGTTTACCAGGATGCTGCCTGGACTGGAGGGCTTGCCGTATGAAGAAAGGTTGAATAAACTCGGACTTTTCTCTCTGAAGAGAAGGAGGAAGAGAGGAGACCTGATCAAGGTGTACAAAATAATGAGAGGAATAGATAGAGTCAATAGCCAGAGACTTTTCCCCAGGGCAGGATTGACTGGTACAAGGGGTCATAGTTTGAAGATATTAGGAGGAAGGTATAAAGGAGACATCAGAGGGAGGTTCTTTACGCATGGAATGCGTTGCCAGCGGTGGTGGTGGAAGCAGAGTCATTGGAGACATTTAAGCAACTGCTGGACATACACATGGATAGCAGTGAGTTGAGGGGTGTGTAGGTTAAGTCACTATATTTCACATAATGCGCGGCACAGTGGCTCAGTGGTTAGCACTGCTGCCTCACAGCACCAGGATCCCAGGTTCAATTCCATCCTCGGGTGACTCTGTGTGGAGTTTACACATTCTCCCCGTGTCTGCGTGGGTTTCCTCCGGGTGCTCTGGTTTCCTCCCACAATCCAAAGATGTGCAGGTTAGGTGAATTGGCCTTGCTAAATTGCCCGTAGTGTTAGGTAAGGGGTAAATGTAGGGGAATGGGTTTTGGTGGTTTGTTCTTCAGAGGGTCGGTGTGGACTGGTTGGGCCGAAGGGCCTGTTTCCACACTGTAGGGAATCTAATCTAATCATACATTAGGATTAAATCTCGGCACAACATCATGGACCAAAAGGTCTGTTCTGTGCTGTATTTTTCTATGTTCTATCTTACAGACAATGTCCCAGACACCACCATATTATCACCAGACAATTAACGTAGACAGCAAGGCATTATCCTGGAGACCTGGCGTTGAATCTCTCCATGATAGATGGTGGAATTGAACTCAATTAGCAAAAAGAAAATCAACATCTGCAATTAAAAGTCTAATGATAACAATGAAACCATTGTGGGTTGTTGGAAAAACCCATTTGATTCACTAATGTCTTTTGGGAAGGAAACTGCCATCCCTTCATGGTCAGGCTTACATGTGACTCCAGACCCAGATGTTTAAGAGTCCTCCGGGTCAATTATGGAGGAATAATAAATACTGGCCAAGCCACTGAGTCCCATGTCCCATGAACATAGAAAAATACAGCACAGTACAGGCCCTTTGGCCCTCGATGTTGCGCCGATCCAAGACCACCTAACCTACACTAGCCCACTATCCTCCATATGCCTATCCAATGCCCGTTTAAATGCCCATAAAGAGGGAGAGTCCACCACTGCTACTGGCAGGGCATTCCATGAACTCACGTCTCGCTGAGTAAAGAATCTACCCCTAACATCTGTCCTATACCTACCACCCCTTAATATAAAGCTATGCCCCCTCGTAATAGCTGACTCCATACGTGGAAAAAGGTTCTCATGATCAACCCTATCTAAACCCCTAATCATCTTGTACACCTCTATCAAGTCACCCCTAAACCTTCTTTTCTCCAATGAAAACAGCCCCAAGTGCCTCAGCCTTTCCTCATACGATCTTCCTACCATACCAGGCAACATCCTGGTAAACCTCCTCTGCACCCCTTCCAGTGCCTCCACATCCTTCCTATAGTATGGTGACCAAAACTGCACACAATACACCAGATGCAGCCCCACCAGAGTCTTATACAACTGCAACATGACCCCTGGGTTCCGGAACTCAATTCCTCTACCAATAAAAGCCAGTATGCCATATGCACTATTTACCTGGGTGGCAACTTTCAGAGATCTGTGTACATGGACACCAAGATCCCTCTGCTCATCCACACTACCAAGTATCCGACCGTTAGCCCAGTACCCCGTCTTTTTGTTACTCTTACCAAAGTGAATCACCTCACACTTGAACTCCATTTGCCACCTTTCTGCCCAGCTCTTCAACTTATCTATATCCCACTGTAACCTGATACATCCTTCCCCACTGTCAACAACTCCACCGACTTTTGTATCATCTGGAAACCTGCTCACCCAACCTTCTACCCCTCCTCCAGGTCATTTATAAAAATGACAAACAGCAATGGTCCCAAAACAGATCCTTGCGGAACACCGCTAGTAACGGCACTCCAAGATGAACCTTTACCATCAACTACTACCCTCTGTCTTCTTCCAGCCAGCCAATTCCTAATCCAAACCTCCAACTCACCCTCAATGCCATACCTCTGTATTTTTTGCAGTAGCCTACCATGGGGAACCTTATCAAACGCCTTACTAAAATCCATATACACCACATCTACCGCTTTACCCTCGTCTATCTCCTTAGTCACCTTCTCAAAGAATTCAATAAGATTTGTGAGGCATGACCTGCCCTTCACAAAACCATGCTGACTATCCTTGATCACATTATTCCTATCCAGATGTTCATCAATCCTATCCCTTACAATTCTCTCTAAGACTTTGCCCACAACAGAAGTGAGACTCACCGGCCTATAGTTACTAGGGTTATCCCTACTCCCCTTCTTGAACAAGGGAACCACATTTGCTAGCCTCCAATCTTCTGGCACTACTCCTGTAGACAACGAGGACATAAAAATCAAGGCCAATGGCTCTGCAATCTCCTCCCTTGCTTCCCAGAGAATCCTAGGATAAATGCCATCAGGCCCGGGGGACTTATCTATTTTCACCCTTTCCAGAATTTCCAACACCTCTTCCCTACATACCTCAAAGCTGTCCATTCTAATTAATTGTGACTCAGTACTCACATTGACAACAATGTCCTGTTCCTGATTGAATACTGACGAAAGGTATTCTTTCAGTGTCTCCCCAATCTCTTCAGCCTCCACACGCAACTTCCCACTACTATCCTTGACTGGACCTATTCCTACCCTAGTCATTCTTTTATTCCTGACATACCTATAGAAAGCCTTAGGGTTTTCCCTAATCCTACCACCTAAGGACCTTTCATGTCCCCTCCTTGCTGCTCTTAGCTCTCTCTTCAGGTCCTTCCTGGTTACCTTATAACTCTCAATCGCCCCAATTGAACCTCACACCTCATCTTTACATAGGCCGCCCTCTTCCATTTAACAAGGGATTCCGATTCCTTATTAAACCACGGCTCCCTCACATGACCCTTTCCTCCCTGCCTGACGGGTACATACTTATCAAGGACACTCAATAGTTGCTCCTTGAACAAGCTCCACATATCAATTGTGCCCATGCCTTGAAGCTTACTTTACCAAGCCACGCATCTTAAGTCGTGCCTCACCGCATCATAATTTCCCTGCCCCCAGCTATAACTCTTGCCCTGCAGTGCACACTTATCCCTCTCCATCACTAGAGTAAAAACAGTATGAGATGTATGAAGAGAGACTAGATCAGTTAGGACTATATTCACTGGAGTTTAGAAGAATGATGGGGAATCTCATAGAAACCTATAGCATTCTTACAAGACGAGACAGGGTAGATGGAGGAAGAATGTTCCACGTGGTGGTGAGCCCAGAACCAGGGGTCACAGTTTATGAATCGGTGATGATGAGAAGTGTCTTCACTGCGGTGAGCCTGTGGAATTCTCTACCACAGAAAGTGGCTGAGGCCAAATGTTGAATGTTTTCAAGGAGGAGTTACATGTGGTTCTGAGGGCGAGAAGGGTCAATGTGTATGAGGGAGAAAGTGGAACAGGGGAAGGGTCAACGTGTATGAGGGAGAAAGTGGAACAGGGGAAGGGTCAATGTGTATGAGGGAGAAAGTGGAACAGGGGAAGGGTCAACGTGTATGAGGGAGAAAGTGGAACAGGGGAAGGGTCAATGTGTATGAGGGAGAAAGTGGAACAGGGGAAGGGTCAACGTGTATGAGGGAGAAAGTGGAACAGGGGAAGGGTCAACGTGTATGAGGGAGAAAGTGGAACGGGGAGGGGTCAATGTGTATGAGGGAGAAAGTGGAACAGGGGAAGGGTCAACGTGTATGAGGGAGAAAGTGGAACAAGGGACTGAGTTGGATAATCAGCCTTCATTGTATTGAATGGTGGAGCAGGCTTGAAGGGCTGAATGGCCTCCTGCTCCTATTTTCTATGTTTCTATGTCTCTGTCCGGTCAACTACTCTTGCACCATTTGATCTAGGTTTGATACTATCTTTAATGTTTTAAATTATCAATGGATGGTGGATCTGTCTTTTAGAATATTTTTACTCATTGGTGAAATAACTCCACAGAGGCTGGTATCCTGTCACCAAGTTACCCTTTATTTACACATGAGCAGTCCTTGACTTTAGTACAGCCTCATACAGAGTCAACTATCAGTGTCAGCATCTCTGGTATTGCTGATATACACCATTTTTATCTGTCAGCCAGGGCTCCCTGATTGGACCATATTAACTGCCCCAATCAGGAATCTCATATTCTATGAAGTCAAGCGGGCTGACCTCCTTACCCGTTGGAATGCAACTATTCTGTGAATTCTGAAAAGGCTCATTGAATGTTTGCTACTTTCTATTGAACCATGCTTCAACTTTGTCAATTAACTTGCGACAGCTTTGCTTCCATATCCTTGTGATTGGAACCACACCTCTCTCCTTCAAACTGAGTCTAAATTCAAATCTCATTGTGGCCACTTCTCTCAAGAGGCACGTTCACAATGAGATCATTAATTAACCTTATCAATTGCACAACGCTTATTGGAAGACTGTTTACCCAGCTGTTAGTTCCAGCAGCGGGAGGAGAAGGCACAGATGAGCTGGAACCAAGGGTTTGTATAAATGGAAATTCACCCAGAAACAAATAGCTAATTGGTCTGTGGAGTAGTGATCAGTTATTGATGACAAAGGCCTTCTGCCTGTCAACAGCGATGTGATTAGTTCCCAGGTAGCTGTACAGCTTGGTGATTGGAACAGGATCGAGAGAAACCTTCAGACCATCATCGACTCAGGAGCTTTCTCTGTTCTCTGCAGTAAAACCCACAGTAAGCCGATAAAAACTTGTTTATTTTGTCTTGAACAGTTGCCAGAGCTGTTTGGGAATCCTTTAAAGGTCAGATCTCAGGACCAGTATGCTCTTGTGAGGATTGAAGGTCAGAATGGCAAGATTTGGGAACCCTGGATGATGAGAGATAATGAATGTTCAGTCAAAATGAAAATGGAGAAAAGCCAGGAGTGGCAATAGCCTATTGCTGTTATCACTGGGTCTCGACTGTTATCCAGAGACCCAGGTAATGTTCTGGGGACCCAGGTTCAAATCCCACCATGGCATATGATGGTATTTGAATTAAAATGTGATGAGGATGTTAGGAGATTACAGGGTGACCTGGACAAATTAGGTGAGTGGGCAGATGCATGGCAGATGCAGCTTAATGTGGATAAATGTATGGTTATCCACTTTGGTAGCAAGAACAGGAAGGCAGACTACTACCTCAATGGAATCAATTTATGTAAAGAGGCAGTACAGAGAGATCTGGGTGTTCTTGTACACCAGTCAATGAAGGTAATCATGCAGGTACAGCAGGTAGTGAAGAAGGCTAATAGCATGCTGGCCTTCATAACAGGAGGAATTGAGTATAGAAGCAAAGAGGTTCTTCTGCAGCTGTGCAGGGCCCTGGTGAGATCACACCTGCAGTACTGTGTGGAGTTCTGGTCTCCAAATTTGAGAAAAGATTTTCTGGCTATTGAGGGAGTGCAGCGTAGGTTCACGAGGTCAATTCCTAGAATGGCAGGATCACCTTACACTGAAAGACTGAAGCAACTGGGCTTGTATACCCTTGAGTTTCGAAGATTGAGAGGTGGTCTGATTGAGACGTATAAGATTATGAAAGGATTGAACACTCTGGCAGCAGGAAACATATTTCCACTGATGGGTGAGTGCCGAACCAGAGGACACAGCTTAAAAATACGGGGTAGACCATTTAGGACAGAGGAGAAAGTGAGGTCTGCAGATGCTGGAGATCAGAACTGAAAATGTGTTGCTGGAAAAGCGCAGCAGGTCAGGCAGCATCCAAGGAGGAGGAGAATCGACGTTTCGGGCATAAGCCCTTCTTCAGGAAGGCCTCCACTGCCAGAAGGCAGTGGAGGCCCAGTCTCTGGATTCATTTAAGAAAGAGTTGGATAGAGCTCTCAAAGATAGTGGAATCAAGGGTTATGGAGATAAGGCAGGAACAGGATACTGATTAGGAATGATCAGCCATGATTATATTGAATGGCGGTGCAGACTCGAAGGGCTGAATGGCCTACTCCTGCACGTATTGTCTATTGTCTATTGTCTAAATAAAAATCTGCAATTAACAGTCTAATGATGACCATGAATCTATTGTCAATTGTTTGAAAAACCTATCTGGGTCACTAATGTCCTTTAGGGAAGGAATCTGCCATCCCCACCTATGTGTGACTCCAAACCCACAGCAATGTAGTTGCTCTTAACTGCCCTCTGGGTAATAAATGCTGGTCCAGCCAATGATGCCCTCATCCAGTGAATCATTGCGGTCCCATAAATAAAATATAAGGTTTAGGAAACAGATATCAGACAAGACACTTGAGGAGTATAAAGGAAGTGGGAAAGAAATTAAATAAATAATTAGGAGGCCTACAAGGGCCTTGAATTATCCTTGGCAAGTAGGATTAAGGAGAATCCCAAGGTATTTTATACATATATTAGGAGCAAGAGGGTAGCTGGAGAAAGAATAGATCTGCTCAAGGACAAAGGATAGAACATGGAGCCAGAGGATGTGGGTGATGTCCTGAAAGAGTACTTTGCATCAATATTCACCAAGGAGAAGGACATGGATGATGGAATCAGAAACAAAAGCAGAAATTGCCTAGTTTATGTGTTTCAGCTATCTCAGCTATTTTGCTGAGACTAAATTATTTAAACTATCATGATGAAAGAAATTATTTACTCGAATAATTATGCACTAAAGTTAGTACCCAATTATCCACAATTATATACATTTCCCTAGTGCTTGTTGATTTAATTATTGTCTGCAGCTGTCCTTTATACTCGATTTATCAGCACTATACTTAAGCTTATTAGCACTACCTTTTTGCTATATCTGCGAAAACAACACACTTCCCCATTTCTTACAATGGTTTACTTGTATTTAGATATAAAATACATCTTTTAGGGTTTGTCAGCATGACTTTATGCAGGAGAGGTCTTGTTTCAAAAATTTGATTGAGTTTTTTGAGGAAGTGACAACGTTGCTTGATGAGAGCAGGGCAGTGAATTTTATCCTCATGGACTTTACTCAAGAATTTGACAAAGTCCCTCATGATAATCTGGTCCTGAAGGTTAAGACACATGGAATCCATGGTGAGTTGGTAAAAGTTGGATACGAAATTGTCTTGTCACAGAAGACAGAGAGAAGTTGTGAAGGGGTGTGTTTCTGACTGGAGATCTGTGACCAGTGATATTCTGCAAGGATCAATGTTGGGATCTCTGTTGTTTGTAATATATATAAATTATTTAGATGAAACTGTTGCTGGTCTGACTCGTAAGTTTGCAAATGATATGAAAATTGTTGGAGTTGTGGATAGTGAGGAAGGTTGCCAAGGGATACAGTGGGATTCAGATCAGTTGGAAAGTCGGGCAGAGAAACGGCTAACAAGTGTGAGGTGATGCATTGTGGGAGGTCAAATGCATAATGAAAGGATACAGTAAATGACCAGACCCTTAGGAGCTTGGATATACAGAGGGATCCTAGGGTGCAGGTCCATAGCTCTCTGAAAGTAGCAACACCAGAGAATAAAATAGTAAGAAGGTGGATGGCATGCTTACCTTCATCAGTCAGGGCATTGAGTATAAAAGCTAGCAAGTCATGTTGCAGCTGTATAAAACTTTAGGCCACATTTGGAATATTGTACGTTGTTCTGGTCGCCAAACTACAGAAAGGATGTAGAGGCTTTGGAGAGGGTGCTACTAATAAGGCTTATCAGCATGTTGCTTGGATTGGAGTGTATTAGTGATTGGGAGAGATTGGATAAACTTGGATTGTTTTCACTACAGCATCAGAGCGTGAAGGGTAATCTGATAGAAGTATATAAAATTCTTCGAGGCATGGATAGGATGGACAGTCAGAGTCTGTTCACGAGGGTGGAAATGTCAAATGCTTGAAGGTAAAGAGGGAACTTTAAAGGAGATGTCAGGGAAAGATGTTTACAGACAAAAACAAAATCAGAAATTGCTGGGAAAACTCAGCAGGTCTGCCAGCATCTTCTTCAGAAATGAGAAAGGAAAGATTTAAAAGGGACTTGAGGCCTAACTTTTTCACACAGAATGTGGTGTGCGAATGGAACAAACTGCCAGAGAAAGTGGTAGATATAGGTATAGTTACAACATTGAAAAGGCGCTTGGACAGGTGCAAGTATAGGAAAGGTTCAGAGGGACATGAGCCAAACGTGGGTAAATGGGACTAGTTTAGTTTAGGAAACCTGGTCAACAGGGATGAGTTGGGCTGAAGGGTCTGTTTCTGTTCTGTATGATTCTACGACTAGAATGCAACTCACCACCAACTTCTCAAGGGCAACCAGGAACGGACGATGAAAGCTGGTCCAGACAACTATACCCACCTTCCATCAATGATTATAAAAATGGTTTTCAATGCATTGGTACTGGAATAGTTGATAATTATTCATCTATTCTGTATCATTTTGTTATCTTACAAAATTATCGAGTCTCTAAGAAATCACAGAAGATTCTGGGGTTATTTTGTCTGCAGCAAAAAGTGTACAAATGTGCATAAAGTCTCAGCTCATGTCACTTGGAAGGAGGAACTCCATTTGTTCTGCATTTGGACTTGTCTATGTCTCACTGAGTCTGCGCTGTCTCCCATCTGACCAGGGGACAGTCTGCCTGTCTGTTCATCTGTCTGTCTGTCTGCCTCTCAGTCTTTCAGTTTACCTGTCTATAAATCAGTCTCTCACTCTATCTCTGAGTGTGTCAGTCTCTCGGTCCATCTATGTCAGTGAGTCAGTAAGAAATATTTCCAGTTGCTTGCTCCTGGTCCAAGCCACACTCTGATGACAGTGTTCAACTGTCTGCACTAAAAGAGCACTTTCGAATTATGCAGAAAAAACAGTAATTAGAAAATTTGAGATGGGTTTAGAGGCTTCTGTCAAACTAGGTGCTGAATGAGCAGCCTGTAATTATGGACTGTCAGGAATGTAAGAAACAGTCAGTGAGTCCTGATGGGACAATATGTTACTCACAGAGTTTGCAGTTCACCAGGAAGCAGAGACACAAGAGACTGGAATAACTTCTCCAGAAGTGGGAAAAATGCCTCACTTTCCAACATTCAATCTCACAGATTCCATCAGGATGGGCCCTGGCAATAATGCTCCAGAACTTGCCGCTCTCATTGCCAAGCTGTTCCAGTACAGTTACAACATTGGAAACTACCTGACAAGATGGAAAATGGCACAATTATATCGTGCACATAAAACAACAAGACAAATCCAACCTGGCCCATCAGCCTACTCTCAATCATCAGTAAAATGATGGAAAGTGTCATCAATAGTGCTATCAAGCAGCACCTGCTCAGTGACGCCCAGTTTGGGTTCCCCAAGGGGCACTCAGCTCCTGACCTCATCACAGCATGCGGTCAGCAGACATTCCAGAAGACAGCTCACCACCAGCTTCCTGAGGTCAAGCAGAGCTGAAAAATCAACACCGGCAAAGCCTCAGGCATCTATATCACACAAATAGATATAAACGAAAAGACAGACTCTCAAACAATTCAGATATTAAAGCTGTCCCCACTCAGACTAGTCTGCATCTCACTGAACACACACAGGATTCTAACTGAACAATCAACAAGTGGAAAAATATCCTGGGCTGATTCACCCAGGGCAGATATTACACACAGCCATACTGTGGGAGGGTCAGTGCTGAGGGAGTGCCGCACTTTCAGTGGGTCAGAGCTGAGGGAATGGGCACTGTCAGAAGTTCAGTGCTGAGGGAGTGCTGCAGTGTCAGAGGGTCAGTGCTGAGGGAGTGCCGCACTGTCAGAGGGTCAGTGCTGAGGGAGTGCTGCACTGTCAGAGGGTCAATGCTGAGGGAGTGCTGCACTGTTGGAGGGTCAGTGCTGAGGAGGTGCCGCACTGTCGGAGGGTCAGTGCTGAGGGAGTGCCACACTGTCAGAGGGTCAGTGCTGAGGGAGTGCTGCAGTGTCAGAGGGTCAGTGCTGCGGGAGTGCTGCACTGTCAGAGTGTCAGTGCTGAGGGAGTGCCGCACTGTCAGAGGGTCAGTGCTGAGGGAGTGGTCACTGTCAGAGGGTCAGTGCTAAGGGAGTGGGCACTGTCGGAGGGTCAGTGCTGAGGGAGTGCTGCAGTATCAGAGGGTCAGTGCTGAGGGAGTGCCACACTGTCAGAGGGTCAGTGCTGAGGGAGTGGGCACTGTCAGATGGTCAGTGTTGAGGGAGTGCCGCACTGTTAGAAGGTCAGTGCTGAGGGAGTGCTGCACTGTCAGAGGGTCAGTGCTGAGGGAGTGCTGCAGTGTCAGAGGGTCAGTGCTGCGGGAGTGCCACACTGTCAGAGGGTCAGTGCTGAGGGAGTGGGCACTGTCAGATGGTCAGTGTTGAGGGAGTGCCGCACTGTTAGAAGGTCAGTGCTGAGGGAGTGGTCACTGTCATAGGGTCAGTGCTAAGGGAGTGGGCACTGTCAGAGGGTCAGTGCTGAGGGAGTGCTGCAGTATCAGAGGGTCAGTGCTGAGGGAGCGCCGCACTGTCAGAGAGTCAGTGCTGAGGGAATGCTGCAGTGTCAGAGGGTCAGTGCTAAGGGAGTGCTGCAGTGTCGGAGGGTCAGTGCTGAGGGAGTGCTGCAGTGTCAGAGGGTCAGTGCTGAGGGAGTGCTGCACTGTCAGAGGGTCAGTGCTGAGGGAGTGCCGCACTTTCAGTGGGTCAGAGCTGAGGGAATGGGCACTGTCAGAAGTTCAGTGCTGAGGGAGTGCTGCAGTGTCAGAGGGTCAGTGCTGAGGGAGTGCCGCACTGTCAGAGGGTCAGTGCTGAGGGAGTGCTGCACTGTCAGAGGGTCAATGCTGAGGGAGTGCTGCACTGTCAGAGGGTCAGTGCTGAGGGAGTGCCGCACTGTCGGAGGGTCAGTGCTGAGGGAGTGCCGCACTGTCAGAGGGTCAGTGCTGAGGGAGTGCTGCACTGTCAGAGGGTCAATGCTGAGGGAGTGCTGCAGTGTCGGAGGGTCAGTGCTGAGGGAGTGCCGCACTGTCAGAGGGTCAGTGCTGAGGGAGTGCTGCACTGTCAGTGGGTCAGTGCTGAGGGAGTGCCGCACTTTCAGTGGGTCAGAGCTGAGGGAATGGGCACTGTCAGAAGTACAGTGCTGAGGGAGTGCTGCAGTGTCAGAGGGTCAGTGCTGCGGGAGTGCTGCACTGTCAGAGTGTCAGTGCTGAGGGAGTGCCGCACTGTCAGAGGGTCAGAGCTGAGGGAGTGGTCACTGTCATAGGGTCAGTGCTAAGGGAGTGGGCACTGTCAGAGGGTCAGTGCTGAGGGAGTGCTGCAGTATCAGAGGGTCAGTGCTGAGGGAGCGCCGCACTGTCAGAGGGTCAGTGCTGAGGGAATGCTGCAGTGTCAGAGGGTCAGTGCTAAGGGAGTGCTGCAGTGTCGGAGGGTCAGTGCTGAGGGAGTGCTGCAGTGTCAGACGGTCAGTGCTGAGGGAGTGCTGCAGTGTCAGAGGGTCAGTGCTGAGGGAGTGCTGCACTGTCAGAGGGTCAGTGCTGAGGGAGTGCCGCACT
The DNA here is from genome assembly GCF_037043375.1 of Chiloscyllium plagiosum. NCBI lineage: Eukaryota > Metazoa > Chordata > Chondrichthyes > Orectolobiformes > Hemiscylliidae > Chiloscyllium > Chiloscyllium plagiosum. Next base: position 133,772,368 of record NW_028270144.1, read on the forward strand.
TTCAGTGGGTCAGAGCTGAGGGAATGGGCACTGTCAGAAGTTCAGTGCTGAGGGAGTGCTGCAGTGTCAGAGGGTCAGAGCTGAGGGAGTGCCGCACTGTCAGAGGGTCAGAGCTGAGGGAGTGGTCACTGTCATAGGGTCAGTGCTAAGGGAGTGGGCACTGTCAGAGGGTCAGTGCTGAGGGAGTGCTGCAGTATCAGAGGGTCAGTGCTGAGGGAGCGCCGCACTGTCAGAGGGTCAGTGCTGAGGGAATGCTGCAGTGTCAGAGGGTCAGTGCTAAGGGAGTGCTGCAGTGTCGGAGGGTCAGTGCTGAGGGAGTGCTGCAGTGTCAGACGGTCAGTGCTGAGGGAGTGCTGCAGTGTCAGAGGGTCAGTGCTGAGGGAGTGCTGCACTGTCGGAGAGTCAGTGCTGAGGGAGTGCCGCACTGTCAGAGGGTCAGTGCTGAGGGAGCGCCGCACTGTCGGAGAGTCAGTGCTGAGGGAGTGCCGCACTGTCGGAGGGTCAGTGCTGAGGGAGCGGGCACTGTCGGAGGGTCAGTGCTGAGGGAGTGCCGCACTGTTGGAGAGTCAGTGCTGAGGGAGCGCCGCACTGTCGGAGAGTCAGTGCTGAGGGAGTGCCGCACTGTCGGAGGGTCAGTGCGGAGGGTGTGTCGCACTGTTGGAGGGTCAGTGCTGAGGGAATGCCGCACTGTCGGAGGGTCAGTGCTGAGGGAGCGGGCACTGTCGGAGGGTCAGTGCTGAGGGAGTGCTGCACTGTCGGAGGGACAGTGCTGAGGGAGTGCTGCACTGTCAGAGGGTCAGTGCTGAGGGAGCGGGCACTGTCGGAGGGTCAGTGCTGAGGGAGTGCTGCACTGTCGGAGGGTCAGTGCTGAGGGAGTGCTGCACTGTCAGAGGGTCAGTGCTGAGGGAGTGCCGCACTGTCAGAGGGTCAGTGCTGAAGGAGCGGGCACTGTCGGAGGATCAGTGCTGAGGGAGTGCTGCACTGTCGGAGGGTCAGTGCTGAGGGAGTGCTGCACTGTCAGAGGGTCAGTGCTGAGGGAGTGCCGCACTGTCAGAGGGTCAGTGCTGAGGGAGTGCTGCACTGTCAGAGGGTCAGTGCTGAGGGAGTGCTGCACTGTCGGAGGGTCAGTGCTGAGGGAGCACCGCACTGTCAGAGGGTCAGTGCTGAGGGAGTGCTGCAGTGTCAGAGGGTCAGTGCTGAGGGAGTGCTGCACTGTCAGAGGGTCAGTGCTGAGGGAGTGCCACACTTTCAGTGGGTCAGAGCTGAGGGAATGGGCACTGTCAGAAGTTCAGTGCTGAGGGAGTGCTGCAGTGTCAGAGGGTCAGTGCTGAGGGAGTGCCGCACTGTCAGAGGGTCAGTGCTGAGGGAGTGCTGCACTGTCAGAGGGTCAATGCTGAGGGAGTGCTGCACTGTCAGAGGGTCAGTGCTGAGGGAGTGCCGCACTGTCGGAGGGTCAGTGCTGAGGGAGTGCCGCACTGTCAGAGGGTCAGTGCTGAGGGAGTGCTGCACTGTCAGAGGGTCAATGCTGAGGGAGTGCTGCAGTGTCGGAGGGTCAGTGCTGAGGGAGTGCCGCACTGTCAGAAGGTCAGTGCTGAGGGAGTGCTGCAGTGTCAGAGGGTCAGTGCTGAGGGAGTGCTGCACTGTCAGAGGGTCAATGCTGAGGGAGTGCTGCACTGTCAGAGGGTCAGTGCTGAGGGAGTGCCGCACTGTCGGAGGGTCAGTGCTGAGGGAGTGCCGCACTGTCAGAGGGTCAGTGCTGAGGGAGTGCTGCACTGTCAGAGGGTCAATGCTGAGGGAGTGCTGCACTGTCAGAGGGTCAGTGCTGAGGGAGTGCCGCACTGTCGGAGGGTCAGTGTTGAGGGAGTGCCGCACTTTCAGAGGGTCAGTGTTGAGGGAGTGCCGCACTTTCAGTGGGTCAGTGCGGAAGGAGTGCCATACTGTCGGAGGGTCAGTGTTGAGGGAGTGCCGCACTTTCAGAGGGTCAGTGTTGAGGGAGTGCCGCACTTTCAGTGGGTCAGTGCGGAAGGAGTGCCATACTGTCGGAGGGTCAGTGTTGAGGGAGTGCCGAACTTTCAGTGGGTCAGCGCTGAAGGAGTGCCATACTGTCAGAGGATCAATGCTGAGGGAGTGCTGCATTGTCCGAGAGTCAGTACGGAATATGAGCCGGTAGAAGTCAGCCTGTCCCTTCATGAAGGGGAAATCATGCCTTAGACATTTATTAGAATTCTTTTGGGACGGAACACACAGGATAGATAAAGGGGAAACAGTCACCACTGCTAGTTTCACATTGCAGACATATGTTGTTTAACTGCAGGAATTAAGACAGGGTGGAGATAGGAGACAGTGAGTGCAGCTGAGAAAGGCCTCTACTGCTGGGCATTGACCTGTGTCCATGGGGAATATGGTGGGAGCTGCACTTAGCCTTGCCACATAACACCATTCGATTATCAGAGTAGAATTAGGCTATTCTGCCCATCAAGTCTGCTCCACAGCTATGTTTCTCAACACCATTCTCTTGGCTTTTCCCCATAACTCTTGACCCCCTTACTCATCAAGAACATATCTATCTCTTCTTGCACGCACTCAATGACTTGGCCTCCAGAGGTCCCTCAACAAAGAGTTCGATGAATTTACCACCCTCTGGTTGAAGAAATTCCTCCTCATCTGTGCCCTCAGGTCCTAATCTCTCCTACTAGTTAAAACATCTTCTCCATGTCCACTCTATCCAGGCCTCTCAGTACTCTGAGCATTTTATTCACACCCCCTCCCCCCCCCCACCTTATCTTTCTAAACTACACACCCAGAGTCCTCAATCGTTCCTTACATGACAAGCCCTTCATCCCAAGATCATTCTTGTAAACCTACTCTGGACCCCTTCCAAGGCCAGCACATCCTTCCTTAGATACAGGGCCCAAAACTGCTCTCAGCATTCCAAATGTGATCTGACCAGAGTCTTATCCAGCCTCATCTCTGCTCTTGCATTCTAGCCCTCTACAAATGAATGCTGATATTGCAGTTTCCTCCTACTTGCCAGCTGAACCTGCATGTTAACCTGAAGCAATTCCTGAACTAGGACTCATAAGTCCCTTTGTTCATTGATTTCCAAAACATTTCACCATTTAGAAAATAGTCTATATCTCTGTTCTTCTGACCAAAGTGCATAACCTCACACTTTCCCACATTGTATGCCATCTGCAGTTTCTTTGTTCACTCTCCCAGACTGTCCAAGTCCTTCCACAGCCTCCCTGTGTACTCAACACTACCTGTCCCTCCACCTATCTTTGTGTCAGCTATAGGTGACACTTAGCAACAATGCCCTCAGTTCCTCCAGCCAGATCGTTAGCGTATAATGTGAATAGTTGTGGTCCCAAAACAGATCCCTTTGGCACTCCACCAGTCACCAGCTGCCATCCTGAAAAGATCCCTTTATCCCCACTCTCTGTCTTCTGCCAGTCAGCCAATCCTGTATCCAGGCCAGTACCTTGCCCCTAACACCATGGGCTCTTATCTTATTGAGCTACTTCCTGTTGTAGCACCTTGTCAAAGGGCTTCCAGAAATTCAAATAGATCACGTCCACTGGCTCTCCTTTGTCTAACTTTACTCTTTTGCTGCTTAAAGAATTCCAACAGATTTGTCAGGCATGACTCCCCTTGACGAAGCCATGCTGACTCAGCCCTATTTTAACATGCATTTCCAATACTCCACAATCCCATTCTTAATAACAGAACAGCGAGAACACAAGACAATATAGCCCAAGAAAAAGCCCTTCAGCCCAACAAGCCTGCACCAGCACATTACACTTATCTAAATTAAACACTTCTTGCCTCTATGCAGTCCATATCCCTCCATCCACTGCCTGTTCATGTATCTGTCAAGTTGCTATTGTATCTGCCTCCACCAACTCCTCTGGGAACATGTTCCAGACACTTACCACCTTCTGTGTAAAAAAATGTGCCTCGCACATCTCCTTTAAACTTACCCCCTTTTACCTTTAACCTACGTCCCTAATTATTAACATTTCTACCCTTGGGGAAGAAGACTCCCACTGTCCATTCCATCCATGCCTGTCATAGAACATAGGACGTAGAACATTGAACATAGAACAATACAACACAGAACAGGCCCTTCGGCCCCCGATGTTGTGCCGAACATTTGCCCTAGCTTAAGCACCTATCCATGTACCTATCCAATTGCCGCTTAAAGGTCATCAATGATTCTGACTCTGCCACTCCCACAGGCAGCGCATTCCATGCCCCCACCACTCTCTGGGTAAAGAACCTACCCCTGACATCCCCGCTATACCTTCCACCCTTCACCTTAAATTTATGTCCCCTTGTAACACTCTGTTGTACCCGGGGAAAAAGTCTCTGAATGTCTACTCTATCTATTCCCGTGATCATCTTATAAACCTCAATCAAGTCACCCCTCATCCTTCGCCGTTCCAATGAGAAAAGGCCTAGCACTCTAAACCTATCCTCGTACGACCTATTCTCCATTCCAGGAACATCTTGGTAAATCTCCTCTGCACCCTCTCCAAAGCTTCCACATCTTTCCTAAAATGAGGCGACCAGAACTGCACACAGTACTCCAAATGTGGCCTTACCAAGGTCCTATACAGCAACATCACCTCACGACTCTTGAATTCAATCCCTCTACTAATGAATGCTAATACACTATAGGCCTTCTTACAAGCTCTATCCACCTGAGTGGCAACTTTCAAAGATCTATGAACATAGACCCCAAGAACCCTCTGCTCCTCACCTTACTAAGAACCCTACCGTTAACCCTGTATTCCGCATTCTTATTTGTCTTTCCAAAATGGACAACCTCACACTTGACAGGATTGAACTCCATCTGCCACTCCTCAGCCCAGCTCTGCATCATATCTAAGTCCCTTTGCAGCCGACAACAGCCCTCCTCACTATCCACAACTCCACCAATCTTCGTATCATCTGCAAATTTACTGACCCACCCTTCGACTCCCTCTTCCAAGTCACTAATAAAAATTACAAACAGCAGAGGACCCAGAACTGATCCCTGCGGAACTCCACTTGTAACTGGGCTCCAGGCTGAATATTTACCATGTACCATCACTCTCTGACTTCGACCGGTTAGCCAGTTCTCTATCCAACTGGCCAAACTTCCCACTATCCCATGCATCCTGACTTTCCGCATAAGCCTACCATGGGGAACCTTATCAAATGCCTTACTAAAATCTATGTACACTACATCCACTGCTCTACCCTCATAGTTTTGTATACAGTAATCCTCTCATCCTTTGACATTCAAGTGAAAACAAACCAAGTTTTTCCAATCTCTGCTCATAGTTGATACCCTCCAAACCAGACAACATCCTGGTAAACTGTTTCTGTACCCTCTCTAAAACCTCCCCATCCTTTCGGTAATGTGGTGACCAGAATTATCCACAATACTCCATTTGTGAGCTAACTAAAGTTCTATACAGCTGCAACATGACTTGCTAATTTGTGTACTCTATACCCATATGGACAAAGTTAAAAAAACACACAACACCAGGTACAGTCCAACAGGTTTATTTGGAAGCACTAACTTTCGGAGCGCTGCTTCTTCACCAGGTAACTAGTGGGTCAGGGTCATAAGGCACAAAAGCCTTCTTGACCACCTGATCCACTTTGTTCCCCAAGAGTGGTAACACTTGGACCTGTACACCTTGTTCCTCTGTATGTTGATGCTGCTCAGGGTTCTACCCCCTACATTAGATTTCCCAGAATGCATCACTTCACATTTATCCAGATTAAATTCCATCTGCCATTTCTCTGCCCAAGTTTCCAGCCAATCGATATCCTGCTGTATCCTCTGACAATCCTCCTCACTATCCACAGCTCCTCCCATCTTTGCGTCATCCACAAACTTACTAATTAGGTCAGATTATCCTCCAAATCGCATCACTAAATCTGGAATTGCCTGTTCGCTAGCGGGCTGCACCATAAGCTCCTCCCAAAAACCATCTTGTATACATTCCAAAAATTCCTTTTCTTGAGATCAACTACCAACCTGATTTTCCCAGTCCACCTGCATATTGAAGTCTCCATGATTTCTGTAATAATATATTTTTTCTATCTCCTCATTTATTTCCTGTCCCACATCCTGATTACTGTTAGGGGCCTGTCTCCGTCTCCTTTGCAGTTCTCCTTTCCTTCTCTACTCTACCCATACAGATCCTATGCCTTGTGATTCTATGTCACTTCCTGCTATTGACTTAATTTAATAACAAGGCAATCCCTTACCCTTTGCCCATCTGCCTGTCCTATTGATAAAATATGTATCCTTGAATATTTAGGTCCCATCTCCTCATCCCTCACAGCCATGTCTCTGTGATACCCACAACCATTTACCTGCCAATTTTAATCTCACTTTTAGCTCATTTACCTTGGTTCACACAGTGTGCATTTAAGTAAAACACCCTCAGTCTGACATTGACTGATCCCTTCTCATTGTTATCCTTTCACCTGCTGTGCCTGAAGTTAGTTTCCTGACCCTTTCCATATTCTCTGTCCTATTAATTGCTCTGCAAATGTTAATAACCTCTGCTCAGGGTTCCTATAATTTTCCATACAGCTGAACCTACCCCTACTGTTCAGTTAAAAGCCTTAACCACAGACCCTAGTTATGCAATTCCCCAGGATTCTGGTCCCAAAATGATTCAGTTGGAGCCCGTCCCATTGGAACAGCTTCATCCTTCCCTAGTCCCAGTTCCAATGTCCCATGAATTCAAACCCATTTCTCCCACATCAATCTTTGAGCCACGTGTTTACCTCTTTAATCTTGTTGACCATGTGACAGCTCGCAAGTAGTTCAGGTAGTAATCTAAAGATTATTACCCTTTTGGCTCAGCTTTGTAACTTAGTCTTTAGCTGTTCATATTCTCTCAGCAGAACCTCTTTCCTCTTCCTACCTGCCCCTTTGAGGCCTATGTGGACCACAACAGCTGGATCTTTCCCCTGTTACTCCAGATTCCTCTACAGCCCAGGTGAGATATCCTGAACCCGGGCACCATGCAGAACTCCTGATCCTGGCCACAGAGAGCACTGTTCATTCCCCTAGGTCTGCTGTCTCTGTCGCTTCTCCCCACTCTTGGATAGCTGCTTTCTGACTGTGCAAAGCTTGCACCTCAAGTTTAAATGTTATATTTTGAACAGAACAGCTTGTGATTGGTAAATAATGATCGGGTGATTTTCTATCTTACCGTCCAATTCCATTAACCTTTCCAAAGTTTTTGAACAATGGGATTGAGGCCAGTGGAGTGGTGCAGGGTTGGGATTTTGGGAATAGAGTGGAGTGGTAGGCTAGAGGTTATTAAGGTGGACAAATCCCTAGGACTGGATGGAATCTGTCCCAGGTTGCTGAGGGAGGCGAGAGAAGAAATAGCTGGGGCCCTGACAGATATCTTTGTGGCATCCTTCAACACAAGTGAGGTGCTGGAGGACTGGAAGGTTACTCATGTTGTCCCCCTGTACAAGAACGGTAGTAGGGATATTCCAGGTGACTACAGACCAGTGAGTCTGACGTCGGAAAGTTGCTGGAGAAGGTACTGAGGGACAGGATCTATTTATATTTCGAAAAGAATGGGCTTATCATTAATAGGCAACATGGTTTTGTGCAGTGGAGATCATGCCTTACCAACTTAATAGAGTTCTTCGAGGAAGTGACCAAGTTGTTAGATGAAGGAAGGGCTGTTGATGTCATATACATGGACTTTAGTAAGGTGTTTGATAAGGTTCCCCATTGTAGACTAATGGAGAAAGTGAAGTCACATGGTGTGCAGGGTGTTCTAGCTAGGTGGATAAAGAACTGGTTGAGCATCAGGAGACAGAGAGTAGTAGTTGAAGGGAGTTTCTCAAAATGGAGAAAGGTGACCAGTGGTGTTCCACAGGGGTCAGTGTTGGGGCAACTGTTATTTTTAATATACATAAATGATCTGGAAGAGGGCACTGTTGGTATGATCAGCAAGTTTGCAGATGACACAAAGATTGGTAGAGTAGCAGAAAGCATGAGGGACTGTCAAGGAATACAGGAGGATATAGATAGACTGGAGAGTTGGGCGAAAAAGTGGCAGATGGATTTCAATCCAGACAAATGTGAGGTGATGCATTTAGGGAAGGCTAATTCTCGAGCGAATTATACAATGAACGGAAGAGCCTTGGGAAAAGTTGGTGGGCAGAGAGATCTGGGAGTGCAGGTCCATTGTACCCTGAAGGTTGCTGCACAGGTGGATAGAGTGGTCAAGAAGGCATATAGTATGCTTGCCTTCATCGTATGGGGTATTGAGTATGAGAGTTGGCAGGTCATGTTAAAATTGTACAAGACATTGGTTCGGCCGCATTTGGAATACTGTGTACAGTTCTGGGTGCCTCATTACCAAAAGGATGTGGACGCTTTGGAGAGGGTGCAGAGAAGGTTTACGAGGATGTTGCCTGGTATGGAAGGTGCTAGCTATGAAGAGAGGTTGAGTAGGTTAGGATTGTTTTCATTAGAAAAAAAGGAGATTGAGGGGGGACCTGATTGAGGTTTACAAAATCATGAAGGATATAGACAGGGTGGATAGAGACAAGCTTTTTCCCAGGGTGAAGGATTCAATAATGAGAGGTCACGTTTTCAAGGTGAGAGGTGGAAAGTTTAAGGGGGATACACGCAGCAAGTACTTTATACAGAGGGTGGTGGGTGTCTGGAACGCATTGCCAGCAGAGGTGGTAGAGGCAGGCACGGTAGATTCATTTAAGATACGTCTGGACAGATGCATGAGTAGGTGGGGAGCAGAGGGACACAGATGCTTAGGAATTGATCGACAGGCTTAGACAGTACATTTGGATCGGCTCAGGCTTGGAGGGCCGAAGGGCCTGTTCCTGGGCTGTAACGTTTCTTTGTTCTTTGGTGCAGGGCTGGGATTTAGGCAGGACATAGACTGCTATTTATACAATTTTCTATTCAGTATTTTTTAATGAGAATTCAACACTGGGGGCCATCTAGTTAGTTGTAAATTAATTTAATATACATTTATTTTTAATTAAATAGTTGCTAGAGGATAGAGGGTGGCATAGTAGCTCAGTGGTTAGCACGTTGTCTCACGGGGTTTGGGAAAAAAGGCAGGGTTGGACTGACGGGTATGTTTCTGTGATGTATGACTTCATGATTCCATCAACTGTGATCTCATTGAATAGTGGAGCAGTCAGTAACCTGGACTCTCATAGCGTAACCACGTCTTAGAAATTATTATTGCTTTTGGTTTTACTTGTTTGAATTGTTCCAGTTTTGAAACATATTTCTTCCCCTTCACTGCTGTATTATTGAATAGAATGTCTCCAATGAAAGGAGTATGGATTGTGCTCTGAATGCTCATGATATTTAACAATTTCAGAGTCTCTCAGATTCTGGGACCTGGATTCCTGTATTTTCTTGTTGACTTCTTTTTATGGTAACAGTGTTGAGGAACTGTTCACTGTTCAATGAGACTGACACTGTCTGAGTTTGGCTCTGATTCTGGATGTAATTTTCCTGCCTGTAATGATCTGCTGCTGGCTCAGGGCCTGTCACGTTCAATATTCTCATCAGTGCTGACAGTCCTCTGTAGATAACGAGCTGTTTTGGAAAGTGCTGGGAACAATGGGCAGCTTTTGGTCAGTTTGATGTTTGCTGTGAGTGACCTCCTGATTCACAGCTGTTTTCCAGCAAGTTGGCTTTGGCTAGGTATTGGCTAGGTTTGAGACTCACTGCAGGAATGGTCTGTTTCCAAACCACAAGTCAGGCTTACTGTCTGGAGAGGCTCAAGGGATTGATAACTCTGGACCCTTTCCACACAGTAACTCCATCTGCTTGGCCTCTCTAATTCGATGGTGACACTTTACTGCAGTTACTCTGTCAGCTGGAATGTTCCAGCCATCCACAATCTGGAATGTGGGGTTAGGGGAGGGGAACAAGTTTGAGACAAAATTAAAAGTCACACAACACCAGGTTAGAGTCCAACAGGTTTAATTGGAAGCACACTAGCTTTCGGAGCGACGCTCCTTCATCAGGTGGTAGTGGAGCGTCGCTCCGAAAGCTAGTGTGCTTCCAATTAAACCTGTTGGACTATAACCTGGTGTTGTGTGACTTTTAATTTTGTACACCCCAGTCCAACACCGGCATCTCCGAAGTTTGAGACAGAGTGACACAAAAGGGGAAAGACATTGGAGGTTCGGGGAAGTGGGGAGTGAGGGGACTGTAATATATTTGATTCCTCCTATCTGCAGATAAGATGCATCAGGATTTTGGCCGAGTCTTTTGGTGGGTGACCATCACCATAGCAGCAGAAAGCAGGCCGAGCCTCAGGATGTGCCGGGATAATGGAGTCCCCAGGAAGACCTGACAAAGCTGAGGCTTCTGACAGTCCAAGGTCAGGGCGGTGAGGCCTCCCTCCATATTGACCCAGGAAATGTGAGAGCTCCCAAACCTGCTCTAGCTTCTTGAACCCAGTCAATGTCCATCTGTGTGTCTGACACTCTCCCATCCCCCTGCTCTGATCGAGTGCCAGCTCCCCCTAACCTTACCCAGCTTGACCTTACGCATCCTGACCCTGCCCACACTGACCTGACCGACCTCTGACCTATCCTGATCTGACTAGACTATCCCACACCAGTCAGCAAAACCACCCAACCAGATCTGCCCTGACTCATAACCTACAACCCACAACCCCAACCCTCATCCAGCTGTCAACCCTAACCCTCTCCCAGGTCACACCTCACACACTGAATCTTCAGAAGGCCCTAGTTAGGCCACACCTGGAGCATTGAGTCAAGTTCTGGGGTTCCCTTGTTTGGAATGAAGTAAGGCTCCTCGAGGAGCTTTGTGGAGGGAGAATGGTGCAAAGGAAGTGGGCGGGGGGATGATGTTATGACAAGCTAAGGTTAGGGGTGAGGACAGAGGTATTCTGACAGTGAGTGGGAATGAGCTGGAACCCGCTGCCCAGGAGGGTGGGGGGTGTGGAGAATATGGAAAAAAAATGAGGGAAATTTTGAAGAAAAGCTGATATGGATGTGATGGGCTGAACGGCCTCTTTCTGTGTCACAAAATGATGCTGACAAAGATTTGTACAAATTTAAGGATTTAATGAAACAACTGTTTATAAAAATTGGACCAATATGGCACAGCGATTACACATTACGCTGCTGGGGATCTATAAACAAGAGTTTCCAAATCATCTTGAGATTCATGCAATTCTGTTGGATCAGAGTACAAAACACTGTTTACATTAGAAAGTGTAAAAATAAATAACGTCTTTGTATCTTCCGCACGTGTCTGAATAAAAAAAGGTGAAAAAAACAGAAGTTGACCACAGCCAATTGTCAGTCACCATCCCTATGGTAGTTGTGGTTATCAGCAAGGAAACCGTCTGAGAGTGATTCACCCCCCTCATCCCCCACCCCTACTCTCCACTCACCCACCCTCCGTCAGGTCCCAATGTTTCAGTGCTCTGCCCTAACCACTATAGTCACCCTGAAAAAAGGACGCTCCAGACTCAGTGCATATCCTTGTGATGCTGCTGCTCAGAACCATAACAGGAGCATCCATCAGAGAAAGGGAGAATGGGAGTCATGAGCCAGGGTTCCTGCTCCTGGTCATTGTCCAATGATCATAATCTAACCCCAGTGAGAGTCAGTTAGTGTGCATGTCTGTGACTGTACCCCAGTGAGAGTCAGTGTGTGCGTGGGACTGTACCCCAGTGAGAGTCAGTGTGTGTGTGGGACTGTACCCCAGTGAGAGTCAGTTAGTGTGTATGTTTGTGACTGTACCCCAGTGAGAGTCAGTGTGTGTGTGGGACTGTACCCCAGTGAGAGTCAGTTAGTGTGTATGTTTGTGACTGTACCCCAGTGAGAGTCAGTGTGTGTGGGACTGTACCCCAGTGAGAGTCAGTGTGTGTGTGGGACTGTACCCCAGTGAGAGTCAGTTAGTGTGTGTGTTTGTGACTGTACCCCAGTGAGAGTCAGTGTGTGTGGGACTGAACCCCAGTGAGAGTCAGTGTGTGTGTGTGGGACTGTACCCCAGTGAGAGTCAGTGTGTGTGGGACTGTATCCCAGTGAGAGTCAGTGTGCGTGTGGGACTGTACCCCAGTGAGAGTCAGTGCGTGTGGGACTATATCCCAGTGAGAGTCAGTGTGTGTGTGGGACTGTACCCCAGTAAGAGTCAGTGTGTGTGTGTGACTGTACCCCAGTGAGAGTCAGTGTGTGTGTGTGGGACTGTACCCCAGTGAGAGTCAGTGTGTGTGTGTGACTGTACCCCAGTGAGAGTCAGTGTGTGTGGGACTGTTCCCCAGTGAGAGTCAGTGTGTGTGTGGGACTGTACCCCAGTGAGTGTCAGTGTGTGTGTGGGACTGTCCCCCAATGAGGGGCAGTGTGTGTGTGGGACTGTACCCCAGTGAGAGTCAGTGTGTGTGTGGGACTGTACCCCAGTGAGAGTCAGTGTGCGTGTAGGACTGTACCCTAGTGAGAGTCAGTGCGTGTGGGACTATATCCCAGTGAGAGTCAGTGTGTGTGTGGGACTGTACCCCAGTAAGAGTCAGTGTGTGTGTGTGACTGTACCCCAGTGAGAGTCAGTGTGTGTGGGACTGTTCCCCAGTGAGAGTCAGTGTGTGTGTGTGGGACTGTACCCCAGTGAGAGTCAGTGTGTGTGTGTGACTGTACCCCAGTGAGAGTCAGTGTGTGTGGGATTGTTCCCCAGTGAGAGTCAGTGTGTGTGTGGGACTGTACCCCAGTGAGAGTCAGTGTGTGTGTGTGACTGTACCCCAGTGAGAGTCAGTGTGTGTGGGACTGTTCCCCAGTGAGAGTCAGTGTGTGTGTGTGGGACTGTACCCCAGTGAGAGTCAGTGTGTGTGTGGGACTGTCCCCCAATGAGGGGCAGTGTGTGTGTGGGACTGTACCCCAGTGAGAGTCAGTGTGTGTGGGACTGTACCCCAGTGAGAGTCAGTGTGTGTGTGGGACTGTACCCCAGTGAGAGTCAGTGTGTGTGGGACTGTACCCCAGTGAGAGTCAGTGTGTGTGGGACTGTACCCCAGTGAGAGTCAGTGTGTGTGTGGGACTGTCCCCCAATGAGGGGCAGTGTGTGTGTGTGGGACTGTACCCCAGTGAGGGTCAGTGTGTGTGGGACTGTACCCCAGTGAGAGTCAGTGTGTGTGTGGGACTGTACCCCAGTGAGAGTCAGTGTGTGTGGGGATCCTAACCTAATAAGAATGCACCAATTTGGGCAAAGACCCAAATATGTTTTGAATCATTTATGTTTGATGTTGAAGGAGAAACAGCATCGTTTCCTCCATCAGGTTTTATGAAATGAACAAAATTTCACGTTCCTGGAGAAATCTGTGACCGAGTTCGGCAGTGGGCAAACTTCCTGAGAGACCCTGTATTCTGGGCCGTTCCTGCCACCCAGTCCAACGCTTGATATTGATCTCAGTCCCCTCCTTGATTGTCTCTGTCTTTTTCTTTAGTTTCCCAGGTGTCAGACATCCCTTCATCTGAAAAGGGAAAGTTTACACATCGAGCCCAAGAGACCGTGTAGTTTTTGGTGGAGAGGAATTGAGTGGGAGGTGGTGTGAACTTGCTGCTGGTAACTGGAGATTGTGAACATTCTGTAGGATGGATCCTGGTTTTCAGTTTGAAACCTCTGAGAGGTCACTAATTACTCAGTGAAAGAGGGAATTCTGTCTCTGTGTTCGGTTCAATCCTCACTGTGCATCTCCAATACAAAAATAACAATGAACATTCACAAATGAGAGTCATGGACCTGATGATAGGTCACCTGCATCAATCTTACAAAGTATCTTTGTGGCAACAGGCCAGTCTTCATTGGCCATGAATAGAACATTACTTCATTAATACTCTTGGCAAATTACAAACACAACTTTATACAAGACTTGTGCAAATGAAGAGTACAGATTAGAAAGTGAAGGCTCACATCCTTTGAATCTTTATTTACAGTGGATCGTCCTGAAATTCCGTCAGGATTTTTTTCGGATTATGTGCAGAGGTCAGGGGCAGTGTGTCACAGGACGCTGTCAACAACATGGTGTGAAATCACACAGTTACCCCAGAACAGAATACTGTTCCACTGTCACAGTCACACTGTCTTGTAACTCTTACAGTGTCATTCAATGCAAACACAGCCCCCATCACACTGTCCCCTAATGCTGTTACAATGCTATATCTCACTGGGACTTTATCCCATGGCATTGTCATACTGTGGGTTAACACTGTCATATAACAATGTCCAATCTCCATCCATCAGTATTCCACTGTCACTGTGACAGCACCCAATCACATGGACTCTCCACATGGACAGGTTCCTGCAGACACGCTCACGTGTTGGGTTGCCTGACACCGGTCAGGGTCCAGTTAGAAATTCAAGGTGGTGCAGCTTTAAAGGGGACTCTTGTCTGGTGATTAATCATTACACCAAAAACAGAAAGAAACTTTTAATGCAACAATTTTCAAAGCCCTTGTGTCTCTGAGGAGATTGGTGAGGTGTCATTTTGTAGATGAGGGCAGAGTTCAGATTGACGGAGGGAGAAGTGGCGTCAGGTGATGAAGCAATGATTGACCGGGTTAGAGTCAGGGCTGTGGCACCCAGATGCTGGGAATTTGTCCCTCAGTCTGAAACAAGTCGATGTGAAGAAAGGAACAACCAATTTCAACCAATTCACAGATATTTAACGGGAAACTTCCTGTCTCCTGCCTAAAAAGAAACTTGAACTGGGACGAGACTCAGAGCACCCTTTTACACTAAATATCAGCAACCCCTGACCCTGATCATTAGTGACCCCTGACCAGTGCCATCAATGACCTCTGACCTGAGCCCTCAGCAAACCCTGACCTGAACCACCCTGACCTGAGCTACACTAACCCTGATTGTGAGTGAGTGTAAAAGTGAGCATTCGCTGAGAATCCCCCTCAAACATTCGCTGTACAGGGAGAGTATGGGGCTAAATACAGAGTAAAGCTCCTTCTACACTCTGGAAAAATATGTGACTATGCACATTTGGAGGAAGAATAGAGATATGGAATATTTTTGAAACAGGGAAAGGCTTCAGAAATCTGAAGTACAAATGGACTTGGGTGTCTGAGTTCAGGAAATTCTTAAAGTTAATGTGTAGGTTCAGTTGGCACTTTGGAAGGCAAATGCAATGTTAGCATTCATTTCAAGACAGCTAGAATACAAGAGCAGAGATGTCCTGCTGAGGCTGTATAAGGCTCTGGTCAGACCATGTTTGGAATATTGCGAGCAGTTTTGGGCCTCGTATCTAAGGAAGTTGGCCTTGGAGAAAGTCCAGAGGAGGTTTAAAGGAATGATTCTGAGGGTGAAGAACTTGTCAAATGAGGAGAGGTTGAGGACTCTGGATCTGTAATTGATGGAGTTTAGAAGGATGAGGTGGATCTGATTGAATCTTACAAAATACTGAGAGGCGTGGATAGAGTGGACATGGAGGAGATGTTTCCACCAGTAGGAGAGACTAGGACCTGAGGGCACAGTCTCAGAGTAAAGGGACAACCCTGTTGAACTGAGATGAGGAGGAATTTCTTCAGTCAGAGGGTGGGGACTCTGTGGAACTCAGTGCCACAGAGGGTTGTGAAGGCCAAGTCATTGAGTGTGTTTAAGACACAGAGATAGATAGGTTCTTGATTGTTAAGAGGATCGAGAGTCACAGGGAGAAGGCAGGAGAACGGGGATGAGAAACATTTCAGCCAAATGATGGAGCAGACTCGATGGGCTGAATGGTCTAATTGTGCTCTTACATCTTATGATGTTATGGTCTGCACTGTCCCCATCAAACACTTCCAGGAGGGATGGCAAAGAGTTATATACAGAGTAAAGTTTAATTTATTTTATCCCCATCTTTTGATTAGGTCCCACTGCTCCAAATCTCTAAAATCCTCTTGCTCCATGTGGTTCAGAATCAGTTCGTTTCTGAACTTCTGTGTAATGAATTAATGAAGGAATTAGGTGTCGTTGTGGTTGTGAACCCAATAAAAGTGAAATATTTGGTATTTGATTTGAGAGTGCCACCACCCTCTCTCTCCCTCCCTCTCTGTCTCTATCCCTCTCTCTCCCTGTCTCTGTCTCTCTCTCTCTATTACTTTGAACAATGTTACACGGTCTGGTATTTCCAGTGATATCTGTGGTTTGGCATCGGCAGTTTGTGGCAGTGGGAGTGACTGAATGAGGAGCATGGCTGCTGTGTTAACTGGGATCTATATCCGCAGCTCCACATCCTCTGGATTGTCTAAGGAATGCTCGGTACTGATGATGGAGGCTGAGGGTCCTTGGGAAACATCGAATGGGGATACAGCTGGAGAGCGAGCGGCCAATGGAGACAGTGAAGGGGAGAAGCTGGGTGACATGGCTGCTGATGTCATTGAGGCATCACTAGTGATGGGTGAGCGTGGCAATGCGGTCATGTGACTGTGGCTCCGGTTCACTGCCATTCGGGGAGGGACAGACATGGCATTGGGGTGGGCCACAGAGGTGATGAGTGGGGGAGGGTCAATGCGAGGTTTGGGGTCCACTTTGGGTTTGGATTGGAAGTTTTTGCGAGGGGCATTCTCGTCCTTGAGCCGGGCAATCTCAGTGAAGACACTGGCCAAGGGCTGGAACTGCGGGCTCCAGTTCAGGAGATAGTCCCAGTTGTAGCTGCCTCGCAGTTCCTCCTCACTGGCGACGATGGCAGTCAGTGAACCTTGTGCTGATGGGCGGCCATCTTCAGCAAAGACATAGTCCTTGGCGTGACACACACCCAGGCCCAGTCCTGCCCCCATATACCCACCAGCACCATCCTCCCGG
The DNA here is from genome assembly GCF_037043375.1 of Chiloscyllium plagiosum. Classification (NCBI taxonomy): domain Eukaryota; kingdom Metazoa; phylum Chordata; class Chondrichthyes; order Orectolobiformes; family Hemiscylliidae; genus Chiloscyllium; species Chiloscyllium plagiosum. Next base: position 133,789,208 of record NW_028270144.1, read on the forward strand.
TACAGCTGCTGTTGCCCTGGCAACAAAAGGCCACTGCTTTTCTTGTGTTTAAACCACTCCATGCCTGGGTCAGTGGAAATATCTGACATTTGGTCAGCGTCCTGCTGGATTCCTGAGTCTGGGCCACGTGTTGACACATGCTCCTGCATGGAGGAGCTCAGGCTGCTGACACGTGGGTACTCATTAATCATTCGAATCTCATCATCTTCCGCTGCTTCAGCTGAGCCACGGCCGCTGGAGTGTGACGGATCGATCGAGTCTCCCCGGGTGTACGGAGCTCCCACTCCTGCAGCCTCGGCTGTATACCCGGGCAAGGTCTGATGGTAGATACGGTCACTGGATGGTAAAGTGGCATCCTCAGTTCCCAGTTTCTGGAAGGTGGGTTCCGGAATGTTGTCGAGCTGTGAGCCGCTGCTTGCCTCTTGGTTCTTCCTTCTCCTCCTGGCTCGGATGATCACCAGGGCCAAGCCGATGATGGCAAGAATCCCCCCAATTCCCAGTGACGCTGCCAAGGCAACTATCAGCAACCAATTGAGCTCAGTTGTTAATCCAAACGAGGTCTGAGTGATGTCAATATGTGCCTTGGTGCTGGAGAATCTGGAGGATACCAGTGGGCTCTTGGCCTGGATGTTGAGGGTCATTGTCCGAGTTTCTCTCTTTGATCGTTTGCCTTGGTGTCTCTGATTGTCCATCTTGAGGATGATGTCACCTGTAGTTTTGTTCACCTCAAAGTACTGTGATGGGGTTAACAGTGAGTACAGGACAATCCCATCGAGACCTCCATCCTCATCTGTGGCTATCACTTGCCCAATGCTCTGGCCCTTCTTTGCGTTCTCTGGGACAACAAAGTTATACACGGGGTTGACAAAAATGGGATCGTACTCATCCTCCCCAGTCACATGGACCTGGACAGTGACAGTGGCTGAGGAGTTCCCAGAATCCACTGCCTTCACCACAACCTGAAAGGAGTTCAACTTCTCAAAATCAAATGAGAGTTTTGTGTGAAGCTCTCCGCTCAGCTGGTTAATGTCAAACATTTCTTTGTCTTTCCCAAAGCCTGTCATGGAGATGGGCTGGCTGATGATCGAGTATTGTAACTCACCAAATCTTCCACAGTCAAAGTCGATGGCACGGACTTTGGCCACGAGCGAATGAGCTGGCAAATTCTCGCGGATGTTAGCACTCAGTGTTTGCATTGGGAAGAAGGGTTGGTTGTCATTCACATCCTTTAGTTCCACTGTCAGTGGGACCAGGGCAAAGTTAGCCTGAGGGGCCTGGCCATCGGTCACCTGGATGATGATTGTGTGCCGAGACCGTGCCTCACGATCAAGGGCTTTACGTAATTTGACAATCCCTGTTCTCTCACCCACCTCGAACTGCGTATCTTCATCACCTGAGCTGATACTGTATCGCAGCACAGAGTCGCCCCCAGAATCAAGGTCATGAGCTGCCACTCGGACAATCTCAGTCCCTACAGCAACATCCTCACTCACAGTCACTTTGTATTGAGTACGGTTAAAGACAGGAGCATTATCATTGACATCCTGTACTGTAATGACGGCAGAGGCGAGTGCACTGCGCTGAGGGACTCCATAATCCAATGATGCGATGGTTAAATTGTACTTGGTGACAGTTTCAAAATCCAAAGTGTCGAGCAGTATGAGAGAGGCAGTCGTCCTAAAGTGACCGTCTATAACCTGCAGTTGGCTCTGCAGCTGGAACACATTACCTGTGTCCCCACTGATAATGCTGTAATCAAGGCCACTGTTATCCCAGGAGTAATCCAAGTCAATAGCCTCCAGGGTCAGGATGGTGCTTCCTGGAGGCAGGTCCTCCAGTATCTGAGCCTTGTACTCGGGCTGAGTGAAGGATGGAGAGTGGTCATTGATGTCCAGCACCTGGATCTGAACCGTGGTAAAAGAAGAGAGAGGTGGGGAGCCGCAGTCTCGTGCTTCAATCACCAGGTCCAAAGGTTCAGCCAGCCTCAGATCCACATCCCTCACAGTAAACAGAGTCCCTAAAACAGAGGAAACAAACAAGTAACCACACAAGACTACCCCATCGTCCATTCCCCACTCACACACCCAGCTTTTGTCACAACACAAACTGCTCCCAACCTCTTCCCCAAAACCCCCCGCTCCCTAACTCCCCCCGACTCCTCACCCCGAGCCTCAGACTTCACCCACTCTGATATCAGACACACACTACCCTGTGGAGAGACACACCCCCTCCCCTCCTCTTGACCCTCTGGGGGTGGGGGGGGGGGGGGTGGGAGGGAGTAGCACTCACCATTGTGAGGGTCAATGGAAAATCCTCCAGTTTTTGGGGATTTCAGGCTGTACATGATTTCCCCATTTTCACCAGGATCACGGTCAGTGGCTGTCACAGTAACTATGCTGCTCCCGGAACTTGCAAACTCTGACATTGTTACCTGGTAAGACAGAAACATGGACAATTCAGAACAACACACATAGAAAGGTCGCACAGAAAGTCAAACTCAATTATTAAACTTACAAATGCGTGTCTCAGTCTCCGTTCCTGTACATTCCACATGTTTATGTAAGTATGTGAGACTGTGTCTATGTGTGTGTGAGACTGTGTGTGAGACTGTGTGTGTACGTGAGTGTGTGTGTGAGTGTGTGTGTGAGTATGTGTGTCTGTGTGCATGTAACTGTGTGAGAGACTGTGTATGAGAGACAAACTGTGTCTGTGTGTGAGACTGTGTCTGTGTATGCCTGTATGTGTGTGTGAGTTGTGTGTGTGCATGTGTGAGACTGTGTTTGTGTGTGTGAGACAGACTGTGTACATGATTGTGTCAGAGAGACTGTGTGTGAGAGAGCAAGAGAGACTGTGTGTGTGTGTGCCTGTGTGTATGTGTGTGTGTGTGTGTGAGAGAGAGAGAGAGAGAGGGGGAGAGAGAGAGAGAGAGAGACTGAGTGTGTGTGTGTGAGAGAGAGAGAGACTGTGTGTGCCTGTGTGTGTGCATCTGTGTGTGTGAGAGAGAGACTGTGTCTGTGTGTGCATGTGTGTGTGAGACTGTGTTTGTGTGTGTGTGAGAGAGAGAGACTATGTATGTGATTGTGTGTGTGTGAGAGAGAGAGAGAGAGAAATTGTGTGTGTGTGTGTGTGTTTGTGTGTATATGTATGAGTGTCTCACGGTCAGTTCCTGTCCAGCCCCGGTACCCCTCCGTTTTGAGACCTCCTGTACCTGATACAAATGCTGCACAAAGACAGGGGGGTTGTCATTGACGTCCTCAACGATGATGGTGATGTTGGCCTCAGTTTCATGTTTGGAGTCAGAAGTGTGGACAGTGAGCATGTACCAACTTCGTTCCTCAAAGTCCAGGGTGTCTGACAGTGAGATGATTCCCTGGTAACGATTAATGCTGAACTTCTCTGTATCGGTCACCAGACTGTAGGACAAGACCGGACCTGAATCCACATCATTTCCTGTTACCTCAATGATCTCGGAGCCAATCAGTGCATCTGTGGGCAGGATAGAGAGATAGGTGAGTGATGATTTCTACCAACAGAACTGGAGCCCAGTTACAAGTGGAGTTCCGCAGGGATCAGTTCTGGGTCCTCTGCTGTTTGTAATTTTTATTAATGACTTGGAAGAGGGAGTCGAAGGGTGGGTCAGTAAATTTGCAGACGATACGAAGATTGGTGGAGTTGTGGACAGTGAGGAGGGCTGTTGTCGGCTGCAAAGGGACTTAGATATGATGCAGAGCTGGGCTGAGGAGTGGCAGATGGAGTTCAACCCTGTCAAGTGTGAGGTTGTCCATTTTGGAAGGACAAATAAGAATGCGGAATACAGGGTTAACGGTAGGGTTCTTAGTAAGGTGGAGGAGCAGAGGGATCTTGGGGTCTATGTTCATAGATCTTTGAAAGTTGCCACTCCGGTGGATAGAGCTTGTAAGAAGGCCTATGGTGTATTAGCATTCATTAGCAAAGGGATTGAATTCAAGAGTCGTGAAGTGATGTTGCAGCTGTACAGGACTTTGGTTAGGCCACATTTGGAGTACTGTGTGCAGTTCTGGTCGCCTCACTTTAGGAAAGATGTGGAAGCTTTAGAGAGGGTGCAGAGGAGATTTACCAGGATGTTGCCTGGAATGGAGAATAAGTCGTACGAGGATAGGTTGAGAGTGCTAGGCCTTTTCTCATTGGAACGGCGAAGGATGAGGGGTGACTTGATTGAGGTTTATAAGATGATCAGGGGAATAGATAGAGTAGACATTCAGAGACTTTTTCCCCGGGTACATCAGAGTGTTACAAGGGAACATAAATTTAAGGTGAAGGGTGGAAGGTATAGCGGGGATGTCAGGGGTAGGTTCTTTACCCAGAGAGTGGTGGGGGCATGGAATGCGCTGCCTGTGGGAGTGGTAGAGTCAGAATCATTGATGACCTTTAAGCGGCAATTGGATAGGTATATGGATAGGTGCTTAAGCTAGGACAAATGTTCGGCACAACATCGTGGGCCGAAGGGCCTGTTCTGTGTTGTATTGTTCTATGTTCTATGTTCTAGCTTTCAGCTTCGAGTCTGAAGGGTAATTGTCAGGGGTGCAGAGCTGGAGATATCAAACATGGCCATGTGTCAGCCTGGAATGTTCTATCCATTGCTTTGCTATGAAACTCATTGACACAAACTCATCTATAAACCAGATTGAAAACAAACACAGAGAGTGCTGGAGAAACTCAGCAGGTCTGGCAGCATCTGTGGGGAGAGAGAAACAGAGTTAATATTCTGGGTCTAGTGACCGGAAACATAAACTCTGCTTTCTCTCCATAGATGTTTCCAGACTTGCTGAGTTTCTCCAACACTCTCTGTGCTTGTTTCTGATTTCCAGCATTTGCAGTTCTTTGTTTATTTGTTGAATGTTCTGGGGAACCAGGTTCGAACCCTGCCATGGCCAATTATGGAATTTAAATTCAATAAAGAATCGATTGTGAGTTGAGATATTGATAATGGTGTTTTGGATTCTCTTAATTTCACAGACTGTGGGAAACGAGTCACCATAGGACATGGAGAGAAATCCCAAAGAAAACTCCATTCTATTCTATAATTTCCTGGTTAAATTCTGTTTGTTTTAAAAATGGACAACAGGTGAGGACGTGGCTAAAGGACTCAATGTAGCTAAGTGTGAGGTGATTCACTTTGGTAAGAGTAACAAAAAGATGGGGTACTGGGCTAATGGTCGGATACTTGATAGTGTGGATGGGCAGAGGGATCTTGATGTCCATGTACACAGATCTTTGAAAGTTGCCACCCAGGTAAATAGTGCGGTGAAGAAGGCATATGGCGTATTGGCTTTTATTGGTAGAGGAATTGAGTTCCGGAATACTGAGGTCATGTTGCTGTTGTATAAGACTCTGGTGCGGCCGCATCTGGAGTATTGTGTGCAGTTTGGTCGCCATACTATAGGAAGGATGTGGAGGCACTGGAACGGGTGCAGAGGAGGTTTACCAGGATGTTGCCTGGTATGGTAGAAAGATCGTATGAGGAAAGGCTGAGGCACTTGGGGCTGTTTTCATTGGAGAAAAGAAGGTTTAGGGGTGACTTGATAGAGGTGTACAAGATGATTAGGGGTTTAGATAGGGTTGACCGTGAGAACCTTTTTCCACGTATGGAGTCAGCTATTACGAGGGGGCATAGCTTTATATTAAGGGGTGGTAGGTATAGGACAGATGTTAGGGGTAGATTCTTTACTCAGCAAGTCATGAGTTCATGGAATGCCCTGCCAGTAGCAGTGGTGGACTCTCCCTCTTTATGGGCATTTAAGCGGGCATTGGATAGGCATATGGAGGATAGTGGGCTAATGTAGGTTAGGTGGGCTTGGATCGGCGCAACATCGAGGGCCAAAGGGCCTGTACTGCGCTGTATTCTTCTATGTTCTATGTTCTATGACTCAGTGATGAGCTGTCAGCCGGTATTCAGTTTTGGACAAAAGGAAACATCAAGACTCACTATGCTAAAATTGGTGTTAATACCTTTACTATCTCACAATGGAAAGTCTGATAAGGGGAGGTAACGTCACACTGTCATCTTAATAACCTTTGAACCAACCCATTGAGATTAATCTTTACCATGTCACATGACTGCCCTTGTCACCTGACTGAAATCTGAACTGTTTAAATCTGGAGTTCTGGGATTCTAGGTTGGTGTGACCCTCCAGAGGGAGAGCAGGACTTCAGGCTGGAATGACTTTCGGATACGAACCCTCCATCTCGATCTCCAGGTTTCCAACTAGAAACAGAATTGAAAACTGTGGCCCTGGAAAAGCACAGCCGGTCAGGCAGCATCCGAAGAGCAGGAGAGTTGATGTTTCAAGTATAAGCCCTTCGTCAGGAAGATCCAGTTGGAAACAGAAGCCTACAGCTCAGCTCCAATTTAGGGAATGGCTGGGTCTAACTCACCAAGGACCCTGACCTCTGGAAAGTTGTAACTGATGTAAACTTGTTTTGAATACCAACTGGATTTACCAAAATTTGTCATGTATAACTTGTATCCCCTGTTGTCTTCCTCAGTTTTGTGTATGTGTGTGTGGGGTGGGGGGGGAGAGAGAGAGAAGGGTGTGTGTGGGGGGGGTGGGGAAGAGAGAGAAAGAAGGGTGGGTGTGTGTGTGGGGGGAAGAGAGAGAGAGAAGGGTGTGTGTGTGTGTGGGGGGGGGGGAAAGAGAGAGAGAGAGAAGGGTGTGTGTGGGGGGGAAAGAGAGAGAGAGAGGGAGAAGGGTGTGTGTGTGTGTGGGGTGGGGGTGGAGGGGTGTGTGTGTGTGGATGGAATAGCTCTGCAATCCCTCCATTTGGGAAAGCATTTAATTGGGGAAGAGGGAATTACGATGCTCTTAGGCAAGAACTGGGAGCCTAGATTGGAAAGAGATGTTCTCAGGGAAATGCACGACAGAAATGTGGAGGTTGTTTAGGAAGCACTTGCTGATATTGCTGGCCAGGTTTGTCCCACTGAGACAAGGAAGGGATGGTAGGTGAAGGAACCTTTGGGTAACAAGAGATGTGGAACATCTAGTCAAGAGGAAGAAGGAAGCTGACTTAAGGTTGAGGAGGCAAGGATCAGACAGGGCTCTAGAGGGTTACAAGGCAGCCAGGAAGGAACTGAAGAATGGACTTAGGAGAGCGGGGAGGGGGCATGGAAAAGCTTTAGCGGGTGGGATTAAGGAGAACCCTAAGGCGTTCTACACTTACATGAGGAACAAGAGGATGGTCAGAGTGAGAGTATGACCAATCAGGGATAGTGGAGGGAACTTGCAGCTGGAGTCGGAGGAAATAGGGGAGGTCCTTAATTTGCTTCAGAATTCGCTACTGAGAGGGACCTTGACGTTTCTGAGGACAGCATGAAACAGACAGATATCTGCTTGAGCAGGTTGATGTTAAGAAGGAGAATCCGTTGAAAATTTTGAAAAACATAAGGATAGGTAAATCCCATGGGCCTGACAGGATATACCCAAGGTCGCTACAGGAAGCGAGGGAAGAGATTGCTGTGGCTTTGACAATGATCTTGGTGTCCTCACTCTCCACTGGAGTAGTGCCAGATGATTGGAGGATGGAAAGTGTTATTTCCTTGTTCAAGAAAGGGAATAGGGATAATCTCGGGAATTGCAGACCAGTCAGTTTTTTGTCAGTGGTGGGCAAAGTATTGGAGAGGATTCTGAGAGACAGGATTTATGATTATTTGGAAAAGCATAGCTTAATTAGAGATAGTCAGCATGGCTTTGTGAGGGGCAGGTCAAGCCTCATGAACCTTATTGAATTCTTCGAGGATGTGACAAAACACATTGATGATGGTACAGCAGTGGATGTGGTGTATATGAATTTTAGCAAGGCATTTGATAAAGTTCCCCATGGTGGTCTCATTCAGAAAGTACAGAGGCATGGGATAGAGGGAAACCTGACCATTTGGATACTGACTTGGCTGGCCCATAGAAGACAGAGGGTGGTAGCAGATGGAAAGTATTCAGCCTGGAGCTCAGTGACCAGTTGTGTTCCACGGGGATCTATTCTGGGATCTCTGCCCTTTGTGATTTTTATAAATGGCTTGGATGAGGAAGTGGAAGGGTGGGTTTGTACATTTGCCGATGACATGAAGGTCGGTGGAGTTGTGGATAGTGGTGGAGGGTTGTTGTAGGTTGTAGTGGGACATTAGGAGAAAGTGAGGACTGCAGATGCTGGAGACCAGAGCTGAAAATGTGTTGCTGGAAAAGCGCAGCAGGTCAGGCAGCATCCAAGGAGCAGGAGAATCGACGTTTTGGGCATGAGCCTGAAATGGCAGATGGAGTTCAACTTGAATAACTGTGAAAAAATTCACTTTGGAAGGTCGAATTTGAATACAAAATACAGGGTTAAAGGCAGGAATCTTGGCAGTGTGGAGGAACAGAGGGATCTCGGTGTCCATGTCCATACATCTCTCAAAGTTGCCAGCCAGGTTGATAGGGTTGTTAAGAAGCGTATACTGTGTTGGATTTCATTAGCAGGGGATTGAGTTTTAGAGCCGCAAGGTAATGCTGTAGCTCTGTAAAGCCCTGGTTAGACCACACTTGGAATATTGTGTTCAGTTCTGGTCGCCTCATTACAGGAAGATCGACAGTAGGACTGGGAAAGCAGCCTCAACTCTTGCTCGCCTCACGACTTGAGTATGGACAAACCCCAAGCTGACAGTGAAGACAAAAATGTCAGTCTGCAACACCTGCATCATAGGCACACTGCTGTACGGCAGTGAAACGTGGACTACATATACCAGATAGGAGAGAAGACTAAACAATTTCCACTTGAGGCATATCCTGGAAAGACAGAGTATCCAACACAGCTGTCCTATCTTGCACTGGCCTTCCCAGAATGTACACTCTGCTCAGGCAGCGGAGACTGTGCTGGCTGGGCCACATCCACTGCATGGAGGATGGCTGCATCCCAAAGGATATCCTCCATGGAGAGCTCTCATCTTGGAAGAGACCCACTGGGCGTCCTCAGATATGCTACAAGGATGTCTGCATGAGGGACATGAGGCATTTGATATCGTTAGAGTCCTGGGAAAGGCCTGCAGCTGACCACACAAGATGGAGAAGCACTCTGAACCAACACCTCAACACAGGGGAAAAGAAGCTGAGGAGCACTGCAGTAGACAAGCGGGTGCCAAGGAAGGAGTGCAGCAGCTCGAGCAGATCAATGACCACATACAGATGTGACCTCTGTGACTGGGACTGTCACTCCAGCATTGGTCTCTTCAGTCACAAACAACATTGCCTCAGGGAAGCAGAAAGCTCAAACAACGAGGATGCAACCCATGGTCAGCCATGACCAATAGGAGCAGCACTCACTCACATTATAGGAAGGATGTGGATGAGGGTGCAGAGGAGATTTACCAGGATGCTGCCTGGACTGGAGGGCATGCCTTATGAAGAAAGATTGAGGGAGCTAGGTTGAGAGTAGGGAGGTCCAAAATCAAGTTTCAGGGACGCAAGATGGCACTGGCAAGCAAGAAGTTGGTTTGAAGTGTGTCTACTTCAACACCAGGAGCATCCGGAATAAGGTGGATGAACTTGCAGCATGGGTTGGTACCTGGGACTTCGATGTTGTGGCCATTTCGGAGACATGGATAGAGCAGGGACAGGAATGGCTGTTGCAGGTTCCATTTAGATGTTTCAGTAAGAACAGAGAAGACGGTAAAAGAGGAGAAGGTGTGGCCTTGTTGGTCAAGGACAGTATTACAGTTGCAGAAAGGATGTTTGGGGACTCGTCAACTGAGGTAGTATGGGCTGAGGTTAGAAACAGGAAAGGAAAGGTCACCCTGTTGGGAGTTTTGTATAGGCCTCCGAATAGTTCCAGAGATGTAGAGGAAAGGATAGCAAAGATGATTCACGATAGGAGTGAGAGAGACAGGGTAGTTGTCATGGGGGACTTCAACTTTCCAAATATTGACTGGGAACACGATAGTACGAGTACTATAGATGGGTCAGTTTTTGTCCAGTGTGTGCAGGAGGGCTTCCTGACACAGTATGTAGACAGGCCTACAAGGGGCAAAGCCACATTAGACTTGGTACTGGGTAATGAGCCCGGCCAGGTGTTAGACTTGGAAGTAGATGAGCACTTTGGTGATAGCGATCACAATTCTGTTATGTTTACTTTAGTGATAGAAAGGGATAGGTGTATACCACTGGGCAAGAGTTACAGCTGGGGGAAAGGCAATTACGATGCAATTAGGCAAGATTTAGGAAGCATAGGATGGGGGAGGAAACTGCAGGGGATGGGCACATTAGGAATGTGGAGCATATTCAAGGAAAAGCTCCTGTGTGTCCCAGATAAGTATGTACCTGTCAGGCAGGGAGGAAGCTGTAGAGCGCGGGAGCCGTGGTTTATGAAGGAATTGGAATCTGTGGTCAAGGGGAAGCAGAAGGCTTATGTTAGGATGAGATATGAAGGCTCAGTTAGGGCACTTGAGGATTACAAGGTAGCCAGGAAAGACCTAAAGAGAGAGCTCAGAAGAGCCAGGAGGAGACATGAGAAGATATTGGCGGATAGGATCAGGGTAAACCCTAAGGCTTTCTATAGGTATTTAAGGAATAAAAGAATGACGAGAGTAAGATTAGGGCCAATCAAGGATAGTAGTGGGAAGTTGTGTGTGGAGTCAGAGGAGATAGGGGAAGCACTAAATGAATATTTTTCGACAGTATTCACTCTAGAAAACGACAATATTGTCTAGGAGAATACTGAGATACAGGCTACTAGACTGGGTGGGATTGAGGTTCACAAGGAAGAGGTATAAGAAATCCTGCAGAGTGTGAAAATAGGTAAGCCCCCTGGGCCGGATGGGATTTATCCTAGGATCCTCTGGGAGGCCAGGGAGGAGATTGCTGAGCCTTTGGCATTGATCTTTAAATCGTCATTGTCTACAGGAATAGTGCCAGAAGACTGGAGGATAGCAAATGTGGTTCCCCTGTTCAAGAAGGGGAGGAGAGACAACCCTGGTAATTATAGACCAGTGAGCCTTACTTCGGTTGTTGGTAAAGTGTTGGAAAAGGTTATAAGAGATAGGATTTATAATCATCTGGAAAATAATAATTTGATTAGGGATAGTCAGCATGGTTTTGTGAAGGGTAGGTCGTGCCTCACAAACCTTATTGAGTTCTTTGAGAAGGTGATCAAACAGGTAGATGAGAGTAAACCGGTTGACGTGGTGTATATGGATTTCAGCAAGGTGTTCGATAAGGTTCCCCACAGTAGGCTATTGTACAAAATGCGGAGGAATGGGACTGTGGGAGATATAGCAGTTTGGATCAGTAATTGGCTTGCTGAAAGAAGACAGAGGGTGGTGGTTGATAGGAAATGTTCATCCAGTTACCAGTGGTGTACTGCAAGGGTCGGTGTTGGGTCCACTGCTGTTCGTCATTTTTATAAACGAACTGGATGAGGGTGTAGAAGGGTGGGTTAGTAAATTTGCGGACGACACTAAAGTCGGTGGAGTTGTGGATAGTGACGAAGGATGTTATAGGTTAGAGAGAGACATAGATAAACTGCAGAACTGGGCTGAGAGGTGGCAAATGGAGTTTAATGCGGACAAGTGTGAGGTGATTCACTTGGGTCGGAGTAACCGGAATGCAAAGTACTGGGCTAATGGTAAGATTCTTGGTAGTGTAGATGAGCAGAGAGATCTCGGTGTCCAGGTACACAGATCCTTGAAAGTTGCCACCCAGGTTGACAGGATTGTTAAGAAGGCATACAGTGTTTTAGCTTTTATTAATAGAGGGATCAAGTTCTGGAATCATGAGGTTATGCTGCAGCTGTACAAAACTCTGGTGCGGCTGCACTTGGAGTATTGTGTACAGTTCTGGTCACCGCATTATAGGAAGGATGTGGAAGCTTTGGAAAGGGTTCAGAGGAGATTTACTAGGATGTTGCCTGGAATGGAGGGAAGGTCTTATGAGGAAAGGCTGAGGGACTTGAGGATATTTTCGTTGGAGAGAAGAAGGTTGAGAGGTGACTTAATAGAGACATATAAGATAATCAGAGGGTTCGATAGGGTGGACAGGGAGAGCCTTTCTCCAAATATGATGACACCGAGCACGAGGGGGCATAGCTTTAAATTGAGGGGTGATAGATATAGGACAGATGTCAGAGGTAGTTTCTTTACTCAGAGAGTAGTACGGGTATAGAATGCTTTGCGTGCGATGGTAGTAGATTCGCCAACTTTAAGTACATTTAATTCGTCATTGGACAGGCATATGGACGTACATGGAATAGTGTAGGTTAGATGGGCTTCAGATTGGTATGATAGGTCGGCGCAACATCGAGGGCCGAAGGGCCTGTACTGCGCTGTAATGTTCTATGTTCTCATTGGAGCAAATAAGGATGAGAGGTGTACAAGATGATGAGAGGCATTGATAGAGGGGATAGCCAGAGAGTTTTTCCCAGGGTGGAAATATCTATCACAAGGGGGAATAATTTTAAGGTGATTGGAAGAAGATTTAGGGGAGATGTCAGAGGCAGGTTCTTTACACTGAGAGTGGTGCATGTGTGGAATGCACTGCCAGCAGTGGGAGTAGAGTCAGATATATTAGGGACATTTATGCAACTCTTGGATAGGCACAAGGATGATAGTAAAATGAAGGGTATGTAGTTGACCTTAGAGTAGGATAAAATGTTAGCACCACATCAAGGGCTGAAAGGCCTGAATTGTGCTGTACTATTTTAGTTACTACCTCCTTCCTGTCCACTAACATCCTCATTTGGTTCCCATCCCCTGCCACATTAGTTAAAATCCTCCCCAACACCGTTAGCAAAAGCATCCCCAAGGACATTGGTTCCAGTCTGTCCCAGGTGTAGATAAGCTAATTTGTAATAGTCCCACCTCCCCCAGAACCAGTCCCGATGTTCCAAAAATCGGAATCCCTCCCTCCTGCACCATCTCTCAAGCTAGTATTCATCCTGCTTATTCTATCATTCCTACTCTGACTAGCATGTAGCACGGGTAGCAATCCTGAGATTACAACTTCTGAGGTCCTGCATTTTAACTTGGTTCCTAACTCCCTAAATTCTTTGTGGAGGACCTCATCCCATTTTATACCTACATCATTGGTGCCTCTATGCACCACAACAATTGGCTGTTAACCCTCCCCCTTGAGAATTTTCTGCAGTTGACCTGAGACATCCCTCCCCGTGCACCTGGGAGGCAACATACCATCTTGGAGTCTCGTTTTCGATCACAGTACCGCCTATCTACTCCCCTTACAATTGAATCCCTATGACTATAGCCCTTCCACTCTTTTTCCAGCCCTTCTGTACAGCAGAGCAGCCACGGTGCCATAAACCTGATTACTCCTGCCTTCCCCTGGTGAGCCATCTCCCCCAACAGTATCCAAAATGGTATACCTGTTTTGGAGGGAGATGACCAGAAGGGAACACCTACACTGCCTTCCTGCTCTTTCTCTACCTTTTGGTCACCCAATCCTTTTCTCCCTTAGCAATTCTAACCTGCGGTGTGACCAATTCACGAAACGTTGGTAACAACGGCATGGTGGCTCAGTGGTTAGCACTGCTGCCTCACAGCGCCAGGGACCCGGGTTTGATTCCAGCCTTGGGTGACCGTCAGTGAGGAGTTTGTACATTCTTCCTCCCACAGTCCAAATATGTGTAGGTTAGGTCAATTGGCCATGCTAAATTGCCCCACAGGGATGTGTAGATTAGGTGCATTAGTCAGGGGTAAATGTATAATAATAGGGTAGGGGAATGCGGCTAGATGGGTGACCCTTTGAAGGGTCAGTGTGGAGTTGTTGGGCCGAAGGGTCTGTTTCCACACTGTAGGGAATCTAATTCTACACTTACTGATATTGTATCTCCTGAGCATGCTGTGTCTGACAAGACTCCAGAGACAACGGTGCCAGAACATCAGAATGAGAAACCCATGGGACATTCTATACTTTATCCTTTCATTCTTTCAAGAATAATCTGGTCAGCAAGGTTTGTTTCAACTGAATCTCAGGGTGAAAATGTGAGTGTCAATGTGAAGGTTGTAGGTGTACGTTAGCGTGAGAATGAGTAAATGTGAAGGTGTCAGTGAGGGTGCATAAATGTGATTGAGAGTGTGTAGGTGTGAAAGTGTCAGTGTGAGTGAGGATGTATGAATCATAGAGTCATTGAGGTCTACAGCATGGAAACAGGCCCTTTGGCCCAACCTGCCCATGTGCCCAGTTTCCACAATAAACTCGTCCTATTTGCTCCTGTTGGGTCCCTATTTCTCCATGCCTATCCATCCACGTACCTGTCTGAATGTTTCTTAAATAACAACATTGTACTCACCACCTCAGGCAACCCGTTCCAGGCACTCAACACCCTCTGTGTGAAAAAAATGCCCTCTTGGATCTCTCCCCTCTCATCTTAAACCTATGCCCTCTAGTTTTAGACTCCCCTACCCTGGGGAAAGCTATTCACTATCCGCCTTATCTATGCTTCTCATGATTTTGTAAACCTCTGTAAGGTCACCCCTCAGTCTTGTACACTTCATGGAAAAAAGCCCCAGCCTGTCCAACCTCTCCTTATAACTCCAACCTTCCAATTCAGGTAGCATCCTCGTCAATCTTTTCTGCTTCTTTCTAGTTTAATATTATCCTATTGATAGTAGGGTGACTAGAATTGCATGCAGTACCCCAAAGGTGACCTTACCAACATCTTGTACAGCTGTAACAAAACGCCCCAACTCCTGTACTCAATGTTCTGACTGATGAAAGCAAGCATGCCAAAAGCCTTCTTCACCACCCTGCCTACCTGTGACTCCACTTTCAAGTAGCTATGAACCTGTACCCTAGATCTCCTTTTTTTCTATAACACTTCCCATGGTCCTTTCATTGACTGTCTAAGTCCTAACATGCGGCGTTGTGGGCGTGTGGGTTGGTGACGTCAGTGGGGGCGGAGGTGGCTGCGGCGACCGCGGAGACAGAGTTGTTCCCCATAGCCGCAGAGGTCGCGAATCTGCCGGCGATTGTCTTCATGGTGATCGCGGAGGCGGTTGTCTGGTCGGCGATCGCGGAGGCCCTCACCTTGACCTCTTTCCACCTATCACATTTCCGACGCCCCTCCCCCAAGTCCCTCCTCCCTACCTTTTATCTTAGCCTGCTGGACACACTTTCCCCATTCCTGAAGAAGGGCTTATGCCCGAAACGTCGATTCTCCTGTTCCCTGGATGCTGCCTGACCTGCTGCGCTTTTCCAGCAACACATTTCGAGCTCTGATCTCCAGCATCTGCAGACCTCACTTTCTCCTGTCTAAGTCCTATCCTGATTTAACCGACCAAAATGCGACACCTTGCATGTATCTAAATTAAACTCTATCTGCCATTCCTCAGCCCACTGGTCCAGTTGATCAAGATCTTGTCGTATTTCCAGGTAACCTTCTTCACTGTCGACTATGCCACCAACCTTGGTGTCATCTGCAAACTTTCTAACCATACCTCCTAAATTCTCATCCAAGTCATTTATATAAATAATGAATAATAGTGGAGGTGCAAAGGTTTAGGGAGAGATTGTGTAAGTACGAAGGTATGAGTGAGATTGCATTAGCCTGAAGCTGTGAGTGTGTGTGAGTGTGAAGGTGTGAGTGAGTATGTCAGTGTGGAGTGTGAATATGTGAGTGAGCATGAGTGTGAAGGTTTGAGTGTGTGAGTGTGTATGTACAGATGTGTGAGTGTGTGAATGTGAAGGCGTAGGTGTGAAGGTGTGTGAGTGTGAGTGTGTTGAGGTACAGAGGGGGGTGGTCACTCACTCTCTGGAACGCGCACCAGCTTTGGCAGTGGGATGGTGGGACTGTTGTCATTCAGGTCGAGGACAATGACGGTGAGTGTAGCACTGCCCATGAGCCGTGGTGACCCTCGGTCTGTAGCTGACACAATCAACCTGAAATTACAAGGAGAGAAAACATTCATAAACCATCAAAAACATTCAGTAAACATCAAACCCCCGTAACGACATATCGCCAGGAATGTGGAGAGCGGTCAGTGTGGGTATGGCCAGTGTGGGTGCGGACAGTGAGGGTGTGGACAGTGAGGGTGCGGACAGTGAGGGTGCGGACAGTGAGGGTGTGGTCAGTGTGGGTGTGGACAGTGAGGGCGCGGTCAGTGTGGGTGTGGTCAGTGTGGGTGTGGTCAGTGTGGGTGCGGACAGTGAGGGTGCGGACAGTGAGGGTGCGGACAGTGAGGGTGCGGTCAGTGTGGGTGTGGTCAGTGTGGGTGTGGTCAGTGTGGGTGCGGTCAGTGTGGGTATGGCCAGTGTGGGTGCGGACAGTGAGGGTGCGGACAGTGAGGGTGCGGACAGTGTGGGTGTGGTCAGTGTGGGTGCGGACAGTGAGGGTGCGGACAGTGAGGGTGCGATCAGTGTGGGTGCGGTCAGTGTGGGTGTGGTCAGTGTGGGTGTGGTCAGTGTGGGTGCGGTCAGTGTGGGTATGGCCAGTGTGGGTGCGGACAGTGAGGGTGCGGACAGTGAGGGTGCGGACAGTGAGGGTGCGGTCAGTGTGGGTGTGGACAGTGAGGGCGCGGTCAGTGTGGGTGTGGTCAGTGTGGGTGTGGTCAGTGTGGGTGCAGTCAGTGTGGGTATGGCCAGTGTGGGTGCGGACAGTGAGGGTGCGGACAGTGAGGGTGCGGACAGTGAGGGTGCGGTCAGTGTGGGTGTGGTCAGTGAGGGTGCGGTCAGTGTGGGTGTGGTCAGTGTGGGTGTGGTCAGTGAGGGTAATGTCAGTGTGGGTGTGGTCAGTGTGGATGAGGTCAGTGTGGGTGTGGCCAGTGTGGATACGGTCAGTGTGGGTACGGTCAGTGTGGGTGTGGCCAGTGTGGGTGCGGCCAGTGTAGGTGTAGTCAGTGAGGGTGTGGTCAGTGTGGGTGTGGTCAGTGAGGATGCTGTCAGTGAGGATGCTGTCAGTGAGGGTGCGGTCAGTATGGGTGTGGTCAGTGTGGGTACGGTCAGTGTCAGTGCAGTCAGTGTGGGTGTGGCCAGTGTGGGTGTGGTCAGCGTGGGTGTGCTCAGTGAGGGTAATGTCAGTGTGGGTGCGGTCAGAGTGGGTGCGGTCAGTGAGGATGCTGTCAGTGTGGGTGTGGTCACTGTGGGTGTGGTCAGTGTGGGTGCGGTCAGTGTGGGTGCAGTCAGTGTGGGTGTAGTCAGTGAGGGTGCGGTCAGTATGGGTGTAGTCAGTGAGGGTGTGGTCAGTGAGGATGCTGTCAGTGAGGGTGCAGTCAGTGAGGGTGCGGTCAGTGTGGGTGTGGTCAGTGTGGGTGTGGTCAGCGTGGGTGCAGTCAGTGAAGGTGTGGTCAGTGTGGGTGTGGTCAGTGAGAGTAATGTCAGTGTGGGTGCGGTCAGTGTGGGTGCGGTCAGTGTGGGTGTGGCCAGTGTGGGTGCAGTCAGTGTGGGTGCAGTCAGTGAAGGTGAGGTCAGTGTGGCTGCGGTCAGTGTGGGTGTGCTCAGTGAGGGTAATGTCAGTGTGGGTGCGGTCAGTGTGGATCTGGTCAGTGTGGGTGTGGCCAGTGTGGGTGCGGTCAGTGTGGGTGTGGCCAATGTGGGTGCGGCCAGTGTGGGTGCAGTCAGTGAAGGTGTGGTCAGTGTGGGTGTGGTCAGTGTAGGTGCAGTCAGTGAAGGTGTGGTCAGTGTGGGTGTGGTCAGTGAGGGTAACGTCAGTGTGGGTGCGGTCAGTGTGGGTGCGGTCAGTGAGGTGCAGTCAGTGTGGGTGTGGTCAGTGTGGGTGTGGTCAGCGTGGGTGTGGTCAGTGAGGGTAATGTCAGTGTGTGTGTGGTCAGTGTGGGTGTGGTCAGTGTGGGTGTGCTCAGTGAGGGTAATGTCAGTGTGGGTGCGGTCAGAGTGGTTGTGGTCAGTGAAGGTGCAGTCAGTGTGGGTGTGATCAGTGTGGGTGTGGTCAGTGTGGAAGTGGTCAGTGTGGGTGTGGTCAGTGTGGGTGTGGTCAGTGTGGGAGCAGTCAGTGTGGGTGTGGTCAGTGAGGGTAATGTCAGTGTGGGTGTGGTCAGTGTAGATCTGGTCAGTGTGGGTGTGGCCAGTGTGGGTGCGGTCAGTGTGGGTGTGGCCAGTGTGGGTGCGGCCAGTGTGCTTGCAGTCAGTGAAGGTGTGGTCAGTGTGGGTGTGGTCAGTGTGGGTGCAGTCAGTGAAGGTGTGGTCAGTGTGGGTGAGGTCAGTGAGGGTAACGTCAGTGTGGGTGTGGTCAGTGTGGAAGTGGTCAGTGAGGGTGCAGTCAGTGTGGGTGTGGTCAGCGTGGGTGTGGTCAGTGAGGGTAATATCAGTGTGTGTGCGGACAGTGTGGGTGTGGTCAGTGAGGGTAATATTAGTGTGGATGTGGCCAGTGTGGGTGCAGTTAGTGTGGGTGCAGTCAGTGAAGGTGAGGTCAGTGTGGGTGAGGTCAGTGAGGGTAACGTCAGTGTGGGTGCGGTCAGTGTGGGTGCGGTCAGTGTGGGTGTGGTCAGTGTGGGTGTGGCCAGTGTGGGTGCAGCCAGCGAAGGTAATGTCAGTGTGGGTGCGGTCAGTGTGGGTGTGGTCAGTGAGGGTAATGTCAGTGTGGGTGCGATCAGTGTGGGTGCGGTCAGTGTGGGTGTGGCCAGTGTAGGTGCAGTCAGTGAAGGTGTGGTCAGTGTGGGTGAGGTCAGTGAGGGTAATGTCAGTGTGGGTGCGGTCAGTGTGGGTGCGGTCAGTGTGGGTGCGGTCAGTGTGGGTGCGGTCAGTGGGGGTGTGGCCAGTGTGGGTGCGGCCAGCGAAGGTAATGTCAGTGTGGGTGCGGTCAGTGTGGGTGTGGTCAGTGAGGGTAATGTCAGTGTGGGTGTGGTCAGTGTGGGTATGGTCAGTGAGGGTAATGTCAGTGTGGGTGCGATCAGTGTGGGTGCGATCAGTGTGGGTGCGGTCAGTGAGGGTGTGGCCAGTGTGGGTGTGGTCAGTGTGGGTGCGGTCAGTGTGGGTGTGGCCAGTGTGGGTGCAGTCAGTGAAGGTGTGGTCAGTGTGGGTGTGGTGAGTGTGGGTGCAGTCAGTGTGGGTGAGGTCAGTGAGGGTAACGTCAGTGTGGGTGCGGTCAGTGTGGATGCGGTCAGCGAAGGTAATGTCAGTGTGGGTGTGGTCAGTGTGGGTATGGTCAGTGAGGGTAATGTCAGTGTGGGTGCGATCAGTGTGGGTGCAGTCAGTGTGGGTGCTGTCAGTGAGGGTGTGGTCAGTGTGGGTGTGGTCAGTGTGGGTGTGGTCAGTGAAGGTAATGTCAGTGTGGGTGTGGTCAGTGTGGGTGTGGTCAGTGAGGGTAATGTCAGTGTGGGTGTGGTCAGTGAGGGTAATGTCAGTGTGGGTGCGATCAGTGTGGGTGCGGTCAGTGTGGGTGCGGTCAGTGATGGTGCAGTCAGTGTGGGTGTGGTCAGTGTGGGTGCGATCAGTGTGGGTGCGGTCAGTGTGGGTGCTGTCAGTGAGGGTGCAGTCAGTGTGGGTGTGGTCAGTGTGGGTGTGGACAGTGTGGGTGTGGTCAGTGTGGGTGTGGACAGTGTGGGTGTGGACAGTGAGGGTAATGTTAGTGTGGGTGCGGTCAGTGTGGGTGCAGTCAGTGTGGGTGCTGTCAGTGATGGTGCAGTCAGTGTGGGTGCGGTCAGTGTGGCTGCGGTCAGTGTGGGTGCGGTCAGTGTGCATGTGGTCAGTGTGGATGTGGTCAGTGTAGATGTGGCCAGTGTGGGTGTGATCAGTGTGGGTGTGATCAGTGTGGGTGTGATCAGTGCGGGTGCAGTCAGTGTGGGTGTGGTCAGTGTGTGGGTGTGGTCAGTGTGCGTGTGGTCAGTGAGGGTAATGTCAGTGTGGGTGCTGTCAGTGATGGTGCAGTCAGTGTGGGTGCGGTCAGTGTGGGTGTGGTCAGTGTGGATGTGGTCAGTGTAGGTGTGGCCAGTCTGGGTGCAATCGGTGAAGGTGTGGTCAGTGTGGGTGCGGTCAGTGAGGGTAACGTCAGTGTGGGTGCAGTCAGTGAGGGTGCGGTCAGTGAGGGTCTGGTCAGTGTGGGAGCGGTCAGTGTGGGTGCAGTCAGTGTGGGTGCAGTCAGTGAAGGTGTGGTCAGTGTGGGTGAGGTCAGTGAGGGTAACGTCAGTGTGGGTGCGGTCAGTGTGGATGCGGTCAGCGAAGGTAATGTCAGTGTGGGTGTGGTCAGTGTGGGTGTGGTCAGTGTGGGTGTGGTCAGTGTGGGTGTGGTCAGTGAAGGTAATTCAGTGTGGGTGTGGTCAGTGTGGGTGTGGTCAGTGAGGGTAATGTCAGTGTGGGTGTGGTCAGTGTGGGTGTGGTCAGTGTGGGTGTGGTCAGTGAGGGTAATGTCAGTGTGGGTGCGATCAGTGTGGGTGCGGTCAGTGATGGTGCAGTCAGTGTGGGTGTGGTCAGTGTGGGTGCGATCAGTGTGGGTGAGGTCAGTGTGGGTGCTGTCAGTGAGGGTGCAGTCAGTGTGGGTGTGGTCAGTGTGGGTGTGGACAGTGTGGGTGTGGTCAGTGTGGGTGTGGACAGTGTGGGTGTGGACAGTGAGGGTAATGTTAGTGTGGGTGCGGTCAGTGTGGGTGCAGTCAGTGTGGGTGCTGTCAGTGATGGTGCAGTCAGTGTGGGTGCTGTCAGTGATGGTGCAGTCAGTGTGGGTGCAGTCAGTGTGGCTGCGGTCAGTGTGGGTGCGGTCAGTGTGCATGTGGTCAGTGTGGACGTGGTCAGTGTAGATGTGGCCAGTGTGGGTGTGATCAGTGTGGGTGTGATCAGTGTGGGTGTGATCAGTGCGGGTGCAGTCAGTGTGGGTGTGGTCAGTGTGTGGGTGTGGTCAGTGTGCGTGTGGTCAGTGAGGGTAATGTCAGTGTGGGTGCTGTCAGTGATGGTGCAGTCAGTGTGGGTGCGGTCAGTGTGGGTGTGGTCAGTGTGGATGTGGTCAGTGTAGGTGTGGCCAGTCTGGGTGCAATCGGTGAAGGTGTGGTCAGTGTGGGTGCGGTCAGTGAGGGTAACGTCAGTGTGGGTGCAGTCAGTGAGGGTGCGGTCAGTGAGGGTCTGGTCAGTGTGGGAGCGGTCAGTGTGAGTGCAGTCAGTGTGGGTGCAGTCAGTGTGGGTGCGGTCAGTGAGGGTGTGGTCAGTGAGGGTAATGTCAGTGTGGGTGCAGTCAGTGAGGGTGCGGTCAGTGAGGGTGTGGTCAGTGAGGGTAATGTCAGTGTGGGTGCAGTCAGTGTGGGTGCAGTCAGTGAGGGTGCGGTCAGTGTGGGTGCGGTCAGTGAGGGTAACGTCAGTGTGGGTGCAGTCAGTGAGGGTGCGGTCAGTGAGGGTCTGGTCAGTGTGGGAGCGGTCAGTGTGGGTGCAGTCAGTGAGGGTGCAGTCAGTGTGGGTGCGGCCAGTGTGAGTGTGGTCAATGTGGATGCAGTCAGTGAGGGTGCAGTCAGTGTGAGTGTGGTCAATGTGGGTGCGGTCAGTGTGGGTGTGGTCAGTGAGGGTGCAGTCAGTGAGAGTGCGGTCAGAGAGGGTGCGGTCAGTGAGGGTGCGGTCAGTGAGGGTGCAGTCAGTGAGGGTGCGGTCAGTGTGGGTGTGGTCAGTGTGGGTGTGGCCAGTGTGGATGTGGCCAGTGTGGATGTGGTCAGTATGGGTGTGGTCAATGTGGGTGCAGTGTGGGTTCAGTCAGTGTGGGTGTGGTCAGTGAGGGTAATGTCAGTGTGGGTGCAGTCAGTGTGGGTGTGGTCAGTGAGGGTAATGTCAGTGTGGGTGTGGTCAGTGTGGGTGCGGTCAGTGTGGGTGTGGTCAGTGTGAGTGCAGTCAGTGTGTGCGTGGTCAGTGTGGGTGTGGCCAGTGTGGGTGCGGGCAGTGTGGGTGTGGTCAGTGTGGGTGCAGTCAGTGTGGGTGCAGTCAGTGTGGGTGCAGTCAATGTGTGTGTGGTCAGTGTGGGTGTGGTCAGTGTGGGTACGGCCAGTGTGGGTGCGGTCAGTGTGCGTGTGGTCAGTGTGGATGCAGTCAGTGAGGGTGCGGACAGTGTGTGTGTGTGGTCAGTGTGTGTGCAGTCAGTGTGGGTGCAGACAATGTGTGTGTGGTCAGTGTGGGTGTGGTCAGTGTGCGTGTGGTCAGTGTGGATGCAGTCAGTGAGGGTGCAGGCAGTGTGGGTGTGGTCAGTGTGGGTGTGGCCAGTCTGGGTGCGGTAAGTGTGGGTGCGGCCAGTGTGGATGCGGTCAGTGTGGTTGTGATCAGTGAGGGTAATGTCAGTGTGGATGTGGTCAGTTTTGGTGCGGTCAGTGAGGGTGTGGTCAGTGTGGGTGTGGTTAGTGAGGGTAATGTCAGTGTTGGTGTGGTCAGTGTGGCTGCAGTCAGTGAGGGTAATGTCAGTGTGGGTGCGGTCAGTGTGGATGTGGTCAGTGTGGCTGCAGTCAGTGAGGGTGTGGTCAGTGAGGGTGTGGTTAGTGTGGGTAATGTCAGTGTGGGTGAGGTCAGTGTGGGTGTGGTCAGTGAGGGTAATGTCAGTGTGGGTGCGGTCAGTGTGGGTGAGGTCAGTGTGGGTGTGGTCAGTGAGGGTAATGTCAGTGTGGGTGTGGTCTGTGTGGGTGCGGTCAGTGTGGGTGTGCTCAGTGTGGGTGTGCTCAGTGTGGGTGTGGTCAGTGTGTGCGTGGTCAGTGTGGGTGTGGTCAGTTTGGGTGTGGCCAATGTGGGTGTGGACAGTGTGGGTGTGGTCAATGTGGGTGCGGTCAATGTGGGTGCGGTCAGTGTGGGTGTGGTCAGTGTGGGTACGGCCAGTGTGGGTGCGGTAAGTGTGGGTGCGGGCAGTGTGGGTGCGGTCAATGTGGGTGCGGTCAGTGTGGGTGTGGTCAGTGTGGGTGTGGTCAGTGTGGGTACGGCCAGTGTGGGTGCAGTCAGTGTGGGTGTGGTCAGTGTGGATGCAGTCAATGTGTGTGTGGTCAGTGTGGGTATGGCCAGTGTGGGTGCGGTCAGTGTGGGTGTGGTCAGTGTGTGTGCAGTCAGTGTGGGTGCAGGCAGTGTGGGTGTGGTCAGTGTGGGTGTGGTCAGTGTGGGTGTGGCCAGTCTGGATGCGGTAAGTGTGGTTGTGGTCAGTATGGGTGTGGTCAGTATGGGTGTGGTCAGTGAGGGTAATGTCAGTGTGGATGTGGTCAGTTTTGGTGCAGTCAGTGAGGGTGTGGTCAGTGTGGGTGTGATTAGTGAGGGTAATGTCAGTGTGGATGTGGTCAGTGAGGGTGTGGTCAGTGAGGGTGTGGTTAGTGTGGTGTGGTTAGTGTGGGTAATGTCAGTGTGGGTGTGGTCAGTGAGGGTGTGGTCAGTGAGGGTGTGGTCAGTGAGGTGTGGTTAGTGTGGGTAATGTCAGTGTGGGTGTGGTCAGTGTTGGTGTGGTCAGTGTGGCTGCAGTCAGTGAGGGTAATGTCAGTGTGGGTGCAGTCAGTGTGGGTGCAGTCAGTGTGGGTGCGGTCAGTGTGGGTGTGGTCAGTGTGGGTGCGGTCAGTGTGGGTGTGGTCAGTGTGGGTGCAGTCAGTGTGGGTGCGGTCAGTGTGGGTGCAGTCAGTGTGGGTGTGGTCAGTGTGGGTGCAGTCAGTGTGGGTGTGGTCAGTGTGGGTGCAGTCAGTGTGGGTGCAGTCAGTGTGGGTGCAGTCAGTGTGGGTGTGGTCAGTGTGGGTGCAGTCAGTGTGGGTGCGGTCAGTGTGGGTGCAGTCAGTGTGGGTGCAGTCAGTGTGGGTGCAGTCAGTGTGGGTGCGGTCAGTGTGGGTGCGGTCAGCGTGGGTGCGGTCAGTGTGGGTGTGGTCAGTGTGGGTGTGGTCAGTACTTACTGAGTCTGTGGCCAGACCTCTCGGTCCATGATAGCGGCTGTGCTGATGTGGCCAGTGACGGGATTGATGTGGAAGAGGTCACTCTGGGCTGAAGCTGCGATGGTGTAAGAGACTTCCCCATTCTGGCCCTGGTCCAAATCATTCGCCAAAACCTGAGAGGCACAAATCACCAGGTGAGAGCAGTCAGTGACCGGACACATCCTGGAGAGAGAGAGTGGGAAGCGGGCTGCAGGATCTGTAAGGGATACCTCCCTGCTGTAGAGATTTACCTGGGCCTGGGCTGTACCTTACCTGGGTGATGGGAGTGCTGTAGCCACGGGCCTCCCAGATGAAAGTGACATAGTTCTGCATCTGGAACCGTGGCAGGTTATCATTGACATCGTGGAGACTAAGAGTGACGGCCGTGAACACAAAGGAGGACGTAGACTCCGCTTTAACCACAAGCCGCATTTTTGGTGTTTGTTCATAGTCGAGTGCTGAGGGGCTCTTCACTGTGATGTCTCCTAGCAACAGCACAGAGACCGGTTACTGTTTGAGTACATCACCCATCATTCAAACCATTTCATCAGGTACACTATCAGCAATTCATATAACCCATCACACTAAACACCCCGCAAACTGATTGACATTAACATTTCAAACTAGAGCAAGCAGGTACACAGCAAGATCCCATAAAACAGACTGAAATGAAAGGAAATCCCCTCAGAGACAGGCAAATAAGTAAGAGATTCTGCTCAAAATTCCAGACGTAACAGGGAGAACACTCTGCAACAGAGTCTTATCAAATATTGATTCCCTCAGCACTGACCCTCCAACAGTGCAGCACTCCCTCAGCACTGACCCTCCAACAGTGCAGCACTCCCTCAGCACTGACCCTTCAACAGTGCAGCACTCCCTCAGCACTGACCCTCCAACAGTGCATGCTCCCTCAGCACTGACCCTCCAACAGTGCAGCACTCCCTCAGCACTGACCCTCCAACAGTGCATGCTCCCTCAGCACTGACCCTCTGACAGTGCGGTGCTCCCTCAGCACTGACCCTCCGACAGTGCAGCACTCCCTCAGCACTGACCCTCCGATAGTGCATGCTCCCTCAGCACTGACCCTCCAACAGTGCAGCACTCCCTCAGCACTGACCCTCCAACAGTGCAGCACTCCCTCAGCACTGACCCTCCAACAGTGCAGCACTCCCTCAGCACTGACCCTCCGATAGTGCATGCTCCCTCAGCACTGACCCTCCAACAGTGCAGCACTCCCTCAGCACTGACCCTCTGACTGTGCGGTGCTCCCTCAGCACTGACCCTCCAACAGTGCAGCACTCCCTCAGCACTGACCCTCCGATAGTGCATGCTCCCTCAGCACTGACCCTCCAACAGTGCAGCACTCCCTCAGCACTGACCCTCTGACTGTGCGGTGCTCCCTCAGCACTGACCCTCCGACAGTGCAGCACTCCCTCAGCACTGACCCTCTGACAGTGCAGCACTCCCTCAGCACTGACCCTCTGACAGTGCGGCACTCCCTCAGCACTGACCCTCTGACAGTACAGCACTCCCTCAGCACTGACCCTCTGACAGTGTGGCACTCCGTCAGCACTGACCCTCCGACAGTGCGGCACCGTCTCAGCACTGACACTCTGACAGTGCGGCGCTCCCTCAGCACTGACCCTCTGACAGTGCAGCACTCCCTCAGCACTGACCCTCTGACAGTGCGGCACTCCCTCAGCACTGACCCTCTGACAGTATGGCACTCCCTCAGCACTGACCCTCTGACAGTGCAGCACTCCCTCAGCACTGACCCTCCGACAGTGCAGCACTCCCTCAGCACTGACCCTCCGACAGTGCCCGCTCCCTCAGCACTGACCCTCCGACAGTGCAGCACTCCCTCAGCACTGACCCTCTGACAGTGCAGCACTCCCTCAGCACTGACCCTCCGACAGTGCGGCACTCCCTCAGCACTGACCCTCTGACAGTGCAGCACTCCCTCAGCACTGACCCTCCAACAGTGCAGCACTCCCTCAGCACTGACCCTCCGACAGTGCCCGCTCCCTCAGCACTGACCCTCCGACAGTGCGGCACTCCCTCAGCACTGACCCTCCGACAGTGCGGCACACCCTCCGCACTGACCCTCCGACAGTGCGGCACTCCCTCAGCACTGACTCTCCGACAGTGCGGCGCTCCCTCAGCACTGACTCTCCGACAGTGCGGCACTCCCTCAGCACTGACCCTCCGACAGTGCCCGCTCCCTCAGCACTGACCCTCCGACAGTGCGGCACTCCCTCAGCACTGACTCTCCGACAGTGCGGCGCTCCCTCAGCACTGACCCTCTGACAGTGCGGCACTCCCTCAGCACTGACCCTCTGACAGTGCGGTACCCCCTCAGCACTGACCCTCCGACAGTGTGGCACTCCCTCAGCACTGACTCTCCGACAGTGCAGCGCTCCCTCAGCACTGACCCTCTGACAGTGTGGCACTCCCTCAGCACTGACCCTCCGACAGTGCGGCACCTCCTCAGCACTGACCCTCCAACAGTGCGACACTCCCTCAGCACTGACCCTCTGACAGTGCCCACTCCCTCAGTACTAACCCTCTGACAGGGCGGCACTCCCTCAGCACTGACCCTCTGACAGTGCGGTGCTCCCTCAGCACTGACCCTCCGACAGTGCGCACTCCCTCAGCACTGACCCTCCGACAGTGCGGCACTCCCTCAGCACTGACCCTCCGACAGTGCGGCACTCCCTCAGCACTGACCCTCCGACAGTGCGGCACTCCCTCAGCACTGACCCTCCGACAGTGCGGCACTCCCTCAGCACTGACCCTCCGACAGTGCGGCACTCCCTCAGCACTGACCCTCCGACAGTGCTGCATCTTTTTTATTGTCTTAAAAACAGTAAATTATTTTTGTAATCTCTCTCCCTCTTGCTTTTCTGTTCTGCCTCTTTGTTAGTGAATAACAGTGAACCATATTTCTAGCCTGGCTCTGTTATGGAGTGTTTACAATCTCAGTCTGTCTGTAGTCACTCGCCAAACCTCAGAGCTGAGAGACCGTGCTCCATGGAAAGACTTCCATCTTTGAGCTGTGAATCACTGCTCCCTCATTGGATTGTGTTGGCACGGAAAGTGTGAGGCAGCTTTCCCTGATCAAAGTGGGTTGTGGGATCCTGATGGGCCTGATTCACTGTAATCTTCAAACCCCATTCTCTCAAAGTAGCACATGGAAACAGATGTAACATTGCTCAGAGAGAGGAGACATACACACACACACACACACATACACACACACACACACACACAGATACACACACAGATTCACACACATACACACATACATACTCACACACCCACACACAGATACACACACAGTTAGACACACACACACGCAGATTCACACACACACACACAGATATACACACACAGATATACACACACTCACACACACACAGATTCACACACACACACAGATACACACACACACTCACACACACACAGATACACACACACACACAGATACACACACACAGATACACACACACTCACACACAGATACAAACACACTCACACACACACAGATACACACACACATACAGACACACACACACACACACAGACACACACACTCACACACAGTCAGACACACAGACACAGACACACACACACAGCCAGACACCCATACCCACCCACCCACACACAGATACACACACAGTCAGGCACACACACACTCACAGATACACACACAGTCAGACTCACACACTCACTCACAGATACACACACACAGATACAGACACACACTCACACAGTCAGACACACACAGACACACACACAGTCAGGCACTCACACAAAGTCAGACACACACACACAGATACACACACACACTCACACACACACAGATACACACACACACACAGATACACACACACAGATACACACACACTCACACACAGATACAAACACACTCACACACACACAGATACACACACACATACAGACACACACACACACACACAGACACACACACTCACACACAGTCAGACACACAGACACAGACACACACACACAGCCAGACACCCATACCCACCCACCCACACACAGATACACACACAGTCAGGCACACACACACTCACAGATACACACACAGTCAGACTCACACACTCACTCACAGATACACACACACAGATACAGACACACACTCACACAGTCAGACACACACAGACACACACACAGTCAGGCACTCACACAAAGTCAGACACACACACACAGATACACACACACACTCACACACACAGATACACACAAACACAGATACACACACACTCACAGATACACACACACATTCAGACACACACACATACTCACAGATACACACACCCACTCAGATACACACACAGTCAGACTCACACACTCACTCACAGATACACACACAGTCAGACACACACACACACTCAGATACACACACAGTTGGACTCACACACACACTCACAGATACACACGCACAGATACAGACACACACACACACACAGAGATACACACATTTACATTCACACAGACACACAAAAACATACACACACACAAATACACAAACACACACTCACAGATACACACACAGTCAGACTCAAACACACACAGATATACACACACACATACTCGCAGATACACACAGTCAGACTCACACATACACTTGTAGATAGACACACACAGTCAGACTCAGACTCACACACACACAGACCCACACACACACTCACACATACAGATACATACATACACCCACAGACACACATACAGACTCGCAGATACACACACAGTCAGACTCACACACAGATATTCGCACACACTCGCAGATACACACACAGTCAGACTCACACACACACAGATATACACACACACTCGCAGATACACACACACACAGATACACACACAGTCAGACTCACACACACACTTGCAGATACACACACAGTCAGACTCACACACACAGTCAGCCTCACACACACATAGACCCACACACACACTCACAGATACACACACAGTCAGACTCACACACACACAGCTACACACACAGATACACACACAGTCAGACTCACACACAGTCAGACTCACACACACATAGACCCACACGCACACTCACAGATACACACACACATAGACTCACACACAAACACTTACAGATACACACACACTCACATAACCATGCGCACAGACTCTGATAGACAATCACACACACTCAATCACAAATACACATTCACACACACACTCATAGACACTCATCCAGCTCCTACTCATCTGCAAATTACTTATCAACCACTGCCTGAAAAAGCAGCTGTGTAAACAACACACACATTGAGTGTCAGTAATGTGCTTTTTAAAAAATGTAGCAATCCGGCAGCAATCCTTGATTATTTTTCATTTCAGTCCACAATCAAATGTACAGAAAAATAAAGAGATACAGTCGATACATTCTTGTGTAGTGATTAGTTTCCTGGCAAGATCAACATTTATTCACTCAAATATAAACATTATACTGATACAGAAACTGAGGCTGCTGGATCACTGGAGGGTGACTAAGGGGATTAGAGCCAGAGATTGCAGCAATAACTGGTGAGTGAAGCAGAAGATGTGGCTTTGTTTGCATCAGCCTTTACAGAAGCTATAAATAATTCAGACAGTATTAGAGGAGTGAGAGGGTCTTAAAGGACCAATCACATCAGGGATTCAGTGTGGTGGAGCTGAGAAACATCAACAGGCGGTAAACATTGCTGAGAGTATTTGTCAAACATCTAACACGTGGTAATTAAGTTAAAATTCACACAGCACCAGGTTATAGGTATATTTGGAAGCACTAGCTTTCAGAGCGCTATTCCTTCATCAGGTGATTGTGGAGTATAAGATCGTAAGACACAGAATTTACAACAAAAGTTTAAAGTGTGATGTAACTGAAATTATATATTGGATTGTTTGTTCAGTCTCTCATCATTTAGAATGGGCATGTTGGTTACAGTTCTTTCATATGTAAATTCCAGAACTTTCTAAAAGTTACATTCTCAAGTGAATTTTAACAATAGGTGCCATGTTGGCCAAGATAATGCATTGAAGGTGTGAGGTGCCCTGTGTGAGGCTGTCTGTGCCACAATGGTCAGACTGATTCTAATCTAAAACAGGGATTTACAGAATCTTACATGGATTCATTTCGTTTTTGAGCAAAATAAAATGTAATTCTGCAAGTACAAATTCACCCCACAAACTTAAATGTGTATGTGTGCATGTGGATGTGTGTGTGTTGGGAGTAATGAATGTCTGTGAGTGTGTGAATGTGTATGTGCACTTCAGTGTGTGTGTGTGTGCGTGCGTGTGTTTGTGTGTGTGTAGGAGTGTCTGTGTGTGTACATAGTGCAATGGTGGTCACCTGTAATGTGACATGAACCCAAGGTCCCGGTTGAGTCCCTCCCTATGGGTACCGAACTTAGCTATCAGCCTCTGCTTGGCCACTTTTCGCTGTTGCCTGTCTCAAAGTCCACCTTGGAGGATGGTCACCCGAAGGTCCGAGGCTGAATGTCCTGGACCACTGAAGTGTTCCCCAACTGGGAGGGAACCCTCCTGTCTGTTGATTGTTGTGCGGTGCCCATTCATCCGTTGTCATAATGTCTCGCCAATGTACCATGCCTCAGGGCATCCCTGCCTGCAGCGTATGAGATAGACAATGTTGGCCGAGTCACATGAGTACCTGCCATGTACATGGTGGGTGGTGTCCCCACGTGTAATGGTGGTATCCGTGTTGACACTCTGACACACCTGGCAGTAGTTGCCACAGCAGGGTTGTGCGCTGTTATGGTTGATGTTGTCCTGAACGCTGGGCAGTTTGCTACGAACAATGATCTGTTTGAGGTTTGGCGGTTGTTTAAAGGCGAGCATTGGAGGTGTGGGGAAGGTCTTGGCGAGGTGCTCATCCTCATTGATAATGTGTTGCAGGCTGCGAAGAACATGGCATAGTTTCTCAGCTCCTGGGGAGTGCTGGAAAATGAAGGGTACCCTGTCGGTTGTAGCTCATCTCTGTCCCCTGAGGAGGTCATTATGGTTCCTCGTTGTGGCACGTTGGAACTGCTGATCGGTGAGTTGAGCATCGGATCCTGTTCTTATGAGGGCATCTTTGAGTACTTCCAAGTGCACTACAACCACCTGAACAAGGAGCGTCGCTCCGAAAGCTAGTGCTTCCAAATAAACCTATTGGGCTAGAACCTGGTGTTGTGTGATTTTTAACTTTGTACACCCCAGTCCGACACCGACATCTCCAAATCATGATAATGTAACGTATGGGACAAATCAGGAGATGAATCATACATGTTTTAACAAGCTCTTTCATAAGAGTCAGTAGCAAAGCCAGCATTTATTGCCTGTTTCTAATTGTCCTCAAACTGATAGGCTTGCTCAACCATTTCAGAGGGCAGTTAAGAGTCACCCACATTGCTGTGGGTCTGGAGAAACTCAGCAAGTCTGGCAACATTGGAGAGAGGAACAGAGTTAATATTTCAAGTCCAATGATCATCTTCAGAACTGGTTGTATCAAACTCGAAACATTCTGCCTTCTCTCCACTGATGCTGCCAGAACTGAAATGTTTCTCCAGTATTCTCTGTGTATATGTGTTTCAGTCTCAGTGCTCTCTGGTGGGTCTGGTGTCATGTGTAGGTCAGACCAGGTAAGGAAGTCAGATTTCCCTCCCTAAAGGGAAAACCAGATGAATGTTTATGTCGATTGATGGTGGCTTCATGGTCATAGAGTCAGAGATACAACATGGAAACAGACCCTTCCATGACGACCAGATATCCCAACCCAATCTAATCCCATTTGACAGAACTTGGCCCATATCCCTCCAAACCCTTCCTATTCATGAAACCATCCAGATGCCTTTTAAATGTTGTAATTGTACCAGCCTCCACCACTTCCTCTGGCAGCTCATTCCATACACACACCACCCTCTGTGTGAAAAAGTTGCCCCTTAGGTCTCTTTTATATCTTTCCCCTCTCAACCTCAACCTATGCCCTCTAGTTCTGGACTCCCCCCACCCCAGGGAAAATACTTTGTCTATTTATCCTATCCATGCCCCTCATGATTTTATAAACCTCTATAAGGTCACCCCTCAGTCTCCGACACTCCAGGGGAAACAGCCTGAGCCTATTCAACCACTCCCTCTAGCTCAAATCCTCCAACCCTGGTAACAGCTTTGTAAATCTTTTCCGAGCCATTCAATATCAATGGGAACAGTTTTCAATTCCAGATTGATAAATGGAATATAATTTCCACCAGGTGCTGTAGTGGGATTTGAACGCATGACCTCAGAGCATAGTAATCATGGTTGACTTTAATCTACAGAGAAACTGAGTGAATCTAACCAATGCTAATGCTATGGGGCACGAATTCATGGAATTGGTACAAGATTGATTTCTGGAACAGTATTTTGAGGAGCCAATGCAGGTTTGGGGTATCTTGGATTTGGTCAAAAGCTGTTTTCAGAAAAGGTGACCATAACAGGATAGAATAAACCGGAGATTTGAATGTGACACAGTTCATTTTGAAATCAGAGCAAAATAAACTATGACGGTATGAGAGGCAAGGGTGGGTTAGGAAAATCCACAAAAATTGGACAGTAGAAAAGCAATAGTAGGTATTTAAAGGAAGACTAAAAGGTCTACAATAGATAAATATTCATCTAAGGTACAAGCATCCAATGGGAAAGATGATTCAGCCAAGGGTAATAATCATCAGGAATCCTGATGAAGGGCTCCGGCCGAAAAAAATCGATTCTCCTGCTCCTCAGATGCTGCCTGACCGGCTGTGCTTTTCCAGCAAAGCTGTCTCGGTTGTACAGCATGGAGACAGGCCCTTCGACCTAATGTCCTCCAGGCTAACCCCATTTCCCTGCACTTGGCCCAGGTCCTTCTAATTCTTTCCTATCCAGGTATTTGACCAAATGCCTTTTAAATGTTGTTAATGTACCCGCCTCAACCATTTCCACTGACAGCTCATTCCATTTGCGTACCACCCTCTGTTTAAAAAGGTTGCCCCTCAGGTTCCCTTTTATTCTTTCCCCTCTAACCTTAAACTACCTAGTCCTCGATTCCCTAACCCTGGGGAAAAAAACGAAGTGCATTCACCCTATCCGTGCCTCTCATGATCTTGTACATTTCTATAAGATCCCCCCTCAGTCTCCGACGCTCTAAAGAAAAATGTCCTGCTTGTCCAATCTCTCCCTGTAACTCAGATCATTGAGTCCTGGCAACATCCTTGTAAATTTCTTCTGCACTCTTTCCAGTTTAATAACATCCTTCCTACAGCAAGGTGACCAAAACTGAACACAATACTCCAAGTGCAGCTTCACCAACATCCTGTACAACTGCAACATAACTTCCCAACTTCTACACTCAATGCCCTGACTGATGAAGGCCAGTGTGCCTGTCTACCTGTGACTCCACTTTCAGAGAACAGTGCACCTGAACTCCATGGTCCCTCTGTCCCACTACACTCCTTAAGGCCCTCCCATTCACCATGAAACTCCTGCCTTGATTTGATTTTCCAAAATGCAAGACCTCACACATCTCCATTTGCCATTGCTTGGCCCACTTCCCCAGCCAATCAAGGTCCTGCTGCAACTTCTGATAACTTCCCTCATTGTCCACGATACCTCCTATTTTAGAGTAATCGGCAAACTTACTAATCATAGTCAACAAGTTGTGGCACTGGAAAGGCACAGCAAGTTAGACAGCATCAGAGGAGGAGGAGAATCAATACTGCAGGCATAAGCCCTTGATCAGGAATGTGAAGGGGAAGGTGGCTAAGAGATAAATAAGGGGGTGGAGGGAAGATAGTTGGAAAGGCAATAAGTGAATGCAGGAGAAAAATATATTTCCGTCCCCACCCTGATCTGCATTCCTCAGAGACCATTCCCACCATGACTGCCTCAGTAGGTCCACACCTCACACCAACCCACCCTCCACACCTAGCACCCTCTCTTGCTGCCGCACAAGGTGTAAAACCTGCTCCCACACCACCTCCCTCACCTCCCCCCTCACCCTCTCACCTCCCACCAACCCCCACTCTCCTCCCTCACCTCCTCCTCACCTCCCCCTCACCTCCCCCTCACTCCCCTCACCTCCCCCCAACCCCCTTACTCCCCCTCACTCACCTCCCCCTCACCCCTTCACCTCCCTCCCTCACCTCCCCCTCATTCCCCTCACCATCACCCCCCTCACCTCCCCCCACCCCCTCACTCCCCTCACCTCCCCTCAACCCCCTTACTCCCCCTCACTCACCTCCCCCTCACCCCTTCACCTCCCTCCCTCACCTCCCCCTCATTCCCCTCACCATCACCCCCCTCACCTCCCCCCACCCCCTCACTCCCTCACTCCCCCTCACTCACCTCCCCCTCACCCCCTTCACCTCCCTCCCGTCACCTCCCCCCTCACCCCCTACCATCACCTCCCCCCCACCCCCCTCCCGTCACCTCCCCCTCACCCCCCTCCCGTCACCTCCCCCTCACCCCCCTCCCGTCACCTCCCCCACACCTCCCCCCTCACCCCCCTCCCTCACCTCCGTCCAAGTTCCCAAAGGAACTTTTCACATTGAGCAGAGATTCTCCTGCACATCCACCCCCCCCCTCATCTACTGTGGCCTTTGGTAATTATAGACCAGTGAGCCAGACTTTGGTTGTGGGAAAAGTGTTATAAGAGATAAGATTTATAATCATCTGGAAAGGAATAATTTGATTAGAGACAGTCAGCACGGTTTTGTGAAGGGTAGGTCGTGCCTCACAAACCTTATAGAGTTCTTTGAGAAGGTGACAAAACAGGTAGATGAGGGTAAAGTGGTTGCTGTGGTGTATAATGATTTCAGTAAGGCGTTTGATAAGCTTCCCCACCGTAGGCTATCGCACAAAATACGGAGTCATGGGATTGAGGGGATTTAATGGTTTAGATCAGAAATTAGCCAGCTGAAAGAAGACAGAGGGGGGTGTTTGATGGGATGTGTACATCCTGGAGTTCAGTTACTAGTGGTGTATCACAAGAATCTGTTTTGGGGCCACTGCTGTTTGTTATTTTTATAAATGACCTGGATGAGGGCACAGAAGGATGGGTTAATAAATTTACACGAGGAGGTTGAACAGTTCATCCACTTCACCAACACCTTCCACCCCGACCTCAAATTCACCTGGACAGTCTCAGATTCCTCCCTCCCCTTCCTCGACCTTTCTATTTCTATCTCAGGCGACCGAATCAACACGGACATCTACTACAAACCGACCGACTCCCACAGCTACCTGGACTACACCTCCTCCCATCCTGCCCCCTGTAAAAACGCCATCCCATTCTCCCAATTCCTTCGACTCCGCCGCATCTGCTCCCAGGAGGACCAGTTCCAAAAACGCACAACCCAGATGGCCTCCTTCTTCAAGGACCACAATTTCCCCCCCGACGTGGTCGACGATGCCCTCCACCGCATCTCTTCCACTTCCCGATCCTCCGCCCTTGAACCCCGCCCCTCCAACCGCCACCAGGACAGAACCCCACTGGTCCTCACCTACCACCCCACCAATCTCCATGTTCAGCGCATCATCCGCCGTCATTTCCGCCACCTCCAAACGGACCCCACCACCAAGGATATATTTCCCTCCCCTCCCCGATCAGCATTCCGTAAAGACCACTCCCTCCGTGACTCCCTCGTCAGATCCACACCCCCCACCAACCCAACCTCCACTCCCGGCACCTTCCCCTGCAACCGCAGGAGGTGCAAGACTTGCGCCCACACCTCCCCCCTCACCTCCCTCCAAGGCCCCAAAGGAAACTTCCATATCCGCCACAGATTCACCTCCACCTCCACACACATCATCTATTGCATCCTCTGCACCCGATGTGGCCTCCTCTATATTGAGGAGACAGGCCGCCTACTTGCGGAGCGTTTCAGAGAACACCTCTGGGACACCCGGACCAACCAAACCAACCACCCTGTGGCTCAACATTTCAATTCCCCCTCCCACTCCACCAAGGAAATGCAGGTCTTTGGACTCCTCCACCGCCAGACCACAACAACACGACGGTTGGAGGAAGAGCGCCTCATCTTCCGGCTAGGAACCCTCCAACCACAAGGGATGAACTCGGATTTCACCAGTTTCCTCATTTCCCCTCCCCCACCTTGTCTCAGTCTAATCCATCGAATTCAGCACCGCCTTCCTAACCTGCAATCTTCTTCCTGACCTCTCCACCCCCACCCCACTCTGGCCTATCACCCTCACCTTGACCTCTTTCCACCTATCACATTTCCGACGCCCCTCCCCCAAGTCCCTCCTCCCTACCTTTTATCTTAGCCTGCTGGACAAACTTTCCTCATTCCTGAAGAAGGGATTATGCCTGAAACGTCGATTCTCCTGTTCCCTGGATGCTGCCTGACCTGCTGCGCTTTTCCAGCAACACATTTTCAGCTCTGATCTCCAGCATCTGCAGACCTCACTTTCTCCTTAATAAATTTACAGGTAACACTATGGTCAGTGGAGTTGTGGACAGTGCAGAAGGATGTTGTTGGTTACAGAGGGACATAGATAAGCTGCAGAGCTGGGTTGAGAGGTGGCTAATGGAGCTTAATGCAGAAAAGTATGAGGTGATTCACTTTGGAAGGAGCAATAGGAATGTAGAGTACTGGGCTAATAGTAAGATTCTTGGTAGTGTGAATGAGCAGAGAGACCTCGGTGTCCATGTACATAGATCCCTGAAAGTTGCCAGATTCTGGATCAGTGGTGCTGGAAGAGCACAGCAGGTCAGGCAGCATCCAAGGAGCTTCGAAATCGACGTTTCGGGCAAAAGCCCTTCATCAGGAATAAAGGCAGTGAGCCTGAAGCGTGGAAAGATAAGCTAGAGGAGGGTGGGGGTGGGGAGACAGTAGCATAGAGTACAATGGGTGAGTGGGGGAGGGGATGAAGGTGATAGGTCAGGGAAGAGAGGGTGGAGTGGATAGGTGGAAAAGGAGATAGGCAGGTAGGACAAGTCCGGACAAGTCATGGGGACAGTGTGGAGCTGGAAGTTTGGAACTAGGATGAGGTGGGGGAAGGGGAAATGAGGAAGCTGTTGAAATCCACATTGATGCCCTGGGGTTGAAGTGTTCCGAGGTGGAAGATGAGGCGTTCTTCCTCCAGGCGTCTGGTGGTGAGGGAGCGGCGGTGAAGGAGGCCCAGCACCTCCATGTCCTCGGCAGAGTGGGAGGGGGAGTTGAAATGTTGGGCCACGGGGCGGTGTGGTTGATTGGTGCGGGTGTCCCGGAGATGTTCCCTAAAGCGCTCTGCTAGGAGGCGCCCAGTCTCCCCAATGTAGAGGAGACCGCATCGGGAGCAACGGATACAATAAATGATATTAATGGATGTGCAGGTAAAACTTTGATGGATGTGGAAGGCTCCTTTAGGGCCTTGGATAGAGGTGAGGGAGGAGGTGTGGGCACAGGTTTTACAGTTCCTGCGGTGGCAGGGGAAAGTGCCAGGATGGGAGGGTGGGTTGTCGGAGGGCGTGGACCTGACCAGGTAGTCACGGAGGGAACGGTCTTTGCGGAAGGCAGAAAGGGGTGGGTAGGGAAATATATCCCTGGTGGTGGGGTCTGTTTGGAGGTGGCAGAAATGTCGGCGGATGATTTGGTTTATGCGAAGGTTGGTAGGGTGGAAGGTGAGCACCAGGGGCGTTCTGTCCTTGTTACGGTTGGAGGGGTGGGGTCTGAGGGCGGAGGTGCAGGATGTAGACGAGATGTGTTGGAGGGCATCTTTAACGACGTGGGAAGGGAAATTGCGGTCTCTAAAGAAGGAGGCCATCTGGTGTGTTCTGCCTCCTAGCAGAGCGCTTTAGGGAACATAGAACATAGATAGAACATAGAACAATACAGCACAGAACAGGCCCTTCAGCCCACGATGTTGTGCCGAACTTCTAACCTAGATTAAGTACCCATCCATGTACCTATCCAAATGCCGCTTAAAGGTCGCCAATGATTCCGACTCTACCACTCCCATGGGCAGCGCATTCCATGCCCCCACCACTCTCTGGGTAAAGAACCCACCCCTGACATCTCCCCTATACCTTCCACCCTTCACCTTAAATTTATGTCCCCTTGTAACACTCTGTTGTACCCGGGGAAAAAGTTTCTGACTGTCTACTCTATCTATTCCTCTGATCATCTTATAAACCTCTATCAAGTCACCCCTCATCCTTCGCCGTTCCAACGAGAAAAGGCCGAGAACTCTCAACCTATCCTCGTATGACTTCCTCTCCATTCCAGGCAACATCCTGGTAAATCTTCTCTGCACCCTCTCCAAAGCTTCCACATCTTTCCTAAAGTGAGGCGACCAGAACTGCACACAGTACTCCAACTGTGGCCTAACCAAAGTCCTGTACAGCTGCAACATCACTTCACGACTCTTGAATTCAATCCCTCTGCTAATGAACGATAATACTCCATAGGCCTTCTTACAAACTCTATCCACCTGAGTGGCAACCTTCAAAGATCTATGTACATAGACCCCAAGATCCCTCTGTTCCTCCACCTGACTAAGAACCCTACCATTAACCCTGTATTCCGCATTCTTATTTGTTCTTCCAAAATGGACAACCTCACACTTGGCAGGGTTGAACTCCATCTGCCACTCCTCAGCCCAGCTCTGCATCATATCTAAGTCCCTCTGCAGCCGACAACAGCCCTCCTCACTGTCCACAACTCCACCTATCTTCGTATCATCTGCAAATTTACTGACCCACCCTTCGACTCCCTCATCTAAGTCATTAATAAAAATTACAAACAGCAGAGGACCCAGAACTGATCCCTGCGGAACTCCACTTGTAACTGGGCTCCAGGCTGAATATTTACCATCTACCACCACTCTCTGCCTTCGACCGGTTAGCCAGTTTTCTATCCAATTGGCCAAATTTCCCTCTATCCCATGCCTCCTGACTTTCCGCATAAGCCTACCATGGGGAACCTTATCAAATGCCTTACTAAAATCCATGTACACTACATCCACTGCTCTACCCTCATCCACATGCTTGGTCACCTCCTCGAAGAATTCAATAAGACTTGTAAGGCAAGACCTACCCTTCACAAATCCATGCTGGCTGTCCCTAATCAAGCAGTGTCTTTCCAGATACTCATAAATCCTATCCCTCAGTACCCTTTCCATTACTTTGCCTACCACAGAAGTAAGACTAACAGGCCTGTAATTCCCGGGGTTATCCCTATTCCCTTTTTTGAACAGGGGCACAACATTCGCTACTCTCCAGTCCTCTGGTACCACCCCCGTTGCCAGTGAAGACGAGAAGATCATTGCCAACGGTACTGCAATTTCCTCTTTTGCTTCCCACATAATCCTAGGATATATCCCGTCAGGCCCGGGGGACTTGTCTATCCTCAAGTTGTTCAAAATGTCCAACACATCTTCCTTCCTAACAGGTATCTCTTCTAGCTTACCAGTCCATTTCACACTCTCCTCTTCTACAATACGGTCCCTCTCGTTCGTAAATACTGAAGAGAAGTACTTGTTCAAGACCTCTCCTATCTCTTCCGACTCAATACACAGTCTCCCACTACTGTCCTTGATCGGACCTACCCTCGTTCTCTGATCGGACCTACCCTCGTTCTCTGGGATACCCGCACCAATCAACCGCACCGCCCCGTGGCCCAACATTTCAACTCCCCCTCACACTCTGCCGAGGACATGGAGGTCCTGGGCCTCCTTCACCGCCGCTCCCTCACCACCAGACGCCTAGAGGAAGAACGCCTCATCTTCCGCCTCAGAACACTTCAACCCCAGGGCATCAATGTGGACTTCAACAGTTTCCTCATTTCCCCTTCCCCCACCTCACCCTAGTTCCAAACTTCCAGCTCAGCACTGTCCCCATGACTTGTCCGGACTTGTCCTACCTGTCTATCTCCTTTTCCACCTATCCACTCCACCCTCTCCTCCCTGACCTATCACCTTCATCTCCTCCCCCACTCACCCATTGTACTCTATGCTACTTTCTCCCCACCCTCACCCTCCTCTAGCTTATCTCTCCATGCTTCAGGCTCACTGCCTTTATTCCTGATGAAGGGCTTTTGCCCGAAACGTCGATTTCGAAAGTCCTTGGATGCTGCCTGAATTGCTGTGCTCTTCCAGCACCACTGATCCAGAATCTGGTTTCCAGCATCTGCAGTCATTGTTTTTACCTACCTGAAAGTTGCCACCCAGGTTGATAGGGTTGTTAAGAAGGCATACAGTGTTTTAGCTTTTATTAATAGAGGGATTGAGTTCCGGAACCATGAGGTTATGCTGCAGCTGTACAAAACTCTGGTGCGGCCGCACTTGGAGTATTGAGTACAGTTCTGGTCACTGCATTATAGGAAGGATGTGGAAGATTTGGAAAGGGTTCAGAGGAGATTTACTAGGATGTTGCCTGGTATGGAGGGAAGGTCTTATGAGGAAAGGCTGAGGGACTTGAGACATCATTAGAGAGAAGAAGGTTGAGAGGTGACTTAATTGAGACATATAAGATGATCAGAGGGTTAGATAGGGTGGACAAGGAGAGTCTTTTTCCTCAGATGGTGATGGCTAGTACGAGGGGACATAGCTTTAAATTGAGAGGTGGTAGATATAGGACAGATATCAGCAGTAATGTCTTTACTCAGAGAGTAGTAGAGGCGTGGAATGCGCTGACTGCAATAGTAGTAGACTCGCCAACTTTAAAGGCATTTAAATGGTCATTGGATAAACATATGGATGAGAATGGAATAGTGTAGGTTCGGTGGGCATCAGATTGATTTCACAGGTTGGCACAACATTGAGGGCCAAGGGGCCTGTTCTGTGCTGTAATGTACTATGTTCTCTCGATGTGGTCTCCTCTACATCAGAGAGACCGAGCGCCAACTCGCGGAATGTTTCAGGGAACATCTCTGGTCCACATGCACCAAACAACCCAACTGCCCTATGGCCAAACACTTCACTGCCAAATCAAAGCCACCCGCTGACTGGAGGAACAACTCTTCATCTTCTGCCTTGGGACACGACAACCACACAGCATCAACGTCAATTTCACCTGTTTCCAAATCTCCCCTCACCCCACCTCATCCCAGATCCAACCCTCCTACTCGGCACCACCGTCTTGAACTGTCCTACCAGTCCATCTTCCTTCCCACCTATCTGCGCCACCTTCACCACCAACCTATTACAATCACCTCCTACCTGCATGCACCTATCACTATCCCACCTACCTCCTCCTAGCTCTACACCCAACCCTCTATTTATCTCTTAGCTCCCTTCCTCTTCCTCATTCCTGATGGAAGGCTTCGGCCTGAAACGTTGACTCTCCTGCTCCTCGGATGCTGCCTGACTTGCTTTTCCAACACTGCTTTCTCGACTCTGATCTCCAGCATCTGCAGTCCTCACTTTCTCCAAACTTACTAACCATGCCTTGTACATTCTTATCCAAATCATTGATACAGATAACAAACAGTGATGGGCCCAGCACCGACTCCTGAGGCACTCCACTGGTCACAGGCCTCCAGTCCACTATTACCCTCTGCTTCCCACCATCAAGCCAATTGTGTATCCAATTTGCCAGCTCCCCCTGGATTCCATGCAATCTAACCCTCCAGAGCAGCCTAGCATGTCAAAGACCTTATTGAAATCCATATAGACCACGTCTACCGCCCTGCCCTTGTCAACCTTCCTGGTCACCTCATCAAAGAACTCAAACAAATTTGTGAGGCATGATCATGGGTGGTGTTCCCATATAGCTACTGGCCTTGCTGTTTTCTGGAGTTTTGAAGAATGAGAGGTGATCTCTTGAAACCTACAAAATTCTTCAAGAGTGTGACAGGATGTTTGTAGTTGGGATGTTCTCTTGGCTGGTTAGTCTAATATCAGGGGACATAATGTAAGGGTAAGGGGCAGGCTATTTAAGACTGAATTGATGAGCAATGTTTTCACTCAAGAGAGCAGTGAATGTTTGGAATTCTCTTTTTCAGAGGCTGTGGAAGGTCAGTCATTGAGAAGAGTCAAGACAAAGATTGATAGGTTTCTCATCAGTGATGCATCAATGGAGAGGGCGATAATGCAGGAAAATGGCATTGAGGTAGATGATCAGTCAGGATCTGGACTGGTATTGCAATCTTGGGAGGCTGAATGGCCTCCTCCTGTAACTATGAGCATAAAATATTAGATACGGGAGTGAAAAATCTCAAGCTGTTTAGCATATCTTAAAATGGATAAATTCTAAGGCCCCGATGAAGTATATCTTAGATGTTCAGCAAAACCAAGGAAGAAATAGCTGTAAGTCTTAGTCTCGTATAAAGTCAAAACACTGGGAAGGCTAGAAATCTGAAATCAAAACAGAGAGTGATAGAGAAACTTGGCAACTCTGGCAACATTGCAGAGAGAA
Source organism: Chiloscyllium plagiosum (assembly GCF_037043375.1). Lineage (NCBI taxonomy): Eukaryota > Metazoa > Chordata > Chondrichthyes > Orectolobiformes > Hemiscylliidae > Chiloscyllium > Chiloscyllium plagiosum. The sequence goes on from NW_028270144.1 coordinate 133,831,381, forward strand.
ACAGAGATAATGTTTCAAGTCCAGAGACCATCATCAGAACAGGTTGTACCAAACTTAAAACAGTGACTCTGCTTTCTCTTCACAGATGCTGCCAGCACAGGTGAGCTTCTCCAGTATTCCTTGTGTTTATTTGATTCAGTCTCAGTCCTCTCTGGGAGCAGGAGTGTTACTGATGGATGATGGACATTGTGTTATGTGGTCAGACAGAATTTGAAAATTGTTCAAAGACACATTTTGTTAAAGCTTTTTATCCTGCTCTAATCAGGACAATTTGCAAGAAATACTAATTACCAGTGAACCTTCTCAATGACTGAGCTTCCACAGCCTCTGAGAAAGAGAATTCCAGAGATTCACTGCCCCCTTGAGTGAAGACATTGCTCATCAATTCAGTCTTAAATATTCTGCCCCTACTCTTTATACTTCATGACAGGAGAGCATTGATTGGTTGGAGAGTCAACTCTGATTGGTAGAAGCATTGCCATGGTGAATGCACCAATTAATGATGATTGACAGTTAATGGATAGTCTTTGCTTAAATTTTAAGTTTAAACTTACAAACCCGTTTTCAATAAATTAACTTAATTACCACATGCTAATGAGAGGCAGAGACAGCAGGAGAGATAACTGGTCAACCATGTTTGATATAAAATGTCACAGTTCACCCTTCAGGTTTTGGTGATGAGCTAGTGACATATCCCAGTGAAAATGACTTCTGGAAACAGAGATCAACATGTTTCTGACATCACTGGGCATGGGGATAGGAATGAAGGACAGTGAGAGGATGGGAAGGATTCACTTCCCTTCGTCTGGAAGTCAATAACCAGGGACATTAATTTAAATCAATTGGTTGACGCATGGAAGAGGGTGATGGCTGGAACTCACTAATTTAAAGGCTAAGAGAGGGAAAAAGTCTCATCACATTGAAGGCACACACAGACTTGGTGTCCCATAAGGCTGTAGACCAAGAAATGGGATATGGCATTGAAATGGGGAGCTCTTTCACATCTAGTAAGGACAGAATAGGCTGAAGAGCCTACTCTGAGCCATAAATGCTTCTGCAGTTTAATGATGAGTTCAGTAACCTACCCGTGAACATTGGCAGTGTTACTGTTAATTCTTGGTCTCTCAATTTATGTTTCTGTATAAGCTTTGAAACTGTGTTTTTGGGACCTAAGCATCACTGGCTAGACCAGTATTATTGTCCATCCCTCAATGCCCTTGAACTCAGCAACTTGCTCTGGATTTCAGAGGGCTGCTCTGAGCTAGCCATTGCAGTAGAGCTACCCATGGGGCCTGACCAGCTAAAGTTGGCAGATTTCCTTCCCTAAATGGCATTAGTGAACCAGATGGGTTTTTACAACAATCAACAATAGTTCCTTTGTCACCATCACTGTGGTTAGCTTTCAATTCTAGATGTTATGAATTGAATTTTAATTGCTATGAAATGAGTTGAATCCACGATCCAGACAGCTTACATAAGGCGAGTGTGCACAAACATACAAATATTGTGTGTGAGTAGGCACGTCAGTGTGCACATCCCTCTGATTGGATTATACTATATTGGCCCCCAATAACCACCAAGACATTGAGGAACAAATATGTCAGCAGGTTATGGAAAGATGCAAATATAACAGGATTGTCATAGTGAGTGAATTTAATTTCCCCAATATTGACTGGGATTCCCTGACAGCAAGAGGCTTAGAGGAGGCAGAATTTGTTAGATGTATCCAAGAGGGTTTCTTAAAAGAGTATGTGGATAGTCCAACTAAAGGAGGAGCCATACTGGGCCATGACCCTGGTCAGGTGACTGACCTTTCATTGGGAGAGCATTTTGGAAACAGTGATCACAACTCCTTAAGTTTTAAGATAGCTTTGAATAAGGATAGGTCAGGACCTTGTGGGAAGGCTCTATTTTTCTGAGAGATGCGAGGGAGGAGCGAAGGACTTCTGCAGAGTTTTTAAGTGGGTGGGATCCTGCAGAATGTGGCAGGTGAGAGACACTTCACATGTCTCTGCCAACTACATCAGTGGGAAGTGCACCCAACTCCAGCTCCTTGAAAACCGAGTTAGGGAACTGGAGCTGGAGCTGGAGCTGGATGAACTATGGATCATCTGGGAGGCTGAGGGGGAAATTGAGAGGATGTACAGGGAGGTGGTCACTCCCCAGACACAGGAAAAGGACAGCTGGGTTACGGTGAGGGGGAGGAAAGGGAACCGACAGTCAGAGCAGAGATCCCCTGTGGCTGTTCCCCTCAGCAAAAGAGGATTGGATACTACAGTGGGGACAGCCTACCAGGGGAAAGCCATAGTTGTCAGGTCTCTGGCACTGAGCCTGGCACTGTGGCTCAGAACGGAAGGGGGAAGAATAGAAAAGCGCTAGTGGTAGAGGACTCAATAGTTAGACGGATTGACAAGAGATTTTGTGGTCAGGAGCGGGACTCCCGGAAGGTATGTTGCCTCCCTGGTGCCAGGGTCCGGGATGTCGCCGATTGGGTTTACAGGATTCTGAAGGGGGAGGGTGAGCAGCCAGAAATCGTGGTACATATCGGCACCAATGATATAGCCAGGAAAGGGATTGAGGATCTGAAAAGTGACCACAGAGAGTTAGGTTGGAAGCTGAAGAGCAGGACGAGTAGCGTAGTGATCTCAGGTTTGCTACCAGTGCCACGAGATAGTGAGATGAGGAACAGTCAGTGAATGCAGCTTAACACATGGCTGTGAGGCTGGTGCAGGAGGGAGGGCTTCAGATACCTAGACCATTGGAATACCTTCTGGGGAAGATGGGACCTGTACATGAAGGACTGGTTATACCTGAACTGGGGGGGGGGGCACAAATGTCCTGGGTGGGAGATTTGCTCGTGTGATTCAGGAGAGTTTAAACTAGTTTGGCAGGGGGGTAGGAATCAGAGCCACATTTCTGAGAGGGGGGCAGTTGCAGACGGGGCAGTGACAGGATGTATTGAATCTATCAGGAAAGTTTCTCATGTGATGAAACAAAGGGATTTGTTAAAGTGTGTCTGCTTTAACGCAAGGAGTGTCCGAAATAAGAGTGACGAACTTAGAGCATGGATCAGTACTTGGGGCTACGATGTTGTGGCCATAACGGAGACATGGATTCCACAGGGGCAGGAATGGTTGCTAGATGTTCCAGGGTTTAGAACATTTAAAAAGAACAGGGAGGGTGGAAAAAGAGGAAGGGGTGTAGCATTGCTAATCAGAGAGTGCATCACAGCTACAGAAACAAAGGTTGTTGAGGAAGGTTTGTGTACTGAGTCAGTCAGTCAGGTGGAAGTTAGGAACAGCAAGGGAACAGCCCCCTCATTGGGGGTTTTCTGCGACCACCTAATAGCAGGCGAGAGATTGAAGAACTCATAGACTGGCAGATTCTGGAAAAATGCAGATGTAGCAGGGTTGTTGTTATGGGTGATTTCAACTTTCCCAATATCGACTGGAACATCGTTAGTGCAGATGGTTTGGATGGACCCGTTTTTGTCAGGTGTGTTCAGGAGGGTTTCCTTACTCAGTAAGTAGACAGAGCAATGAGGGGAGAGGCCATTTTGGATTTGGTGCTCAGCAATGAGCCAGAACAGGTCTCACTGTGGGAGAACACTTTGGTGACAGTGATGACAACTGCCTCACATTTACCATAGCCTTGGAAAGGGAAAGGAGCAGTTATCGAGGGAAGATATTTAATTGGGGAAAAGGAAATTATGACGCTATCAGACAGGAATTGGGAAGTACAGACTGGGAGCAATTGTTCCACAGAAAGGGCACAGCAGACATGTGGAGACTATTTAAGGAGCAGTTGTTGCGAGTGATGCACAAATTTGTTCCTCTGAGACAGGTAAGAAGGGGTAAGATTAAGGAACATTGGATGACAAGAACAGAGGAGCTTCTCGTCAAAAGGAAGCAGACAGCTTACATAAGGTGGAGGAAGCAAGGATCTAGCACAGCTTTAGAGGATTACAGGCTTGCTAGAAAGGAGCTCAGAAATGGACTGAGGAGAGCCAGGAGAGGGCACGAAAAAGGCTTGGCAAGAAGGATTATGGATAACCCAAAGGCATTTTACTCATACGTGAGGAATAAGAGAATGATCATGGAGAAGGTAGGGCCGAGTTGTGCATGGAGTCTGAGCAGATCCCTAAATGAGTTTTTTGCTTCGGTTTTCACTAAGGAAAAGGACCTCGTTGTAAATGAAAACTTAGAGGAGCTGGGAAACAGGCTTGACCAGATCAAGATTGATGAAGTTGGTGTGCTGGAAATTTTGGAAAACATTAAGATTGATAAGTCCCCAGGGCCAGACCAGATTTATCCGAGGCTGCTCCATGAAGCAAGAAAGGAGGTTGCTAAGCCGCTGGCGAGGATATTTGCCTCCTCACTCTCCACGGGAGTCGTACCGGAGAACTGGAAGGAGGCGAATGTTGTTCCTCTTTTCAAGAAGTGTAATCCCTGTCAATTACAGACCAGTCAGTCTTACGTCTGTGGTCAGCAAAGTTTTGGAAAGAATTCTGAAGCATAGGATTTATGACTATTTGCCAAAGCATAGTCTGATTAAAGGCAGTCAGCATGGCTTTGTGAGGGGCAGGTCATGCCTCACAAATCTTATTGAGTTCTTTGAGAAGGTGACAGGACGAGCAGTGGATGAGGTGTATCTGGACTTCAGCAAGGCATTTGATAAGGGTCCCCATGGTAAGCTTATTCATAAAGTCAGGAAGTATGGGACACAGGGAGATTTGGCTATCTGGATTCAGAATTGGCTGGCTGACAGAAGGCAGAGAGTGGTTGTAGATGGAAAGTATTCTACCTGGAGGTCAGTGTTGAGTGGGTTCCCTCAGGGCTCTGTTCATGGCTCTTTGTAGTTTTTTATAAATGACTTGGATGAGGAGGTTGAGGGGTGGGTTAGTAAATTTGCCGATGACACAAAGTTTGGAGGTGTCATTGATAGTATCGAGGGCTACTGCAGGCTGCAGCGCGACATAGACAGGATGCAGAGCTGAACTGAGAAATGGCAGATGGAGTTCAACCTGGATAAATGCGAAGTGATACATTTTGGAAGGTCAAACTCAAATGCTGAATATAGGATTAAAGACAGGATTCTTGGCAGTGTGGAGGAACAGAGGGATCTGGGTGTGCAAGTGCATAAATCCCTCAAAGTTACCACCCAGGGTTGTTAAGGAAGCATATGGTGTTTTGCCTTTCATTAACAGGGGAATCGAGTTTAAGAGCCGCGAGGTTTTGCTGCAGCTCTACAAATCCCTGGTGAGACCACACTTGGAATATTGTGTCCAGTTCTGGTCGGGGAGAAAGTGAGGACTGCAGATGCTGGAGATCAGAGCTGAAAATGTGTTGCTGGATAAGCACAGGAGGTCAGGCAGCATCTAAGGAACAGGAGAATCGACGTTTCGGGCATAACCCTTCCTCATTCCTGAAGAAGGGCTTATGCCCGAAACGTCGATTCTCCTGTTCCTTGGATGCTGCCTGACCTGCTGTGCTTATCCAGCAACACATTTTCAGCTCCAGTTCTGGTCACCCTTCTATAGGAAAGATACAGAGGCTTTGGAGAGGGTGCAAAGAAGGTTTACCAGGATGCTGCCTGGAGTGGAGGGTTTGCCTTATGAAGGTTGAATAAGCTCAGATTTTTCTCTCTGGAGAGGAGGAGGAAGAGAGGAGACCTGATCGAGGTGTACAAAATAATGAGTGGAAAGGTAGAGTCAATAGCCAGAGACTTTTCCCCAGGGAGGAATGACTGGTGCGAGGGGTCATAATTTGAAGATATTAGGAGGAGGGTATAAAGGAGACATCAGAGGTAGGTTCTTTACGCAGAGAGTTGTGAATGCATGGAATGCGTTGCCAGCTGTGGTGGTGGAAGCAGAGTCACTGGGGACACTTAAGTGACTGCTGGGCATGCACATGGATAGCAGTGAGTTGAGGGTTGCGTAGGTTAAGTTAATATATTTTACATTAGGACTAAACCTCGGCACAACATCGTGGGCCAAAGGGCCTGTTCCTTGCTGTACATTTCTATGTTCTATGTTCTAAACTGGAGTGAAGGCTAATTATGTCAGTATTAGGCAGGAGCGAGGGAGTGTTAGTTGGGAGGAACTGTTATCAGGCAAGTTCACATCTGACAAGAGGAATTGTTTAAAAACCTACTGGGAAGAGTTCAGGACCGGCATATTCCAGTAAGGAGGAAGGGCAAGGATGGCAAGGTAAGGGATCCTTGGATAACGAGGGAGGTTGTGAATTTAGTCAAAAGAGACAAAGGAGCATATGTAAGTTTTTGGAAGGTAAAATCAGACAAGGCCCATGAGGAATATAAGGAAAGCAGGAGGGAACTCAAACTGGGAATTAGGAGAGCGAGGAAGGGCTTTGAAATGACCTTGGCAAGTGGAGTTAAAGAGATTTCCAAAGCATTCTGTAGACACATTAAAAATAAGAGGAGAGAGAAAGTAGGACCACTCAAGGATATAGGAGGGAACTTGTACTTGGAGGCAGAGGGTGTGGGTGAGATCCTAAGAGTAGTTTGCATCAGTATTCACCCAGGAGAAGGATGTGGAGGATAGAGAGATTAGTGTGGAACATGCTAATATGCTAAGGTATTTTGAGATCAAGAACAAAGTGGTGTTGTATCTCTTGAAGAGCTTTAAGGTGGATAAGTTCCCAGGGCCTGATGGTATCTACCCCAGGTTACTGAGAGAGACAAGAGGAGATTGCTGGGGCCTTGACCAAAATCTTTGTCACTTCACTACCTTCTGGAGAGGTCCTGGAGGACTGGCGAGTAGCCAATGTTGTTCCTCGGTTCAAGAAGGGAAGTAGGGATAATCCAGGAAACTATAGACCGGTGAGTCTTACATCAGCAGTTGGGAAGTTATTGGAGAGAATTCTTAGGGATTGGATTTATGCTCATTTAGAAAAGCATAGCCTAATTAAGAATAGTCAGCTTGGCTTTGTGCAGGGCAGGTCATGTCTTACCAACTTGATTTAGTTTTTCAAGGGGGTGACAAAGGTGATCACTGAGGGTAGAGCAGTGGATGTTGCCTTCGTGGATTTTACTCAGGTTTTTGACAAGGTCCTTCATGGTGGGCTCATTCAGAAGATTAAGATGCTTGGGATCCAAGGTGACTTGGCTGCATGGATTCAGAATTGGCTTGCCCACGGAAGGCAGAGGGTAGTTGTGGAAGGGTATTTTTCAGGCTGGAAGTCCATATTTAGTGGTGTTCTGCAGGGATCTGTACTGGCACCTCTGCTGTTTGTGATATATATAAATGACTTGAATCATTGATGTGTTGCAGACGATAAAAAAGTTGGTGGAGCTGTGGATAGTGTAGAAGGTTGTCAAAGGATACAGCAGGATGTAGATGAGTTGCAGATATGGGGAGAGAAATGGCAGGTGGAGTTTAATCCAGGTAAGTGTGAAGCACTGCATTTTGGGAGATCAAATGTTAATGACACGACCCTGAACAACATTGCTGTACAGAGGGATTTTGGGGTTCAAGTCCATAGCTCTCTGAAAGTGGCCACATGAGTAGAGAGAGTGATAAAGAAAGTGTATAGCATGTTTGTCTTTATTGGCCGGGAAATTGAGTACCAGAGTGAGGATGTCATGTTGCAGCTTTATAAAACTTTGGTTAAGCTTCACTTAGAGTATTGTGTTCAATTCTGGTTGCCCCATTGCAGGAAGCATGTGGAAATTTTGGAGAGGGTACAGAAGAGGTTTACCAGGATGCTGCCTGGATTAGAGGGTATGAGCTACAAGGAGAGGCGAGAAAAACTCAGGTTGTTTTCTCTGGAGAAGCAGAAGCTGCAGGGAGACTTGATTGAAGTCTATAAAATTATGAGATGCACAGGTAGGTTTGATGGTCAGAAACTTTCTCCCAGAGTTCAAATGTCAAATATAATGGGGCATTAATTTAAGGTGAGGGGGGAATGTCTAAAGGAGACATGAGGGGAAGTGTTTTACACAGAGAGTGGTAGAAGTCTGGAATGGTGGTGATCGAGGCAGATATAATAGGGGTGTTTAAGGGATTTTTAGATAAACACATGGCTATGCAAGGAATAGAGGGATATGGACTAATGGCAGGCAGAAGGGATTAGTTTAGTTTGGTGTCATGTTTACACAACATCATGGGCTGAAAGACCTGTTTCTGTGTTGGGGTGTGTGTTTGTGTGCACGTATGTGATACATGCACACACATGTGTGTGGGTGTTTGCATGCATGTGTACATGTGTGGGTGTGTACATGCATGTGGGTGTGTTTACATGTGTGTAGGTGCGTGCGTGCGCGTGTGTGTGAGTGCATGCTTGTGGGCATGTGTGTTGCTCAGTGGTTAGCACAGCTGCCTCACGGCACCAGAGACCCAGGTTCAATCCCAGCCTCAGGTGACTGTCTGTGTGGAGTTTGCACAATCTCCCAGTGTCTGTGTAGGTTTCCTCTTGGTGCTCTGGGTTCCTCCCACAGTCCAAGGTCTTGCTGGTTAGATGATGGGCCATAGTGTTCATGAATGTGCAGGCTTAGGTGGATTAGCCATGGGAAATGCTGGGTTACTGGGATAGGGTTAGTCATTGGAAATGCTGGGTTACAGGTATGACAGTGAGTCTGGGTGGGATGCTGTTTGCTGGAGTGATATGGACTTGATGGGTCAAATGGCCTACTTCCACATTGTTGGGATTCTATTCTATTCTAAGTAAAAGGATGTTCCGAACAGTTTAACCCTCTCTCTGCACATTTCCTTCCTGAAACAACAAAGGGAGAGACATACTTCAAGAACACTGAAAGGGTGAAGGCTTAACCGGGGAATAAAAGGCTGAGGTTCAGTGTGTTCACAAGCTTGTGTCATCCTCAAAGGATCCAAAGGAATTGGATGGGAAATGAAGGAAAACATTCCCTCTATCTGGACTGGTGCCAGGATTGCACTTCACCAACAGTTTGGTTCCCTCCCTCCCTGTGATGTTTCTGTCTGTCTGTTTGTCTGTGTCTGCGAGTGCTTCTCAAAGGGGCAGAGTTTGATTATAGAAAGTTATAAATTAGCAATTTGTGTTTATTTTCTGTCATTGGTTAGAAACACTTCATTTGCAATAAGGTGCTGTCTTCTTCTGAAGTAGAGAAAGCTGGTCAATGTTTCCTTTTAGCCTGAATTTGCCAGTCAGGTAAATGGGGGGCTTTCGACAGAGTAACAAAACCCTTTCACCTTGGGGATAGCTTTGGGAATAGTGGGGTTTGATTTCCAGCCCCCCTCCCCACTCCCCCCAGTGGCAGTGTGAGTGCATGTGTGCTTTGCCGACCTGTATTGGAATGAATGGTGAAGGCATCTCTCTCATTGCCACTGAAGATACTGTAGAAGATTCCTCTGTGTGAACCATCAGGATGCTGCGCCTCAATCTTCACAACAGATGTACCTGCAGGAAGCAGTCACATGGTGTTAACATAATGATGACCCCAATCACAGATACAGATCGGAAACAAATGGAGTAACAGAGTCTCTTTTGTGTTTCATTCTCCACATAAGACAAGTCTAGAATCACATCTTCCCATCCTGCCCCTGAATCCCACTATTCCCACCTCGCCCTCTCTCCCAGGGATCCTGGAAACCCACTCTCTCTCCAGCCTCCCTTACCCTGACCTCCATAAAGTCACATCTTGAGCTTCTCAATCTCAAAGAAGTGAATCTACATCTGCCCAGCCTTTCCTTCTGTTTTATTTCAATCTCGTTCACATTTTCTGCAGAATTCCTGGTGCCTGAACAAACACTTGTCTGTCACGCTGACACATTTACAACATTTGCAGCTGCATCCCCACATTTCTGTACACAGCTTCATAAACCCATCCTGGGGTCAAGTTTATCTTCACTAGCTCAGCAGGGGGATGGGAACCTGAGGTGTAGTTCCAGTGCACAGGAGGATGAGAGTAGGGAGGGCATGGACAGGATTTCATGGTCACTGGAATGTGTTGGCAGACAGCATGCTGGTTTGAAGTGTGTCTACTTCAACACCAGGAATATCCAGAATAAGGTAGGTGAGCTTGCAGCATGATTAGGTACCTGGGCTTTGCTGTTGTAGCCATTTCGGAGACATGGATAGAGCAGGGACAGAAACGGATGTCGCAGGTTCCAGGGTTTAGATCTTTCATTACGAACAGGCAAGGTGGTAAAAGAGGGGGAGGTGTGGCCTTGTCAGTCAAGGAATGTATAAAGGTGGCTGAGAGAACTTTTGACGAGGACTCGTCTGCTGAGGTAGTGTGGGCTGAGGTTAGAAACAGGAGGAGAGGTCACACTGCTTGGAGTTTTTATTTATATACACCTCCGCAGAGTTCCAGGGAGGTTTAGGAGAGGATTGGCAAAATGATTCTGTGTAGGAGTGAAAGGAACAGGGTGGTTATTATGGGGGACTTTAACTTCCCCAACATTGACTGGAAATGCTATAACTCTAGTACGTCGGATGGATCAGTTTTTGTCCAATGTTACAGGAGGGTTTCCTGACACAGTATGTTGAAGGGCCGACAAGAGGGGAGGCCACACTGGATTAGATTAGATTAGACTTTAGATTAGATTACTTACAGGGTGGAAACAGGCCCTTTGGCCCAACAAGTCCACACCGACCCGCCGAAGCACAACCCACCCATACCCCTACATTTACCCCTTACCTAACACTACGGGCAATTTAGCATGGCCAATTCACCTGACCTGCACATCTTTGGACTGTGGGAGGAAACCAGAGCACCCGGAGGAAACCCACGCAGACACGGGGAGAATGTGCAAACTCCACACAATCAATCGCCTGAGGCGGGAATTGAACACGTGTCTCTGGCGCTGTGAGGCAGCAGTGCTAACCGCTGGTGCTTGGGAATGAACCAGGCCAGGTGTTCAATTTAGTTGTGGGTGAGCACTTTGGAGAGAGTGACCATAATTCAGTAATGTTTAATTTAGCGATGGAAAGGGATAGGTACATGCCACAGGGCAAGAGCAATTATAATGCAATTAGGCAAGTCTTAGGATGCATAGAATGGGGCAGCAAAATGCAGGGGATGGGGACAATCGAAATGTGGAGCTGGTTAAAGGAAGAGATATTGCGTGTCCTTGATAGGTATGTCCCTGTGAGGCAGGGAGGAAGTGATAAAGTAAGGGAACCGTGGTTTACTACAGGGATTGCATCTCTTGTTAAGCGGAAGATGGAGGCTTATGTGTTGATGAGGCAAGATGATACAGATGAGGCGATGGTGAGTTATAGATCAGCTAGGAAGGATTTAAAGAGAGAGTTAAGAAGAGCACAGAGAGGACATGAACAGTCTTTAGAAAATAGTAAAAAGGAGAACCCTAAAGCTTTCTATTGGTTTGTGAGGAATAAAGGATGACGAGGCTAGGAATAGGGCCAGTCAAAGACAGAAGTGGGAAGTTGTGTGTGGACCCTGTGAAGATCTTCTGTCAGTGTAGTGAATGTCTGGAATTCTCTAGAGTTGAGGTGGCCAAATCACTGAGAGAAGACCATGGGGTTAGCACTGCTGCCTCACAGCACCAGGGACCCAGGTTCAATTCCCGCATTGGGTGACTGTCACCTCTTTGAAAAATACAATCAAGCTGATCAGACATGATCATGTTCAGACATGATCTCCCCTGAACAAAACCATACTGGCTGTCTTTGATTAATCCCTGCCTCTCCAAATGCAGATTAATTCTGTCCCTCTGAATTGCTTCAAACAGTTTCCCACCACTGTGTTAGATTGACCAGCCTGTACTTTACTGCTTTATCACTTGTACCTTCCTTGAATAACAGTCCCACATTGGCTGTCCTCCAGTTTTCCAGCACCTCTCCTGTGAGTAATAGGAAGCAGAGGGTGATGAGTTCAGTTGCGTGGGGAGTCATGGATGAAAGGGCTCAGCAGAGGTTATTAAAGTTTCCAGATCAAGGTGTGGAGGTGCTGGTATAGGACTGGGTGGCTGAAGTCAGAGGTCACATTGTGTACAGCTCTGGTCACCGCATTATAGGAAGGATGTGGAAGCTTTGGTAAGGGTTCAGAGGAGATTTACTAGAATGTTGCCTGGTATGGAGGGAAGGTCTTACAAGGAAAGGCTGAGGGACTTGAGGCTGTTTTCGTTGGAGGGAAGAAGGTTGAGAGGTGACTTAATAGAGACATATAAGATAATCAGAGGGTTAGATAGGGTGGACAGGGAGAGCCATTTTCCAAGTATGGTGACGGCGAGCATAAGGGGGCATAGCTTTAAATTGAGGGGTGATAGATATAGGACAGATGTCAGAGGTAGTTTCTTTACTCAGAGAGTAGTACAGGTATAGAATGCTTTGCCTGCGATGGTAGTAGATTCGCCAACTTTAAGTACATTTAATTCGTCATTGGACAAACATATGGACGTACACGGAATAGTGTAGGTTAGACGGGCTTCAGATTGGTATGACAGGTCAGCATAACATCGAGGGCCGAAGGGTCTGTACTGCGCTGTAATGTTCTATGTTCTATGACACTAGGTTATAAACCAACAGGTTTATTTGAAATTACGAGCTTTTGAGGAGCTGCTCATTTGTCACTTAATGAAGGGGCAACGCTCTGAAAGCTTGTGATTTCAAATAAACCTACTAGACTAAAAGCTGGTGCTGTGTGACTTCTGACTTTTTCCAGAAGAAGTAGTCAGACAGAGAGTATGTAAAGGGTCAGGAATCTATCTTCAGGTACAGCAGATAATGGGACAGCTATGAGAAGGGGAGCAATCAATACAGGACTGAAGGGGTTGTACTGAAATACACACAGTGTACAAAACAAGGGGAATGAGCTTGCACCACAGATTGAAATTGGCAGGTACGATGCTGTGGGTATCACAGAGACGTGGGTGAACGTGTGGAGTGTGAGCATGTGTGTGTGTGTGTGTGTGTGTTAGCATGTGTGTGTGTGTGTGTGAGTGTATGGGAGTGTGTGTGAGTGTGTGTGTTGTGTGTGAGTGTGAGTGCGTGTGTGTTTGTGAGTGTGTGTGAGTCTGTGTGTGTCTGTGTGAGTGAGTGTGTGTGTGTTTGTGAGTGTGTGTGTGTGAGTGTAAGTGCATGTGTGTTTGTGAGTGAGTGTGTGTGAGTCTGTGTGTGTGAGTCTGTGTGAGTGAATCTGTGAGTGAGTGTGTGTGTGTTTGTGAGTGTGTGTGTGAGTGTGAGTGCATGTGTGTTTGTGAGTGTGTGTGAGTCTGTGTGTGTGTGTGAGTCTGTGTGTGTGTGTGAGTCTGTGTGTGTGAGTCTGTGTGTGTGTGAGTCTGTGTGTGTGTGTGTGTGTGTGAGTGTGTGTGTGTGCGTGAGTGTGTGTCTTTGTGTGTGTTTGTGTGTGTGTGTGCGTGAGTGTGTGTGCATGCGTGAGTGTGTGTCTTTGTGTGTGTGTGTGAGTCTGTGTGTGTGTCTGTGTGTGTGAGTGTGTGTTTGTGTGTGAGTGTGTGCGTTCGCATGTGAGTGTGAGCAGTTGCACACCCACCTGCTGCTGAGTTCTCTGCCAATGGGATGTTGCTGATGCTGCGACGGAACCGTAAGCCGGGATTGTGTTCCTCCCTCAGGTGGATCATGACCACTCCAGTGGAGGAGAGAGCTGGGGAGCCCTGGTCTGTCGCAACCACAAACAGTGTCCGCTCGCTCTGACTCATCGAAGACAGTGGGGAGAGCAGGCGAATTTCCCCAGTGAAAGAATTGATAGTGAACCCAGAAACTGCCCTCAGGAAGCGATAGAATATGGAGGCGTTGGCACCAAAGTCTTTGTCATCTGCCTTCATGGTAGCCACGAGATGATTGACTGATGTGTGTTTGGAGATGTTTACAATGAGTGGATCGATAACGAAATGTGGAGAGTGGTCATTAACATCCTTCACATTAACTTCAACCCGTGCTGTGCAGCTCCTGGGGTCTGAGGGAGCTGAGTCAACACCTCGAACCAGGAAGGTGTAGCTGGGCTGTTTCTCCCGGTCCAGAGACATGACAGTGCTGATCCTGCCCTCCTGGTCAATGTGAAACATACCCTGGGACTCACTGCTCAGATAATACAAGACATCACCATTAGATCCTTCGTCACCGTCGGTCGCAGAAACTTTCAGAAGCACTGTGCCCACTGCACTATCCTCTCCAATCTCGATGGTGTAGGAAGATTCTGGAAAAGCGGGGGTGTTGTCATTGATATCCAGCACAGTAACATGGACAGATACTGTGCTACTTGCCTGTGGGGTCCCACCGTCCTCAGCCAGAATAGTTAAAGTATAAAATGGAACTGATTCTCTGTCAAGGCCACTGTTTGTGGACAGAACCCCAGTATTCCTGTCAATCTGAAAATGACCACTCGCATCTCCCTCTGGAACCAGAAACAAAACAGAACAAAATACATGAGCTCAAGGTTTCTTTTTCCAGTTAAAGGTCCTGAAGTAGTGGAAGGCAAAACAGCATCATTTGAATCAACATTTCTCTGCACCATACTCCACCACTCAGCTAACCCATCAGGTTCAGGGATGGTCCATCACACTGCCCTTCAGACTGATTCCCCCTCTCTCTCTCCAACACAGGGATCACTGGACAGTGATCAGGAACAGGAACCCTGGCTGATTTAACCCTCCCTCTCTATCTCTCTCTCTTTTTCTTTCCCAGGGATCACTGGGCAGTGATCAGGAGCAGGAACCCTGGCTGATTTCTCCCCCCTCTCTCTCTCCTTCTCTCTCCCTCTAACCCAGGGATAACTGGACAGTGATCAGGAGCAGGAACCCTGGCTGATTTCTCCCCCCTCTCTCTCTCCTTCTCTCTCCCTCTAACCCAGGGATAACTGGACAGTGATCAGGAACAGGAACCCTGGCTGGTTCCCCCCTCCTCTCTCTCTCTCTCTCTCCAACCCAGGGATCACTGGACAATGATCGGGAACAGGAACCCTGGCTGATTTCCCCTCTCTCTCTCTCTCTCTCTCTCTTACACACTCACTCACTATCCCAGGATGCTGTTCTGATGTCCCCGGGGAAGCTCTGACAGGGCCAATGTGCTGGATTTTCTGAGGAGAGTTTGTGTTACCCTGAGATCTCTGCTTCCCATTGGATGCAATAACCGAGGCCAACATTTCTGAAGAGAAATTCCGATGCGGGTTCCTTCAGAAGGGCTAAGCTGTCAGTCCACATTGACAGGTCTCTGATACAGGCCCATTGTGACCCCCACTCTCAGAAAGAGCTGCCTGAGTCAATGTGTTACTAATCCCCAACCTGAGACTGCGTTCTGAAAACAGCTGGTGAACAGAAGGTATCTCAAGCAAAGCTGAGGGGTGGGGAGGGGAAGGTGGACGGTATGGGATGGAGGAGAGAGAATGGTAGGGAGGGGGAGGGGGCTCATTGCGTTGAGTTTTTACAGTATCACATGAGAGTGGGACTGGGTGAGGTGGGGGGTAATAGGTCAAGAGTACGTTTGGGCTCTGGTTGCAGTTGGGGAGTGTGTGAGATAAATATGGCGTCTCTATCTATTTATCCAACACTTTTCTGTGTAAATGTGTCCTTCATTTCCTCAGAACCCTCTCTGGTTTTCTCTGGTTGAAATTGAGATATTTGGGGCAAGGTAGGTTTCAGGTGGAGGGAAACTGCCCACTGGGATTTCAATTTCCCAGTAATTCCCTCAGAATCACATCCCATCTCCACTTCCGAAATCAGCCAGGGTGCCTGCTCTATGGAAAGGGAGCCCTGGTGCCTGGCAGTTTGAGCCTGTGGAAGTTTCTCTGAACCTAAGAATGATTCTGTGTGTGTGGTTATCAGATACAGGCCCAGACGCTGTTCTGGCATTAGTCTTTTAAATTTATTCTCAGGACGAGGACATCACTGGCTGAGCCAACACTCATAGTAACCTAGAAACATGGAAAATAGGAGCAGGAGGAGGCCATTCAGCCCTTCAAGTCTGCTCCACCATTCAATACAACCATGGCTGATCATGCAATCTCAGTGTCCCATTCCCGCCCTCTCCCCATACCCTTTAGCCACAAGAACCACGTCCAGCTCCTTCATGAATGTATCCAATGAACTGGCTCCAAAGGCTTCACTCTCTGAGTGAAGAATTTAGAGTCATAGAGATGTACAGCATGGAAACAGACCCTTCAGTCCAACCTGTCCATGCTGACCAGATATCCCAACCCAATCTAGTCCCACCTGCCAGCACCCGGCCCATATCCCTCCAAACCCTTCCTATTCATATACCCATCCAGATGCCTTTTAAATGTTGCAATTGTACCAGCTTCTACCACATCCTCTAGCAGCTCATTCCATACATGTACCACCCTCTGTGTGAAAAAGTTGTCCCTTAGGTCTCTTTTATAACTTTCCCCTCTCACACTAAATCTATGCTCTCGAGTTCTGAACTCCCCAACCCTGGGGAAAAGACTTTGCCTATTTACCCTATACATGCCCCTCATGATTTTATAAACCTTTATAAGGTCACCCCTTGGCATCCGACGCTCCAGGGAATACAGCCCCAGCCTGTTCAGCCTCTCCCTATAGCTCAAATCCTCCAACCCTGGCAACATCCTTGTAAATCTTTTCTGAACCCTTTCAAGTTTCACAACAATTTTCCGATAGGAAGGAGACCAGAATTGCATGCAATATTCCAATAGTGGCCTAACCAATGTCCTGTACAACCGCAACATGACCTCCCAACTCCTGTACTCAATACTCTGACCAATAAAGGAAAGCATACCAAACGCCTTCTTCACTATCCTATCTACCTGTGACTCCACTTTCAAGGAGCTATGAACCTTCTCTCCAAGGTCTCTTTGTTCAGCAACACTCCCTAGGACCTTACCATTAAGTGTATAAGTCCTGCTAAGATTTGCTTTCCCAAAATGCAGCACCTCGCATTTATCCAAATTAACCTCCACCTGCCACTTCTCAGCTCATTGGCCCATCTGGTCCAGATCCTGTTGTAATCTGAGGTAACTGTCCACTACACCTCCAATTTTGGTGTCATCTGCAAACTTACTAACTGTACCTCTTATGCTCATATCCAAATCATTTATATAAAATGACGAAAAGTAGAGGACCCAGCACCGATCCTTGTGGCACTCCACTGGTCACAGGCCTCCAGTCTGAAAAACAACCCTCCACCACCACCACCCTCTGCCTTCCATCTTTGAGTCAGTTCTGTATCCAAATGGCTAGTTCTCCCTGTATTCCATGAGATCTAACCTTGCTAATCAGTCTCCCATGGGGAACCTTGTCAAATCTTCGAGAAGAAAGTGAGGTCTGCAGATGCTGGAGATCAAAGTTGA
Source organism: Chiloscyllium plagiosum (assembly GCF_037043375.1). Classification (NCBI taxonomy): domain Eukaryota; kingdom Metazoa; phylum Chordata; class Chondrichthyes; order Orectolobiformes; family Hemiscylliidae; genus Chiloscyllium; species Chiloscyllium plagiosum. The sequence goes on from NW_028270144.1 coordinate 133,848,622, forward strand.
AACTTTATTGCTGGAACAGCACAGCAGGTCAGGCAGCATCCAGGAAACAGGAGATTCGACGTTTCGGGCACAGGCCCTTCTTCATTCCTGAAGAAGGGCCTGTGCCCGAAACGTCGAATCTCCTGTTCCCTGGATGCTGCCTGACCTGCTGTGCTGTTCCAGCAATAAAGTTTGAACCTTGTCAAATGCCTTACTGAAGTCCATATAGATCACATCTACTGCTCTGCCCTCATCAATCCTCTTTGTTACTTCTTCAAAAAACTCAATCGAGTTTGTGAGACATGATTCCCCACGCACAAAGCAATGTTGACTATCCCTAATCAGTCCTTGCCTTTCCAAATACTTGTACATCCTGTCCCTCAGGATTCCCTCAGCAAGACATCCTTACTCTGATACTCCAACTCTCTCACTATAAAGGCCAGTATGCCATTAGCTTTCCTCAGTTGTACAGATCAGCAAAGTATTTATGAATAAAGTATATTTTTGAAATATAAAAAAAGGTTCTGTGAAGAGGGTGACTAACAAGGTCAAGGTGTATGAGGAAGCAGCTGTTAAGGGAGTGGGCCAGTGGAAGGGTTGAGGTGTTTGCTTGGTAGGTTTTGGTTTGAGGAGGTTCAGTGGTGGTACAGGTAAGGATTCTGATCTTTCTGTCTTGGCTTAGGGCAGTGGCGTGCTCCTCTTGCAGGATGTGGCAGACTTCTCGTGTTCCTGGTGGCTACCCCAGTGAGGAGTGCACCCATCTGCAGCTCCTGACAGACTGCATTAAGGAACTGGGGCTGCATGCCCTCAGGACCATCCACGCTGCAGACAACATCGTTGATAACTGCTAAAGTGAAGTTGGAAAAGCACAGCGGGTCAAGCAGCATCCGAGGTGCAGGAAAATTGATGTTTCGGGATGAAAGGCTTTTGCCTGAAACGTCGATTCTCCTGCTCCTCGGATGCTGCCTGACCTGCTGTGCTTTTCCAGCACCACACTGATCTAAACTCTGATCTCCAGCATCTGCAGTCCTCACTTTCGCTTTGCTAGAGTGAAGTGTTCACTCCGAAGGTGCAGGGGCTGCAGGTAGCTGTGTGACCACCAGAAGAGGTAAGGGTGGAAGGCAGATAGTGCAGGGTTTCCCTTTGGCCAGTCCCCTCAATAACAGGTATATTGCTTTGGATACTGTTCGGGGTGGATGACCTTTCAGGGGCGAGCAGCAGTGGTCAGGTCAGTGGCATTGTGATCAGCTCTGAGGTCCAGAGGGAAAGGGTGCAGTCAGACAGAGTGATACTGATAGGACATTCAGTCATGAGGGGGACAGACAGGAGATTCTGTGACCACAGAAGAGACCCCAGGATGGTATGCTGCCTCCCAGGTGCCAGGGTCAAGGATGTCTCTGAGTGCTTACAGACATTCTGAACGGGGAGGGTGAACAGCAAGAAGTCATTGTGTACATTGCTACACATGATATAGGTAGGCAAAGGGATGGCATCCTGTGAAATGAGTATAAGGAATTCGGTAAGAAGTTAAAAAGCAGGACATCAAAGGTAGTGATCTCCAGATTACTCCCAGTGCCATATGCCAGTGAGAATAGACATAGAAAGATAGGCCAGACGGATGTGTGGCTGAGAAGCTGATGGAGGGAGTAAGGTTTTCAGTTTAGATTAGATTAGATTACTTACAGTGTGGAAACAGGCCCTTCGGCGCAACAAGTCCACACCGACCCTCCGAAGAGCAACCCACCCAGACCCATTCCCCTACATTCACCCCTTCAGCTAACACTACAGGCAATTTAGCTTTACCAATTTTCCTAACCTGCAAGATTTTCGAGTGTGGGAACACCCGGAGGAAACCCACGCAGACACCGGGAGAATGTGGATTCTTGGATCATTGGGATCTCTTTTGGGGTAGAGGTGACCTGTCCAAAGGGGACGGGGTTGGACTTGAAGCAGAGGGGCACCAGTATCCCTGCCGGGAGATTTGCTTGTCTTACCCCGGAGGGTTTAAACTAGTTTGGCAGGGGGTTGGGACTCTGAATAAGCGAGGCCTGTCTGGTAAGGCAGATGAGCTCAGAGCATGGATTGGCTCTGGGGACTGGGATATTATAGCCATAACTGAAACATGGCTGAGAGAAGGGCAGGACTGGCAGCTCAGTGTTCCAGGACACAGAAGCTACAGGCGTGACAGAAGGACAGGTAAGTGAGGAGGGGGATTTGTCCTTTTGATAAGCGAGGACATAACGACAGTGTTCAGAGAGGATACTCCGAAGGGGTCATCAAATGAAGCCATATGGTCAGAACTTATCACAAGAAAGGGGTTGTGACTGTATTATAGACTGCCAAATAACCAGCAGGTACCAGAGAAGAAGATGTGTGGAGAGATTGCAGATAGCTATAGGAATAATAGAGGAGTACTGGTTAGAGATTTTAATTTCCCCTGTGTTGACTGGGCCACCCAGAGTGTAAACGACCCAGATTTGTCAAATGTGTCCAAGAAAGTTTCTGAAATCAGTATGGAGAGGGCCCAACTCGGGAGAGGGCCCAACTCGGGAGAGGGCCCAACTCGGGAGAAGGCCCAACTCGGGAGAGGGCCCAACTCGGGAGAGGGCCCAACTCGGGAGAGGGCCCAACTCGGGAGAAGGCCCAATTCGGGAGAGGGCCCAACTCGGGAGAGGGCCCAACTCGGGAGAGGGCCCAACTCGGGAGAGGGCCCAACTCGGGAGAAGGCCCAATTCGGGAGAGGGCCCAACTCGGGAGAGGGCCCAACTCGGGAGAGGGCCCAACTCGGGAGAGGGCCCAACTCGGTCGGGTGCAACATTGGAGCTCCTCTTCAGAAACAAGGTCAGGCAAATGACTGAAGTGTCAGTCGGAGAGCACTTTGGGTCCAGTGACCATAACTCTCTTAGTTTTAACACAGTTATGAATAAAGATAGGACAGGTTAAGGTGCTAAACTGGAGCAGGGTCAATTTTGGGGCAATGAAGCGGCACAGTAGCACAGTGGTTAGCACTACTGCCTCACAGCGCCAGAGACATGGGTTCAATTCCTGCCTCAGGCGACTGACTGTGTGGAGTTTGCACATTTTTCCCGTGTCTGCGTGGGTTTCCTCCGGGTGCTCCGGTTTCCTCCTACAGTCCAAAAACAAGCAGGTTAGGTGACTTGGTAAAGCTAAATCACCCGTAGTGTTAGGGGCAGGGGTAAATGTAGGGGAATGGGTCTGGGTGGGTTGCGCTTCGGCGGGTCGGTGTGGACTTGTTGGGCTGAAGGGCCTGTTTTCACACTATCAGTAATCTAACCTAATCTAATCTAATCTAAACTAGTTGAGGTCGACTGGGTGAGTCTGTTTGAAGGAAAAGGAATGACTGGCAAATGGGAGGCTTTTAAAAGTCTGATATGAAAAATCCAGGGCCAGTATGTCCCTATTAGGGTAAAGGGAAAAGCTGGCAGGTTTAGGGATACCTGGCTGACGAGGGATATTGAGGATCAAAAAATGTGCTGCTGGAAAATCACAGCCGGTCAAGCAGCATCTGAGGAGCAGGGGAGTCTCCTGCTGTGCTTTTCCAGCATTACACATTTTGACTCTGATCGCGAGAAATGGCAGTCCTCACTTTCTCCGAGGGACATTGAGGCTCTGCTCAGGAGAACAAAGAAGGCATACATTGGGTATAAGATATCGGACTCAAATGAATCCCTAGATGACTATAAAAAGTGTAGGGGCACACTTAAGAGCAAAAAGAGGAAATGAGATGGATCTTGCAGATAAAGTTAAAGATAATCCCAAGAGATTCTATAGCTATACTAAAAATAAAAGGGTAGCTCGGGAGAAAATAGGTCCCTTAAAGATCAGCATGGCCATCTGTGTGTGCAGTCAGAGAAGGTGGCAGTGATTTTTAATGAAATGTATCTCCTCAGTGTTTACTGAGGAGAGAATCATGGATGCTAAGGAATAAGGGAAACAAGTCGGGATGTTTTGGACTGCATACACATTACCAGAGAGGAGGCTTTTGCAACCTTAAAGTGCATTAAGGTGGACAAAGCCCCTGGGCTTCATCAAGTCCATCCTCAGTCACTGTGGGAGGCTAGGGAGAAATTGCAGAGGCTCTTGCAGAGAGTTTTGCTTCATCTTTAGCCACTGGTGAAGTCTCGGAAGACTGGAGGGTGGCTAATGTTGTTCCATTGTTTAAGAAAGGTAGCAAGGACAAGCCAGGGAACTCCAGGCCAGTGAGCCTGACCTCAATGATAGGCAATTGTTGGAAAGGATACTGAGGGACAGGATTAAACAACATTTGGATAGACAAGGTCTGATTAGGGATAGTCAGTGTGGATTTGTGTGTAGGAAGTCATGTCTGACAAATCTTTTAGAATGTTTTGTAGAGGTAACCATGAGGGTAAGGCAGTGGATGTTATATGTATGGACTTCAGTAAGGCCTTTGACAAGGTCCCACACAACAGGCTAGTCATGAAGGTTAGGTCGCATGGGATCTAGGGAGGACTAGATAATTGGATTCAAAATTAGTTCGATGGTAGGAAGCAGAGGGTGACGGTTGAAGGTTGTTTCTTGGACTGGATGCCTGTGACTAGTGGTGTGCCACAGGAGCCGGTGCTAGGTTCTTTATGATTTGTTATTTGTATAAATGATTTGGATGTGAATGTACAAGGCATGATTAGTAAGTTTGTGGATGATACAAAATTAGGGGGTATCATTTATAGCGAAGAAGGTTATCTAAAATTACAGAGGGATCTTGATCAGATTGGGAAGTGGGCTGAGGATTGGCAAATGCAGTTCAATACAGATAAATGTGAGGTATTGCACCTTAAAAAGTCAAACCAAGGTAGGACTTTTACAGTAAATGGTAAGGTCCTGAGGAGTGTTGTGGAACAGAGGGACCGAGGATTACAAGGTCTTAATAATTTGAAAGCAGCATCACAGGTAGACAGGATGGTAGAGAAGGCATTTAGCACACTGGCCTTCATCTATCGAGGAATTCAGCATAAGAGTTGGGATGTTATGTTACTACTTTATAAGTCATTGCTGAGGCCGCACTCTTGGAGGATTGTGTAAAGTTTTGATCTCCCTGTTAAGGAAATGGTGCAAAGAAGATTTACGAGGATATTGCCAGATTTAGTAGGCCTGAGGTATGGAATCATGGAATCCCGGCAGTGTGGAAATAGGCCCTTTGGCCCAACAAGTCACACTGTCGCTCTGAAGAGTAACCCACCCAGACTCATTCCCCTACCCTATAATCCTATATTTACCCCTGACTATTGCACCTAACCTACGCTGCTCTGAACACAACGGGCAATTTAACATGGCCAATTCACCTAACCTGCACATTTTGGGACTGTGGGAGGAAACTGGAGCACCCAGAGGAAACCCTGCAGACATGGGGAGAACGTGCAAACTTGGCCAAGACAGCACTTTATTCCTTGGAATGTAGGAAAATGGGGGGTGACCTTATTGAGGTGCATAAAATCATGAGGGGCATAGAGAGGATGAATGCATATAGTCTTTTTCCGAGGGATGGGGAATTGAAAACTAGAGGGCATAGGGTTAAGGTGACAGTGGAAAGATTTAAGAAGGACTTGAGAGTCAACGTCTTCACACAGAGAGTGGTGCGTATATGGAATGAGCTGCTAAAGTAAGTGACTTAGGCAGGTACAATAGCAACATTTAAAAAAATATTTGGATAGGTACATGGATGGGAAGGGTTTAGAGGGATCTGGATCAAATGCAGCAATTGGAACCAGCTGAGTAGGCACTATAGTCAGCATGGACCGAAGGGCCTGTTTCCACGTTGTATTACACTGTCACTCTAATTCAAAATTCACAATCTGTCACAGCGGAATTTGAACCTGGGCTCCCAGATCATTATTGGGGAATCACTAGATTAATACTCTAGTAATAATACCACTAGGCCATTGTGACACACTCTCATGGTCACACTCACATCTGCAACATTACTCCAAATATCTCAAAGCATGCTAAAGAGGACATGGTCTCTACCTTAATGGTAGGAGTAAGACAGATGAGTTCAGGGCATGTATTGACAGGTAGAATTAAGGTGTTATTGCTATCACAGAGAAATGGCAGAGAGATGGCCAGGAATGACAATTCAACATTCCATTGCATAGGATCTTCAGGCAGGACAGGAGAGGATGTAAAAGAGGAGGTGATGTCGTATTATTCATTAAAGAGGGATGATATCTTGGACGGGTCTTCAAATGAGGCTTTGTAAGTAGAGTTTAGGAATTAAAAAGGGCAGTAGAACATAGAACATAGAAGAATACAGCGCAGTACAGGCCCTTTGGCCCTCGATGTTGCGCCGATCCAAGCCCACCTAACCTATACTAACCCACTATCCTCCATATGCCTATCCAATGCCCGCTTAAATGCCCATAAAGAGGGAGAGTCCACCACTGCTACTGGCAGGGCATTCCATGAACTTACGACTCGCTGAGTGAAGAACCTACCCCTAACTTCAGTCCTATATCTACCACCCTTAATTTAAAGTTATGCCCCCTTGTAATACCCGACTCCATACGCGGGAAAAGGTTCACACTGTCAACCCTATCTAACCCCCTAATCATCTTGTACACCTCAATCAAGTCACCCCTAAACCTTCTTTTCTCTAATGAAAACAGCCCCAAGTGTCTCAGTCTTTCCTCATACGATCTTCCTTCCATACCAGGCAACATCCTGGTAAACCTCCTCTGCACCCGTTCCAGTGCCTCCACATCCTTCCTATAGTATGGCGACCAAAACTGCACACAATATTCCAGATGCGGCCGCACCAGAGTCTTATACAACTGCATCATGACCTCAGGACTCCGGAACTCAATTCCTCTACCAATAAAAGCCAGTACGCCATATGCCTTCCTCACCGCACTATTTACCTGGGTGACTCCCAGTAGTCACACTGCTGGGAGTTGAGACTGTGGTGCTGGAAAAGCACAGCCGGTCAGGCACTGTCTGAGGAGCAGGAAAATCGATGTTTCGAGCATAAGCCCTTAATCAGGAATGAGGCTGTGCTTTTCCATCACTACACTCTCGACTCTGATCTCCAGCATCTGCAGTCCTCACTTTCTCCCATACCACTGGGAGTGTATTATAAGCCCCCAAACAATCAGCAGTCAACTGTAGATATGTTCTATGTTTAGAAGTGGCAGATTTTTTGAAATGTATTCAGGAAAGTTTTTTATACCAACATATAGATGGTCCACCAAAGAACAGTGTAACGCTGGACCAAATTCTGGGAATGAATCCAGGCAGTGAGAGAGCATTTCAATGATAGCAGCAACAACACTGTTATGGAAAAGTAACAAGATGGTATGGAAAAGGGGGTTTTGAATGGGGGAAGGCAGATTTTATTAAAATAAAAAAGGATCTGGCCAAAGTGAATAGCCCCTTGAATGTAAATCTACAGCTGAACAGTGGGAAGTTTTTGAAAAGGTACTGGACAGAGATCAGGCCCAATATGTTCCCTTCAAGGTGAAATGTAGGAGCAACAAGTCCAGAGAATCTTGGGTGTCTCAGAATGTTAGGACTGGATAAAAAGTAAGAGAGCGGCTTTTGACAGATGCAAAGGGAGGCTATAGTGACCTATTGAAAGTGCAAGAGGAAGCTTAAGAAAGCAATTAGGAGTGCAAGGAGGACGCATGATAAGACTTTAGTGGGTAAGATTAGGGAGAGTCCCAAAATAACCTACAAGTACACCATGGGCAAGAGAATAACAAGCAAAAAAAAGGGTCTATTAGGGACCAAGGGGGGAATCTGTGTGTGGAGCTGGAGAACATTGGGAGAGAACTAATCCAGCACTTCACATCTGCCTTCACGTGAGCAGATTGACATCAGAAATGAGGAGTCAGTGAAGGTTTGGATTAGGCTTAAAGTGGACAAATCCCCAGGACTGGATGAGTTGTATCTCAGAATGCTGTGGGAGATGAGGGAGGAAATTACAGAGGCTCTGACTCAAGTTTTTAATTCCTCCCTGGCCACAGGGGACTGGAGAATAGCTAATGTGGTTCCACTTCACAAGAAGGGCGGTAAGGATAAACCAGAGAATTACAGACTGGTGAGTCTCACATCAGTAATAGGGAAACTATTGGAGAAAATTCTGAAGAAGAATTAATCTCCAATTAGAGAACCGAGGCTTGATTGGGGTAGCAAGCATGGCTTTGTCAGAGGGAGGTCATGTCTCACAAATTTGGTGGAATTTTTTGAGGAGGGCACCATTTATATTGGAGGGTGGAGGTAGAAGGCTGTGTGTGTGACTGGAGCCCGGTGTGCAGTGGGATCAGCGCTGGGTCCCTTTTTGTGATATTCATAAATAATGGAGATGAGAATGTGGGGTGGTGGTGGTGATGGGGGTGGGGGGTTGATAAGTCAGTTTGAGGATGACATGAAGGTCTTAAGTTACAGGTGGATATCAACGGATTGGTCAGGTGGGCATTTAATTGACAGATGGAATTTTATCAGTCATGGCACAGTCAGGCACAGTCAGGCACAGTCGTGGCACAGTCATGGCACAGTCGTGGCACAGTCATGGCACAGTCATGGCACAGTCGTGGCACAGTCAGGCACAGTCGTGGCACAGTCGTGGCACAGTCATGGCACAGTCGTGGCACAGTCCTGGCACAGTCGTGGCACAGTCATGGCACAGTCGTGGCACAGTCAGGCACAGTCGTGGCACAGTCGTGGCACAGTCAGGCACAGTCGTGGCACAGTCGTGGCACAGTCAGGCACAGTCAGGCACAGTCGTGGCACAGTCGTGGCACAGTCGTGGCACAGTCAGGCACAGTCATGGCACAGATTATATGAGCAGGGATATTATGTTGGAGTTGTACAGAACTTTGGGGAGGACCCAGCTGGAGGACTGTGTGTAGTTCTGGTGTCCACTCTATAGGAAGGATGTGCTTTCAATGAATGGGAGTATAGAGGAGATTCACCAGGATGTTGCCTGGAAATGGAGCAGGTTAGCGATGAAGTGAGGCTGGATAAACTCTGGTTATTAACTTTGGAGCAGAGAAGGCCAAGGGGGACCTGATAGAGGTGTATAAGATCATGAGGGGCATGGACATGATGGGTAGAAAGCAGCTGTTCTCCTTAGTTGAAGAATAGAACAATGGCATACACTTTGTAGATGAAAGGCAGGAGGTGATTTGAAGAAAAGCTTTTTACCCAGAGGGTGGTCGGTTTCTGGAATGCACTGGCTGGGAGGTGGCTAGTTGAGGTGGGAACCTCACAATCTTTAAGAAGTACTTGGACGGGCAACTGACATGTCATAACATTCAGGGCTGTGGAGAAGTGTAGAAAAGTGGGACTAGTGTAGAATTAGAGCAGTTTTGCTCACTTCAGATATGATGGGTTGAAAGGCCCCTTTTGTATTGTATGATTCTATGGGGGCAGGTCCTGATGGGAATACAGACACAGGAGGAGCCACTTTTATAAATTCATTCATGAGATGTGGATCACACTGGTTGGGCAAACACTTACTGGCCTTTCCTAGTTGTTCATGACGAACTCTCGTATTGGACCACTGTGGGCCACAAGCTGTAGTTTGACCTACAACGTCATTTGGGTAGGAATTCTAGGAATTATGTTTCTGGTCTGGTTCAGTTTCTGTAATAAGATCAGGAGCTGATGGCCCTGGGGGAACTCAAACTGTTTGTCACTGAGCAGGTTATTGCTGAGCAGGTGCAGCTTGATAGCTCTGTTGATGGAACCTTCCATCACTTTACTGATGATCGAGAGTAGACTGATGGGGCAGTAATTGACCGGGTTGAATTTGTCCTGCTTTTTTATGTACAGGATATACCTGGGCAATTTTCTACATTGTCAGGTAAATGCCAGTGTTGTAACTGTACTGGAAGAGCTTGGCCAGGTGAGCCGCAACTTTTGGAGTACAAGGTCTTCAGTGCTATTGCGGAATGTTATCAGGGCCCATAGCCTTGTCAGTATTCAAAGCCTCCAACTGTTTCTTAATATCACGTGGAGTGAATCAAATTGGCTGAAGACTGGTATCTCTGATGCTGGGGACCACTGGAGGAGGCTGAGATGGATCATCCACTCGCCACTTCTGGCTGAAGATTGCTGCGAAAGCTTCAGCCTTATCTTTTGCACTAATGTGCTGGGCTCTTCCATCATTGAGGGTGGGGTATTGGTGGAGCCTCTTCCTCCAGTGAGTTGTTTAATTGTCCACCAACATTCACGACTGGAATTGTTGAGACTGCAGAGCTTAGATCTGATCCGTCGGTTGTAGGATTCCTTAGCTCCATCTATCACTTGCTGTTTACACAAGTAGTCTTGTTTGGTGGCTTCACCAGGTTGACACCTCATCTTTAGGTTTGCCTGGTGTTGCTCCTGGCATGCCCTCCTGTACTCACCATCGATGCCCTGGATTGATGGTAATGGTCGTGTGGGACAGATGCCGGGCCATGAGGATGCAGATTGTGCTGGAGTACAATTCTGCTGCTGTTAATGGCCCTCAGTATCTCATGGATGCCCAGTCTTGAATTGCTAGATTGGTTTGAAGTCTATCCCATTTAGCATGGTGATAGTGACGTACAACACAATGGAGGTTATTCTCAATGTGAAGACGGGACTGTGTGTTGGTCACTCTTACTGACACTGGCATGGACAGATGCATCTGCAGTAGTTCCCTCCATATAGGAGTCATCCTTCAGGATTAGATGATTGCACATCACTCCGCTTTATAAGAGGGAAAAAGACGAAAATCAGGGAATTGCAGACCAGTTAGCCTACATTTATGGCGGGGAACGTGTTGGAGTTTATAATCAAAGATGGCATAACTGAACAACTTGAAAATTTTTAATTAATCAGGAACAGTTGTCATGGAATCATGACAAGTAGGTCATGCTAACAAACCTCATTAAAGTTTTTGAAGAGGTGACTAAGGTAGTGGACCTGGGCATGTCAATGGATGTTGTTATATGGACTTTCAAGAGGCGTTTAATAAGTTCTCATAAAGTCCCACATAAGAGACTGTTAATTAAGGTTGGTGTTCATGGAACTGAGGACACGGTTGAGAAATTGGATAAGTGGCAGGCAACAGAAAGTAAGGATAATGGGTAGGTGCTCAAACTGCCAGAATGTGACCATTGGTGTCCCACAGGATCTATGTTAGGGTTTGAATTGTTGACATTATTTATTAACAATTTGGATAATGGCATAGAAAGTCATGTATCCAAATTTGCTGAGGACAAAATGTTAGTCAGTATTTTAGACAGTGAAGATGATAGCATAAAATTACAAAGGGCTGTTGATAGACTGAGTAAATCGGTAAAACTGTGGCAGATGGAGTTCAATGTAAGCAAATGTGAGGTTTTTAATTTTGACTGAGAAAAGGGTAGATTAGGGCACTTTCTCGACAGTATTGAGTTAAATACAGTGGATGTCCAGAGAAACTTGACAGTTCAGGTGCATGGATATTTAAAATGCCACAAACAGGTGTAGAAAGTAATCAAGAAAATGAATGGAAAACCGCCTTTTATATCGAGAGGATATATCGAGAGTGCAAGAATGCACTCATTATGCTGCAGCTATACAAAACTCTGGTGAGACCCCTCTTGGAGAACTCTGAGCAGATCTGAGCTCCACACTTCAGGAAGGATATACTGATCTTGGAAGGAGTACAACATAGGTTTACAAGAATGGTACCTAGACTTCAGGGGTTAAGTTATGAGGTGAGATTATACGAATTAGGCCTGCTTTCTCTAGAATTTCAAAGGATAAGGACTGATCTCATTGAAGTCCTCAAGATATTAACAGGAAAAGACAGGGTCAATAGAGGTAATCTATTTCCGCTGCTTGGGGATCTTGGAACAAAGGAGCATAGTTTGAGAATTAGGGTCAGAGCATTGAAGAGAGATGTTAGGAAGGATTTCCACAAACAAAGAGTGGGTGAGATTTGTAAATGACAGTGGATGCAAGATCAATTGTTAATTTTAAATCTGAGATAGATATATTTTTATTAAGCAATGATATTAAGGGACAAAAACAAAGATTGCTGGAAAAACTCAGCATGACTGCAGCATCTGTGGAGAGAAATTGGAGTTAACATTTCAGGTCCAGTGACCCTTCCTCAGAACTAGGGGGGATATGGGCCAAAGGCAGTAAAATGGAGTTAAACCACAGATTAGCCATGATCTCATTAAATGGCAGAACATGCTTGAGAGGCTGATTGGTCTATTCCTGTTCCTATGCTCCGACATTCCTACATTAATGAGGATGAGGTGAAATATGTTCTTCCTTCTTGTTGGCTCCCTCACCACCTGCTGCAGACATTAAAGAAAAAAAATTGAATGTGGCAACAACTAGTGGTAAGTCAGAGGGTTGGAAAATTTTAAAAACCAACAAAAGATGACTAAAAAATAATAAAGAAGGAGAAAATAAACTTTGAGGCTAAATTTGTAAGTAATATCAAGCCAGACAGCAAGCGCTTCTTTAAATATATCAAAAGGTAAAGAGAGAGATCAAAGTGAATGTAGGGCGCTGAGACAATGAGGTTGGAGAAATAATAATGGGCAATAAACATTTCACATCAATCTTCACAGTGGATGACACAAATTTACTAAATAATCCAGGGGTAAAAGGAAGAGAAGAAACAACTATAATAACGATCACTGGAGAAAAAGGGCTCAGGAAACTATAGGGCAAAAGATCAATTAGTTGCCTGACCTGATAGAATGCATCTTCAGATTTTAAAGGCAGTAGCTATAGAGATAGTGTGTGCACTGGAGTAATCTTCCAGGGATCTTCAGATTCTGGATAAGGACAAGAGGATTGGAAAACTGCCAATGTTACACCTTTCTTTAAAAAGGGAAATGGGCATAAACAGGTAATTATTGGCAGGTTAGCTTAACATCTGTAATTAAGAAAATGTTAGATCTGTTTTAAACTCTGCGATAGCAGAGCCTTTTAGAATGCATCATATGATGAAGCAGAGTCATGTCTTCATGAAGGGAAAAATCATAACTGACAAATCTATTAGAACTCTTTCAGGAGGTAACAAGCAGGGTAGATAAAGGGGAAGCAGTGGGTGTCATGTATTTGGATTTTCAGGTGTTTGATAAGGTACCATACATTAAGTTACATAATAAGATAAGAGTTCATAGTGTTGAAAGTGATATTTTAATATGGATAGGGGACTGGCTGACTAACAGAAGGCAGAGAATTAGAATAAGGAGGTTGTTTTCATTATGGAGTGCCACAGGGCTCAGTGCTAGGGCCACAATTATTTACAATAAATATTAAAGACATGGATGAGGAAAGCGACGGCACCATAGCCAAGTTTGCACATGACACAAAAATGGCTGGGCAAGCAAGTGGTGAGAATGACTCAGAATATACAGAGGGATGGAGAGATGTTAGGTAAGTGTTCAAAAACATGCCAAATGCAATATAACATGGGGAAATGTAATGTTCTGCATTTTGGCAGGAACAATAGAGGAGATGAATATTATTTTAATTATGAAAGATTTCAGAAAGCTACAGAACAGAGGGATTCGAAGTCCTTGTCTATGAATCACTGAAGCACCCACCTTCAGTGAGTTATCGGGAAGGCAAATGGAATGTTGGCCTTTATTTCAAGGGAATGGAGTATAAAAGTAGGGAGGTTTTGCTAAAACTATACAAGGCACTAGTCAGCCCACAGCCGGAATACTGTGAACAGCTTTGGGCCCCGTGTCTAAGGAAAAATAAACTGGCTTATTGATTGAATCTGTGGATTCACCATACATCAAGAGCATTTCTGAACTGACAGCCAGACTATTGCGACCACTAGGACTCATAACAGCACACAAACCAACAGCCACTCTCAGACAACAACTCACCAGGACGAAGGATCCGATACCCAGCATGAGCAAAACCAATGTAGTGTACAAAATCCCATGCAAGGACTGCACAGAACACTACATAGGACAAACAGGAAGACAGCTAATGATCCGCATCCATGAACACCAACTAGCCACGAAACGACACGACCAGCTGTCCTTAGTAGCCACACACGCAGATGACAAGCAACATGAATTCGACTGGGACAACACTACTATTATAGGGCAAGCCAAACAGAGAACAGCCAGGGAATTCCTAGAGGCATGGCACTCATCCACAGATTCAATCAATAAGCACATCGACCTGGACCCAATATACCGGCCACTGCAGCGGACAGCTGGAACTGACAACCGGAAGCGGCAGATTCAAACCACTACAAATGCCGAAGGAAACATCACAGAAACGCTTCACAGGAGGCTCCCAAGCACTGAGGATGTCACCTAGACAGGGGACGAAACGTCTGCAACACAAATTCCCAGCTCGGCGAACAGAACCACAACATGGAGAGACTGTTCGTGAAAGAGGTTGAGTAGATTGAACCTGTACTCATCAGATTGTAGAAGACAAGAGGTGACTTTATTGAAACATAGAAGATTCTTAGGGGACTTGACACAGGAGATGCAGAAAGGCTGTTTCCCCTTGTGGGAATGTCTGGGATCAGAGGGAATCATCTCAGAGTAAGGAGTTGCTCATTTAAGATCCAGATAAGGAAGAATCCCTTCACTGAGAAGTTTGTGAATCTGTGGAATTCTGTAGGAGCTGGTCATTAAGTATATTATTAAGTATATTAAGTATATTTGAGGCTGAGATAGAGAGATTTTTAATCAGTAAGAGGGGAACTGAGGGTTATGGGAGAAAGGCAGGAAAGTAGAGTTGAGGATTATCAGATCAGCTTTGATCTTATTGAATGGTGGAACAGACCTGATGGGCCAAATGGCCTACTCCTGCTCTTGTTTCTTTACGGTTATATGATGTTATGACACTGTAAGCACACCACAAACACTTTTTCAATCTTACCAATGATCTCATATTGCACACATCCGTTCTCCCCCGCATCCTTATCTGTTGCCTTCATTGTGAAGAGTGGGACTCGCTCCTGGTTTTCTGGAACTTGCAGCTCGTACACATCCTTCTCAAACATAGGCTTGTTGTCATTCTCATCTTCAATCTTGATGGAAACTGTCACCGTGGCAACATTGGGGGGGCTCCCACTATCTTTAGCATAAACTACAAAAAACAGTCTATTAGTAAACAGAAGCAACGAGGTAGAGAATGAGAGATAAAGAAGGTGAGAGAGACTGTAATAGAGAAATGGAGAGAGAGAGAGAGAGAGAGAGCGTATGAATGAGTGTGGGATAACGATAGGCACAGTATTGAAAAGGGGAGAACAAGAAAGGGGACAGTGAGACAGCCAGAGAGAGGGAGACAAAAAGACAGAGGCAGCAAGTGTTCACAGGAATGCTTCCTGAGATGACAAGCTTGTCCTATGAAGGGAGTCAAAACAATTTGCAAGTTTAGATAAATGAGAGGCAACCTCAGTGAAACATTAAAAATTCTTAAGAGGCTTGACAAGGAGATTGCTTCCCCAAACTGGGAATCTAAAACAGAGAGCTCAGTGTAAAGATTAAGGACTGAGATGTTGAGGAATGTCTTCAATCAGAAGGCTGTGAATCTCAAGAATTTTCTACCCTAGAAAGGTGGGCAGTCTACCTTGGACAGACAGAGGTCTGGTATCAGGAATGAGGGAGGGATACAAGGAACAAGCAGGAAAACCAATCTAGACAGAGAGAGTGCGTGGGAGAGAGAGCACGCAGGAGGCACAGCATGTGGGAGAGAGAGAGAGAGCGCACGGGAGAGAAAGTGAGAGAGCACATAGGAGAGACAGAGCACACAGGAGAGAGAGCACACAGGAGAGAGAGAGCACACAGGAGAGAGAGAGCACACAGGAGAGAGAGAGCGCACGGGAGAGAGAGAGCGCACGGGAGAGAGAGAACACACAGGAGAGACAGAGTACACAGGAGAGAGAGAGCACACGGGAGAGAGAGAGAGAGAGAGCACACAGGAGAGAGAGAGCGCACGGGAGGGAGAGAGAGAGCGCATGGGAGAGAGAGAACACACAGGAGAGACAGAGCACACAGGAGAGAGAGCGCACGGGAGAGAGAGAGACAGAGCACACAGGAGAGAGAGAGCGCACAGGAGAGAGAGACAGAGCACACAGGAGAGAGAGCGCACGGGAGAGAGAGACAGAGCATACAGGAGAGAGAGAGAGAGACAGAGCACACAGGAGAGAGAGAGACAGAGCACGCAGGAGAGAGAGAGCGCACGGGAGAGAAAGAGACAGAGCACACAGGAGAGAGAGAGAGACAGAGCACACAGGAGAGAGACCGCATGGGAGAGAGAGAGACAGAACACACAGGAGAGAGAGAGAGTGCATGGGAGAGAAAGAGAGAGAGCACACAGGAGAGAGAGTGCACGGGAGAGAGAGAGAGACAGAGCACACAGGAGAGAGACCGCATGGGAGAGAGAGAGACAGAACACACAGGAGAGAGAGAGAGTGCATGGGAGAGAAAGAGAGAGAGCACACAGGAGAGAGAGCGCACGGGAGAGAGAGAGAGACCGAGCACACAGGAGAGAGAGAGACAGAGCACACAGGAGAGAGCGAGAGCGCACAGGAGAGAGAGAGCGCACGGGAGAGAAAGAGAGAGAGAGCACACAGGAGAGAGAGAGCGCACGGGAGAGAGAGAGAGCACACAGGAGAGAGAGAGAGAGAGCGCACGGGAGAGAGAGAAAGAGCGCACGGGAGAGAGAGAGACAGAGCACACAGGAGAGAGAGAGCACACGAGTGAGAGAGGGGAAGAGTATGCGGGAGAAAGACAGAGCACGCGGGTGAGAGAGAGAACACGCAGGAGAGAGAGAGTATGCGGGAGAGAGAGAGCACACGAGTGAGAGAGAGAGAGAGGGCACGCAGGAGAGAGAGAGAGCACACGGGAGAGAGAGAGCACATGGGAGAGAGAGAGAGGGCACACGAGTGAGAGCGAGAGAGAGAGCATGTGGGAGAGAGAGAGAGAGCACGTGGGAGAGAGAGAGCACACGGGAGAGAGAGAGAGAGCACGTGGGGGAGAGAGAGAGAGAGCGCACGGGAGAGAGAGAGGGCACACGGGAGAGAGAGAGAGAACGTGGGGGAGAGAGAGCGCACGGGAGAGAGAGAGGGCACACGGGAGAGAGAGAGAGCGCACGGGAGAGAGAGAGAGAGAGAGCACATGGGAGAGAGAGAGAGCACATGGGAGAGAGAGAGCA
Organism: Chiloscyllium plagiosum; assembly: GCF_037043375.1. Taxonomy (NCBI): domain Eukaryota; kingdom Metazoa; phylum Chordata; class Chondrichthyes; order Orectolobiformes; family Hemiscylliidae; genus Chiloscyllium; species Chiloscyllium plagiosum. The sequence goes on from NW_028270144.1 coordinate 133,865,749, forward strand.
CACGGGAGAGAGAGAGCACACGGGTGAGAGACAGCACGCGCGAGAGAGAGAGCATGCAGGAGAGAGAGAGCACAGAGGAGAGAGAGGACAAAGAAAACAAGAAAGAGAGAGAATGAGAGGAGAGAGAGAAAAAAAGTGACAGAGGAGAAGAGAGAGGAGGGAGAGAGACATAGAGGTGGGAAGAGGAGAGAGAATGGTTTGGAGCTCTCTCGTAGAGTTACTGGTCACTTACCTGTAAGTTGGTAGTGATCCTGTTGCTCTCTGTCTAAGGATCGGCTGGTTGTTATGACACCGGTCACTGGGTCAATGGAGAAGCTGTCATCCACCAGCCCTCCATACCTCAGGAGACCATTTAAACCTACAGAGAAAGAAAACACAGCTCAGACTGACAAAGATCAACATTAGAATGGACACAATGGACAAGGTTTACAAAAATAAACATGGAACTGAGTCCCCATCACCCAACCTTCAATCTGTGCCCTCTCGTCACTTTTCCCATCATCCTTCCTGTCATCAACTCCATCATCCACTCCATCCTTAATGGCTACTGCCCAACTGCTCTGCCATCCATCGCTATAAAGTGTTTCAAGGGGTTAGTAAAGGCACACACCAACCCACTCCTCCAAGATTGCCTTGATCCACCACAATTTGCTTACCGTCATAATAGGTCCACAGTAGATACCATCTCCCAAGGTCCTAAACCCATCCCTGGAACATCTGGATACAAGGACACCTTCATCAGACTCCTATTTATTGACTTTAGTTCCAGCATCAACCCCATAATTCTAGCGAAACCCATCTCCAAATTCTGTGACTTAGGACTTTGCTCCCCACCTCTGCAACTAGATCTTCAACTTCCTGACCCACAGACCGCAATCAGTAAGGATAGGCCATAACATCTCCTCCACAATAATCCACAACACCTGTACCCCCGCGAGGCTGTGTATTCAGCCCCATACTATATTTCTTTTACACTTATGACTGTACAGCTAAATTCAGCTCTAATTCCATTTACAAATTTGCTGATGACACCACAGTAGTGGATTAGATCTCAAACAATGATGAGACAGAGTACAGGAAAGAGGTAGACAGCTTAGTGGCATGGTGTAAAGTCAACAATCTCTCCCTCAAAGTCAGCAAAATAAAGGAGCTGGTCATCAACATCATGAAGTGGAGCGGTGTACACTCCTCTATCTGTAACATGTGTGCTGAGGTAGAGATGGTCGAGAGCTTCAAGTTCCTTGGACTAAATATCACCAACAATCTATCCTGGTCCATCCACATCAAAACTACAGTCAAGAAAGCACATCAATGCCACTACTGCCTCAAATTCCAGAGGAACTTCAGCATATTGACAATGACTCAACAATTGTTATGGATGTACCATCCAGCTTGGTATGATAACTGCTTCTCCAAAGAATGCAAGAAATTACAGAGAGTCATGAACACAGCCCAGTCCATCCCACAAACCAACCTACCATCCATTGGCTCTGTGTACACTTCCTGCTGCCTCAGAAAAACGGCCAACGTCATTAAAGAACCCTCCCCACCCCAGTTATACTCTCTTTCATCTGGCAGAAGACATAAAGGTTTGAAAATACCTAACAGAGTCAAGAATTGCTTCCTCCCAGCTGTTATCAGACTTATGAATGGACCTCTTATACATTAGAGTTGGGCTTTCTCTGCACCTTCTCTGTAGCTGTAACACTATATTCTGCATTCTGTTCTATTACCCTGATGTACTTAGGTAAGGAATGACTTGTCTCGATAGCATGCAATACAATACTTTTTAACATGTGACAATAATAAACCAAATCAAATCAACCTCTCTGTCATCCACTCTGTCACCATTAACCCCCTGACCCTCACTCATGCCCGGCTTGACTGCTGATGTATGCAGTGGCTGCTTGGTTACCTTGGTCTCTGTCGGTGGCGTGTATCTTAATGACCTGGGTGCCAGCTGCTTGATTCTCCAGGACACTGGCTTCGTAAAGTTTCTTATCAAATGTTGGTACCTCATCGTTGACATCAATCAACTGAATGTGGAGCAGCTGGATGGCTGAACGCCGGAATGTTCCATGATCTGAGGCCTCAATCGTCAGGTTAATCCAACTCTGCTCTTCGCAATCCAGCTCTTTCACAATGGACAAAGCCCCTGCAGTCAAACAGAAGGGACTATTACTGACCAATCACATTGCTCCCAGGAATACTGCAGGTCAAGGGTTAGGGGTCAGGGTTCCTGGGAATGTATTATTGACATCTGGGATATTGAAGAGTGGGGACAAATGGGGAGATGTCAGTGTGACTGAGAGTTAATGGCAATTGTTGGTGAGTCTCCACATCCTGTAGAACCTGCAACAGTTACTGCAGCTTGAGCTTTGGCTCCGGAATCTACCCACAGCAAATGGACTTTAGTGGTTCAGGGAGGCAGCTAGGGATGGACAATAAATGCTGGCCAATAGCAATGAGGGAGGAGGGTCTCAGCTGTATGGCTGTGGGGGGCACAAATAAGACAAGAGCCATAGTGACAGCAGATTTGACAGTTACAGCAACACAAAGCTGTTTCTGCAGCCACAGACCATAGTATGGTGTGTTGCCTCCTGGTTCCAGCTACAGAGCGCCCTGAAGGTGATTACATGGAGGTTGTGATACACGTCGGTATCAATGATATCGGCATAAAGATGGATATGGTCCTGCAATCAGAATCTGGGGAGCAAGTAGGATCTCAAATGTAGTAATCTCTAGATCACTTTGAGTGCCTTGTGCAGGAAATGCAGGAATACGAGGGTAAGGCAAATGAATATGTGGCTGGAAAGGGTGCAGGAGGAAAGACTTCCAGTTCCTGGGAGAGCTGGGACTGGCTCAGGGGAAGATGGCACCTGTACAAGCCAGGCAGGTTACACCTGAATACAGCTGAGAGTGAGGTGCTTTCAGAACCGGTGCTTGTGCTACAGGAGGGGGTTTAAATGAGGTGAGGGCACTGTAATCAGGAGAGAGAGGAAAGGAGTAATACCAGGTGCTCAAAATAGAGGGCAGATAGCACTAGACCTGAGAGCAGTGAGTTAACCACCTGTAGCAGGATGTGCTCACTGAATAAGACAGGAGGCACTACCAGACCTGGCTTTTGGGAATGAAGTGGATTGAGTGGATCAGGATTAGAGAAAGAAGTTAGATTTGAGAAAAGGTGAGAGGGGAAAGATTTAAAAGGGACCTAAAGGGCAACTTTTTCACGCAGAGGGTGGTGTGCGTATGGAACGAGCTGCCAGAGGAAGTAGTGGAGGCCGGTTACTACATTTAAAAGGCATCTGGATAGGACTATGAAGAGGAAGAGTTTGGAGTGGCCAAGTGCTAGCAAATGGGACTAGATTAGGTTGGGATATCTGGTTGACATGGATGAGATGGATTGAAGGGTGTGTTTCAATGCTGCACATCTCTATGACTCGATTACTCTAAAAGCAGAAAGAGAAGTAGTAGAAAAGTAGAACACAAGAATATAAGACAGACCAGAATCAGCAGAATCAATGAGCTCTTGGAATGCACATCCCATTGACAACTAACCTGATGGCTGGAACACACAAACGTAGGTCAATGGGTATGAGTGAATTGTCAGAGATGTAGCTGAGATTGGCAACTGTATATCTAATACTTTCTACGTTTAGGAGAGAGAAATGAACAGGAAAAGGAAGTGAGGTAACACTTCTCATGTGGACAACATCAGGACATGATTGAGGGACCATAGCCCATGGAGGAGCACTTAACAAGAAGGACCATAGAGCTGAATACATTTTCTCTATTTATTCATCTTTCTGCCTTTTTATTCTATGTTTTGGGGTTTTTTTTGCGTTTTAAGATGGCGCTGGAGGGTGACGACATTATACAATACTTTTTACTGTATTTTGTAACAAAATATATGTGACAATAAATAAATCAAAACAAATCTTAACCACTTTATCCACTTGAGTTGCCAGTTATGGACTTGCACCCCATTATCCCCACAGTCCCCTCCAGACTGATCTCAAGACTGTGATTTTAGTCTTGACTCCGCCATCTGCAACTGGATCCTCAGCTTCCTGACCCACAGACTGCAATCAGTGAAGATAGACAACTGAATCTCCTCCACAATAACCCTCAACACTGGAGCCCCCAAGGATGCTTTCTCAGCCCCCTGCTGTACTCCCTGTGTTGCCAAATTCCGAAAGAACGCTATCTACAAGTTTGCTCAATGACACCAAATGGTAGGATGGCTATCAAACTATGCTGAGTCAGAAAACAGAAAAGAGATAGAGGGCTTGGTGACGTGGTACAATGAGAACAACCCCTCTCTCAACATCGGCAAAACTAAAAAACTGATCGTTAACTTCAGGAAAAAAGTAGGACACCCCCCCCCCTATCTACATCGACGGAGCTGAGGTGGAGAGGGTGGAGAGCAGCAAATTCCTCAGGGGGAGTTGAAGTGTTCAGCCATGGAGTTGGTGGGTGCAGGTGTCACAGAGATGTTCTCTGAAACGATCCCCAAGTTGGCACCCTATGTCCCCGATGTAGAGGAGACCACGTCGGGTGTAACGGATACAGTAGATGACACTGGTAGAGATCCAGGTAAATTTGTAACAGATGTGGAAGGATCCCTTGGGGCCTTGGACGGAGGTGAGGGGAGTGATGTGGGCGCAGGTTTTGCACTTCCTGCGGTGGCAGGGGAAGGTACCTGGAGTGGGGTGTAATCTGGTGGTGGGGGGAGTGGATCTGACAAGGGAGTTGTGGAGGGAATGGTCTCGCCAGAACGTTGACAGGGGTGGGGAGGGAAATATATCCCTGGTGGTGGGGTCTGTTTGTAGGTGGCAGAAGTGGCAGAGGATGATGCTGCCTGGCCGAAGTGGTCCTCACCCTTAACAACTTCTCCTTCCAATCCTCCCACTTCCTCCAGATGAAAGGGGTAGCCATGGGCACCCGTATGGGCCCCAGCTCTGCCTGTCTCTTTGTCGGCTACGTGGAACAGTCCATCTTCCGTAGTTACACCGGCACCACTCCCCACACCTTCCTCCACTACACTGATGACTGCATCAGCGCCACCTCGTGCTCCCATGAGGACGTTGAACAGTTCATCAACTTCATCAACACATTCCACCCCGACCTTAAATTCACCTGGACCATCTCTGACACCTCCCTCCCCTTCCTAGACCTCTCCATCTCCATTAATGGTGACCGACTCAACACGGCCATCTACTACAAACCCACCAACTCCCACAGCTACCTGGACTACACTCCCTCCCACCTTACCTCCTGTAAAACTGCCATCTCGTATTCCCAATTCCTCAGCTTCCACTGCATCTGTTCCCAGGATGACTAATTCTGCCTTAGAAGGGCATGTGCCTGAAACGTCGAATCTTCTGTTCCCTAGATGCTGCCTGACCTGCTGTGCTGTTCCAGCAATAAAGTTTCAGCTTTGATCTCCAGCGTCTGCAGACCTCACTTTCTCCTCCTAATTCTGCCTTAGAACATCACAGATGGCCTCCTTCTTCCAAGATCGCAATTTACCTTCCCACATGATTGATGATGCCCTCCAGCGCATCTCCTCCACTTCCTGCACCTCTGCCCTCAAATCCCATCCCTCCAACGCAACAAGGACAGAATCCCCCTGGTCCTCACCTTCCATCCACCAACCTCTGTATACATCACATCATGTTCTGCCACTTCCGCCACCTACAAACAGACCCCACCACTAGGGATATACTTCCCTCCCCACCCCTATCAGCGTTCCGGAGAGATCATTCCCTCCACAACTCCCTTGTCAGATCCACTCCCCCCACCAGACTACAGTTATCCATACTGTTCAGTAACAACGTTGATAATAGCATAAACAGTCAAATATCCAAATTGCTGATGACACAAAATTGGGCTGCTTTGTAAACTGTTGACGACAGCATGAAATTACAGCAGGATATTGATAGATTAGACAAATGGGCAGAGCTGTGGCTGATGGATTTTTGTATTAGCAAGTGTGAGATTATCCATTTCAGACCAAGAAAGGGTCGATCAGAGTATTTTTCAGAAGCACAAAGTTAAATGCAGTGGATATCCAATCCGATTTTGGAGTTCAGCTGCATATCTCTTTAAAATGCCATGGAACAGATGCAGAAAATAATAAAGAAAACTAATGGAATTCTGGGCCTTCACATCTAAAAGGCTGGAATATAGCAATTCAAACATTATAAAGCAGTTATACAAAACCCTGGTCAGACCTCACTCAGAGTACTATGGGCAGACCGGGGCACCACTCCTGAGGATGGATAGATTGGTTCTGGAGGGAGTTCAGCGCAGGTTTACAAGAATGATACCTGGACTTCAGGGGTTAGGTTATGAGGAGAGATTAGAAAAATGAGGCATGGCTTCTCTTGAATTTAGAAGGTTGAAGGTTGATCTAATCAAGGTCTTCAGGATATTACCAGGAAGAGACAGGCTTAATTTAGATAAACTATTTCCACTGGTTGAAGATTCTAGAACCTGATTTTGAGTCAGGTTATTCGGGAGATTTGTTCAAAAGCACTTCAATATACAAACAGCAAAAGAACAGAAGAGAAGTGCTGTACAGGAACAGGCCCTTCGGCCGTCTAGGCCTGTGCTGATCATCTTACCTCAACTAAACTAAAAAACAAACCTTCTGTCCTTGTTTGGTCCATATCCCTCTATTCCCTCCCTATTCATATAACCATCCAGATGCCTCTTAAATGTCACCAATGTGCCTGCTTCCATCACCTCTTCTGGCAATGTGTTCCAGACTCCTCCCACTCTCTGCATGAAAAACTTCCCTAGCACATCTCCCTTAAACTTTTCCCCTCTCACCTTGAACCTGTGCCCTCTTGTAATTGAAACTCCAATTCTGGGAAAAAAGCCATTGACTCTCCACCCTGTCAATGCCTCTCATAATTTTGTAGCCATCTGTCAGGTCTCCTTTCTCCAGTGAAAACAATCCCAGTCTTTTTAACCTTTCCTTATAGCCAATCTGGTCCTTGAGACAGACAACAACCTGATGAAACTTCTCTGCACTCTCTCCAAAGCTTCCACGTCCTTCTGGTAGTAATACCCCAAATGCAGCCTAACAAGAATATTATATCACTGCAACATGGTTCGCCAACTCCTGTACTCCATGCCCCGGCTGATGAAGGCAAAGATAGCCACCTGTGTTCCCACTTTTAGGAACTGTGGACCTGCATGCTCAGATCTGTCTGTGTGTTAATGTTCCTCAGGGTTCTGCCATTTACAGTATAATTCACACCTAAATTAAAGAGTCATGGAGGTTTGGAATTCTCTTCCTTAAAGAGTGGTCAATGTTCATTTAATTGTTAAATTTAAATCTGAGATAGACAAATGTTTATTAAACAAAGGATATGGGCCCAAGACAGGCATAAAACATGGCCACAGATCAGCCATGATGTTATTGAATTGCAGGACAGGCTTGAGGGGTTGAATGTCCTACTAGACCATAAGACCATAAGACATTGGAGCAAACATTAGGCCGTTCAGCCCATCAAGTCTGCTCCACTCCATTCAATCATGACTGATAGGTTTCTCAATTCCATTCTCCTGCTTTCTCCCTATAACCCTTGATCTCCTTGATACACAAGAACCTATTTATCTCAGTCCTAAATATAATCAATGGCCTGGCCTCCACAGCTTCTGTGGCAATGAATTCCACAGGTTCACCACTCTCTGGCTGAAGTAGTTTCTCCTTATCTCCGTTCTAAAGGGTCTTCCCTTTACTCGAAGGCTGTTCCCTCGAGTCCTAGTCTCCAATGGAAACGTCTTCCCAACATTCAAGCTGTCCAGGCCATTCATATTCTGTAAGTTTCAATTAGATCCCCCCCCCTCATCCTTCTAAAATCCATCGAGTATAGACCTAGAGTCCTCAAACGTTCCTCATATGTTAAAATTTTCATTCCTGGGACCATTCTCATGAACCTCCTCTGAACATGCTGCAGGGCCATAACTCATGTTCCGATTTTCCTAATTCAGAGGTGACAGAAAGCAAAAGAGAAAAATATAAATAGAGGAAATGATAACTGGACCATGACAGGAAAGGATAGAAAGTATAAACCTTAGTGCAAGCCAGTAAATAAGATGAGAATTTACAAAGAGTAAAAGGATTAAACTAAAGGCTCTGTATCTGAATGCAGTCAGCAATGGATGCACTGAGAGTGTAAATACAGATGAAAATATAGAGTCCAAGTAGAAACAAACTTACAAACAAAATAAATGAATAGGCCAATGGCTGATCTGATTTTAACCTCAACTCTACATTCCTGAAAACCTCCAATCATCTTTCAGGCCCTCAGTAATGAAGAGTCTCATGTTGTGGAATAGAAACAGACCATTTGGCTCTTTGATAATCCCTTTCTAAACTAATTTGACCTAACTAAATCTCACTCTCCTACCCACCCCTATAATCCTTTAATAATCTTTTCTGAAAATAAACAACTATGTAAATTCATCTGATGGGCCTGCACAGAGGTGTCATTATAGGAGCAGGTGCAACCTGAATTAAAATCTCCTGGCTCAGAAATAAATTCACTCCCAACGTGTCACAACAGCCTCAAATGAATAAGTACAATCTGATAGCAATTACAGAGACATGGCTCAATATTGGGGTAGCAGGTTCACTTGAGGATTTCAAATTAAATGAGATGATAATGTGAAGAGGGAATGTGCAGGGCCATGGGGAGAAGGCAGGGGAATGGTTTAAGGTGAATTACTCATCCAGTCAGTGGGACATGATGGGCCGAATGGCATCCTCCTGTGACAATTCTGTGAATGATAGTGTAGTTTGATGTAAATTGAAGGCCATTAGAGGTAATTGGGGTTACTGAAAGGGCATCAGGCATCATTGGTGATCTCTCTGAAAGATGGTCCTCAACTACTTACCTGTTGTTGGATTGAGTCGTAACTTGTTAGCCCCCAATCCAGATTTGATCCGGTAACTGAGCCTGCTGTTCTCTCCCAGGTCAGCATCCTGGGCAACGATGTAAGAGATGATATTACTAATGGGCTGGTCCTCCATGACCTGGAGCACTGATGGAGACAGGAACTGGGGCTCATTGTCATTTTCATCAGTCACAAAAACACGGACTGTTACAGCTGAGGATTTCCGCTGGGATCTCTCCACTGTTTGGTCCATGGCTTGTACCACCAGCAGGAAGAATGGAGTGGTCTCCCGGTCAATAACTGCTGCTGCTGTCAGTGTTCCGGTCATGGAGTCAATGTGGAGGAAGTTCCCAGGGGGTGTTTGCTGGAGGAGAGTGTATTGGACCTGGCTGTTGGGACCACTTCCATCTTTATCAACTGCCTGGAAGGTGTAGATGGAGGTACCAACTGCTGCATTCTCATTGATGACTAGAGTGATGGGGTCCTCAGCAAACTGTGGTGCATATTCATTGCGATCCTCAATATTGATGTCGACGATGGCGAGAGTGCTATGGGGGAGAGCTGTACTCAGGTCATCAACTGCAATCTCCAGTTGGTAATGTGATCCCAATTCGTAATCCAGCTCCTGGGCCAAGTAAATTTTACCTGTGAATCTGTCCACAACAAATCTCCCATCCACGTCTGTTCCACCCACCAGGGTATATGTCACCTGCCCATTGGCACGACTCGATTGATCCTGGGAGACCACTGAACCAATGATAGAGCCTGGGGCCTTCCCTTCCATAGAACTGAAGGTAAATGAGTTGCTGCCAGACTGAGGCAGGCTGTTGGCTGAGCTCAGTACCTAAAGGGTGAAACACATTGGGGTTAGGAGATAACCACTGCAGGGCAATTAGATAAACCTGTGACAGGACACTGTGCTAATGGAGTGAGGTGAGACCCTGGGAAAGGAGCAAGCTCATCTTCTGCAGGGACACAAATCACTGGAGTAGGACTTCTTTCCCACCCCCTGCCTCCAGACCTGAACACCTGAACACATCCTTCCCTAACCCCTGAAGTAAATGTGAAGTTATTCGCTTTGGGAGGAAGGCAGATTATTATCTGAATGGCTATAAACTGAGAGAGATGAAAGTGCAACAAGACCTGAGTGTCCTCTACACCAGTCACTGAAGGTAAGCACTGCAGGTGCAGCAGGAGGTGAAGAAGGCAAATGGTATTTTGGCCTTCACAGCGAGAGGATTCAAGTAATGGAGCAGGGATGCCTTTCTGCAACTGCATTATCGCTGGAGTCTGGATTGTTAATCCAAAGACCCAGATAATGTCCTGGGGACCTGGGTTGAATCCCACCATGGCAGATGGTGGAATTTGAACCCACAGCAATGTGGTTGACTCTTAACTGCAGTCTGGGCAATTAGGGAGGGGCAATAAATGCTGGCCCAGCCAGCGATGCCCATATCCTGAGAATGAATAAAAGAAACAGTTGGCCTTGTTTGGAATCATCTGTGTGTTCCTGCCTAAGATCTGGTTCATACATCAACAGTGAACATTCTGGATGCTGAAACAATTCATTTTCACACCAACTGGGAAAAGTATGTTCACCTGGACACGGATAGCGAGCGACGTGGTCTGGGGTGGATGCCCACGGTCACTGGCCAGAGCTGTCAACTCGTACTCATGTCTCTCGAGCCTGTACAACACTGTGGCTGTCCGGAGTTCACCAGAGGTTGGGTGAAGAGAGAAAAGCTGGGCCCAGGGTCCTAGAGACAGAGAGAGAGAGACAGAGAGGGAGATGAATTAACATGATATAGGAACATCAGAAGCTTGCTTTCCATGATGGAGAGAGAGACATCACATTCCCCTTCAAGTAACAAAGAATCAAGATGGGTCACGCTGCCCTTTCAGGATGTGCCATTTGATTGGATTATGGTTTTTCTGTATCTTGGTATGTTTTACCCTCACATCAAAAAATTATAGAAACCAGAGAAGTGTGTTACAGCACATTCAACCCATTGTTTATGTGCTGGCTAAATAAATTAGCTGCCCATTCTCACTTTCTAGCACAGCTCCATAACAGGCTCCAGTTCTTCAGGGACTGATCCAAACTCCTTTTAAATGAGTTGAGGGTTTCTGCGTCAACCACCAAACTGAGCAATTAATTTCAGACATTTACCATTCTCTGGGGGAAGAATACATTCCTTGTGTCTTTTCTAATTCTTCCACCAATCATCCAAAGGATTCTGGGTATTCCAACATGGAGGATGGGAAAACATTGTGGCTGTAAGAGCTGTTCCTTTTTTGAGGTATTTTAGGTGTCGGAGCTGATTTCCTTAAATTCCAGGCGCAGTTATTATTGTTTTATAAGGAGTTGCATTGTTTTGGAACTTTGAGGAAACAAATCAAAATAACAGCACTTTAAAAAGGAGGACGAGAGACCAAGGTAGAGATCACATGGTCAGTGAGGGAGAGAGAGAAAGTAACCTACACTGCTGTCTGACCCAGCAGTGAATCTGCACAGTTACTGCCTTTGCTGTTTGAGTTCAAGTATCTCTGGACATCAGAGTGCGCCTGGGAAAAATGAACAAACAGCGAAATTCACAGCTGACCTTTGAGAACCTGTGTAAGAGAGTTCACAGCACAGAAACAGATGAAAGCATAGTTTTTACCGGTAAACTTGCTTTTTTTGTGTAAATCTACAATAGTGACTAGAGGAGTCCTTTTTGGTTATATGTTTTACTGAGAACTGTCTCCTGATTAAAATGTAAAATTATAAAACATAGGTCCTAAGCTAGCCTGAGCAGTAAGACTATGGTATTTTCTGGGTCCAGAGATTGTTAAAACGCAAAGAAGGCCTTTAATAGAGTGATGCATTCTTCCTGTCAGATGTGGGAGTTTACGGAGGGTTTTCATGTTACTGATGATTATGTCTGCAGAAAGTGTCTTTGGTTATGAATCTTATTGGATCACATGAATCAGTTGGAGCAGCAGAGGCAATGAGAAATTTACAGGAGCTAGGAGGTGTGATGGATAGTGGTTATAGGAAGGGAGACAAATGCAGATGCAGTCAGGTAGATGGGTTACCTCCAGGAAAGCTAAGAGAGGGAGGCAGGTGGTGCAGGAGTCTTCTGTGGCTATCCCCATCTCAAGCAAGTACGCTGTTTTGGAAAATTTAGGGGGTGATGGACTCTCAGGGGACTGTAGCACAAACAGCCAAGTTTCTGATATCAAGATAGGCTCTAATGTAATGAGGAATTTGTCGGGTTCCAAGCGATCGATTGTGGTAGAGGACTCTCTAGTCAGAGGCACAGACAGATGTTTCTGTGGCCAACGAGACATCAGAATGGTGTGTTGTTTCCCTGGTGCCAGGATCAAGGATGTCTCGGAGAGAGTGCAAAATGTTTTCAAAGAGAGAGAGTTAGGCAGGAATTAAAGGAGATCCTCAAAAGTAATTATATCTGGATTACTCCCGGTGCTACGAGATAGCGAGAGCAGGAATAGGAGGGTAGAACAGATGAATGCATGGCTGAGGAGCTGGTATATTGGAGAAGGATTCACATTTTTGGATCAATGGAATCTCTTCTGGGATAGAAATGACCTGTACAAGAAGGACGGATTGCATCTGAATTGGAAGGGGACTAATATAATGGCAGGGAGATTTGCTATAGCCGCTTGGGAGGATTTAAACTAGTAAGGTGGGGGTGGGGAAGCCCAGGGAGATAGTGAGGAAAGAGATCAATCTGAGACTGGTACAGTTGGGAAAAAGAACAAGTCAAACAGTCAGAGCATGCAGGGACAAAGCAGAGAATGAAGTAATTTAAACTGCATTTATTTCAATGCAAGAGGCCCAACAGGGAAAGCAGATGAGCTCAGAGCATGGTTAGGAACATGGGACTGGGATATCATAGCAATTACAGGAATATGGCTCAGGGATGGGCAGGACTGGCAGCTTAATGTTTCAGGAGACAAATGCAGAGAAAGTGAGGACTGCAGATGCTGGAGATCAGAGCTGAAAAACGTGTTGCTGGAAAAGCGCAGCAGGTCAGGCAGCATCAAAGGAGCAGGAGGAATCATTCCTGAAGAAGGGCTTATGCCCGAAATGTCGATTCTCCTGCTCCTTTGATGCTGCCTGACCTGCTGTGCTTTTCCAGCAACACATTTTTCAGCTCAGGATACAAATGCTACAGGAAGGATAGAAGGGGAGGCAAGAGAGGAGGGGGAGTGGCATTATTTGATAAGGGACAACACTATGTTATACTTAGGGAGGATAGGTCCAGGGAAGTTATTTGGGTAGAATTGAGAAATACGAAAGGGATGATCGCCATATTAGGATTGTACTATAGACCCCCCCCAGTAGTCAGCAGGAAATTGAGAAACAAATTTGTAAGGAGATCTCAGTTATCTGTAAGAATATTAGGGTGGTTATGGTGGGGGATTTAAAGTTTCCAAACATAGAGTGGGACTGCCATAGTGTTAAGTGTTTAGATGGAGAGGAATTTGTTAAGTGTGTACAATACAATTTTCTGATTCAGTATGTGATGTACCTACTCGAGAAGGTGCAAAGCTTGGCCAACTCTTGGGAAATAAGGCAGGGCAGGTGACTGAGGTGTCAGTGGGGGAGCACTTGGGGGCCAGCGACCATAATTCTATTAGGTTGAAAATAGTGATGGAAAAGGATAGACCAGATCTAAAAGTTAAAGTTCTAAATTGGAGGAAGGCTAATTTTGACGGTATTAGGCAAGAACTTTCAAAAGCTGATTGGAGGCAGATGTTCGCAGGTAAAGGGACGGCTGGAAAATGAAACAGAGTATGTTCCTATTAGGGCAAAAGGCAAGGCTGGGTAGGTGTAGGGAATGCTGGATGACTGAAGAAATTGAGGTTTTGGTTAAGAAGAAGAAAGAAGCATATATCAGGTATCAACAGCAGAGATCGAATGGGGCGGCACGGTGGCTCAGTGGTTAACACTGCTGCCTCACAGCACCAGGGATCCGGGTTCAATTCCAGCCTCGGGCGACTGTCTGTGTGGAGTTTGCACGTTCTCCCCATGTTTGTGTTGGTTTCCTCCCACAGTCCAAAGATGTGCAGGTCAGGTGAATTGGCCAAACTAAATTGCCCATAATGTTAGGTGCATTAGTCAGAGGGAAATGGGTCTGGGTGGGTTACTCTTCTGAGGGTCGGTGTGGACTGGTTGGGCTGAAGGGCCTGTTTCCACACTGTAGGGAGTCTAATCTAATCCTTAGAAGAGTATAAAGGCAGTAGAAGTATACTTAAGAGGGAAATCAGGAGGGTAATAAGGGGACATAAGATAGCTTTGGCAAGTAAGGTTAAGGAGAGTCTAAAGAGTTTTTACAAATACATTAAGGACAAAAGGGTAACTAGGGAGAAAATATCCCTCAAAGAACAGCAAGGCAGTCTTTGTGTGGAGCCACAGGAGATGTGGGAGATTATTTTGCACAGTGTTTTCTATGAGAAGGGCATGGAAGATATCGAATGTGGAGAAATAGCTGGTGACATCTTGAAAACGTACATATTACAGAGGAGGAGGTGCGTGATGTCTTAAAACGAATAAAAGTGGATAAATCTGCAGGACCTGATCAGAACTCTGTGGGAAGTTAGAGAAGAGGTTGTTGGGCCCCAGCAATATTTGTATCAACGATAGTCACATGTGATATGCCAGAAGACTGGAGGTTGGCTAATGTGGTGCCTCTGTTTAATAAAGATTGAAAGGAAAAGCCAGGAAACTAAGAATGGTGAGTCTGACATCAGTAGTGGGCAAATTTCATAGAATCCCTACAGTGTGAATGTAGGCCATTTGGCCCATCAAGTCCACACTGACCCTCCAAAGAGTATCCTGCCCCCTACCTCTGCATTCCCATGGCTAAACCCACCTAGCCTACACACTATGGGTAATTTAGCATGGCCAATCTACTTAGCCTACACATCTTTGGACTAGGGGACGAAACCAGAATACCAGGTGGAAATCCACGCAGACACAGTGAGAATGTGCAAACTCCACACAGACAGTTGTCAACAAGTTGTTGGAAGGAATCCTGAGGGACAGAATTTATATGTATTTGGAAGGGCAAGGACTGATTAAGGAGAGTCAACATGGCTATGTGTGTGGGAAATCATGTCTCAAGAACTTGATTGAGGTTTTTGAAGGAGTAACAAAGAGGATTGATGAGGGCAGAGCGGTGGACATGATCCATATAGACTTCAGTAAGGCGTTCAACAAACTTCCTCATGGGAGACTGGTTAGCAAGGTTATATCTTATGGAATACAGGGAGAACTAGCCATTTGGATACAGAATTGGCTCAAAGGTAGAAGACAGAGGGCGGTGGTGGTGGATGGTTGCTTTTCAGACTGGAGGCCTGTGACCAGTGGAGTGTCACAAGGATCGGTGCTGAGTGCACTACTTTTCAGCATTTATATAAATTATTTGGATGTGAACATTGGAGGTATAGTTAGTAAGTTTGGAGATGACACCAAAATTGGAGGTGTAGTGGACAGTGAAGAGGGTTACCTTAGAGTACAACAGGATCTTGACCAGATGGGCCAATGGGCTGAGAAGTGGCAGATGGAGTTTAATTTAGATAAATGTGAGGTGCTGCATTTTGGGAAAGCAAATCTTAGCAGGACTTATACATTTAATGGTAAGGTCCTAGGGAGTGTTGCTGAACAAAGAGACCTTGGAGTGCAGGTTCATAGCTCCTTAAAAGTGGAGTTGCAGATAGATAGGATAGTGAAGAAGGCGTTTGGTATGCTCTCCTTTATTGGTCAGAGTATTAAGTACAGCAGTTGGGAGGTCATGTTGTGGTTGTACAGGACATTGGTTAGGCCACTATTGGAATATTGTGTGCAATTCTGGTCTCCTTCCTGCCAGAAGGATGTTGTGAAACTTGAAAGGGTTCAGAAAAGACTTACAAGGATGTTGCTAGGGTTGGAGGATTTGAGCTATAGGGAGAGGCTGAACAGGCTGGGGCTGTTTTCTCTGGAACATCGGAGGCTGAGGGGTAATCGTGAGGGGTGTGGATAAGGTAAATAGACAAAGTGTTTTCCCTGAGTGGGTGAGGAGAGGGGGGGAGGGGGGTCCACAATTGGAGGGAATAGGTTTAGGGTGAGAGAAGAAAGATTTAAAAGGGACCTAAGGGACAACGTTTTCACGCAGAGGATGGTGTGTGTATGGAATGAGCTGCCAGAGGAAGTGATGGAGGCTGGTACAATTGCAATGTTTAAAAGGCATCTGGAAGGGTATATGTATGGGAAGGGTTTGGAGGGATATGGGCCAGGTGCTGGCAGGTTGGACTAGATTGGGTTGGGATATCTGGTTGGCATGGATGGGTTGGACCGAAGGATCTGTTTCCATGCTGTACAGCTCTGTGTCCCCTGATAATTTTCCTCTGTTAATTCTATGTAAGCTCCTCATTATATTGTACACCTCAATTTAAGCCATCCCTGAGACTCCTCTGTTCTAAGGAAAATAACCCGAGTTTCTCCAAGCTTTCCTCATAGCGACAGTGTTTAAGTCCTGACATCATTCTTGTAAAACTCCTCTGGACTCTCTCCAGACTAATTCCATCTTTCCTGAAAGGGGTTGTGACCAGAACTGTACACAGAACTCCAGCTTTGGCTGAGCCAATGTCTTATATAGTTCCAACACTTAATCCCTGCTGTTGGATTCAAACATTCCTTATGCCTTCTTTACCACCGTATCAACCTGTCCTTATTTTCCCCAGGGCCCTGGGGAGATGGATTTTCACTTCCTCTCTCCCTCTCAGTACACTCCCGTTTATTGTATATTCCCTTGCTGTGTATGACCTCTCCAAATGCTTAACCTCACAGTTAACTCTGAACTGAATTCCATTTGCTACTTTTCCACCCCTCTATCAAACCATTGACATCATCACCCTCTTCACTATCAATGATCCTGCCAATTTTTATATCATCTTCAAATTTCAAAAGCATGCCTCTCGCAGTCAACTTTAAATTGTTAATGAATCCCACAACCAGCAGGGATGCAACATGGTGGAACGTCTCCTGTGGAACTTTTGTACAAACATCTTTCCAAACACACACACCCACAAAAACTCACCAAACACACCCACACAAACTCACCAAACACACCCACACAAACACACCAAACACACCAACACAAACACAAACACACCAAATACACCAACACAAACACACCAACACAAACACACCACACACACCAACACAAACACACCAAATACACCAACACAAACACACCAAACACACCAACACAAACACACCAAACACACCAACACAAACACACCAAACACACCAACACAAACACACCAAATACACCAACACAAACACACCAAACACACCAACACAAACACACCAAACACACCAACACAAACGCACCAACACAAACCAACACAAACACACCAAACACACCAACACAAACACACCAAACACACCAACACAAACACACGCACCAAACATCCCAACACACACACACCAAACACACGCACACAAACACACCCACACAAAGACACCAACACAAACACACCCACACAAACACATCAAACACACCCACACAAAAACACCAAACACACCCACACAAACACATCAAACACACCCACACAAACACACCAAACACACCCACACAAACACACCAAAAACACCAACACAAATACACCAAACACACCCACACAAACACACACACCAAACACACCAACACACACACCAAACACACCAACACAAACACACACACACACCAAACACACCAACACAAACACACACACCAAACACACCAACACAAACACACACACCAAACACACCAACACAAACACACCAATACAAACACACACACCAAACACACCAACACACACACACCAACACACACACCAACACAAACACACCAGCACAAACACACCAACACAAAGACAACACACCAACACACACAGAACAAACACACCAACACAAACACACCAAATACACCTACACAAACAACCAACACACACACACCAGGTGCACCAACACAACTACACCAAACACACAAAACACACAAACACACACACCAACACACCAACACAAACGCACCAAACACACCAACACAAACGCACCAAACACACCAATACCAACACACCAACACACACACACACACCAACACAAACATACCAAACACACCAACGCAAACACACCAACACCAACACACACACACCAACACAAACACACCAAACACACCAACACACCAACAAAAACACACCAACAAACACACTAGCACAAACACCCCAACACAAACACACCAAACATCCCAACACAAACACACCAACACACCCCAACACAAACACACCAACACACCCCAACACAAACGCACCAACACAAACACACCAATGCACCAACACAAACACACCAACACAAATGCACCAAACACACCAACACAAAGACAACACACCAACACACACAGAACAAACACACCAATACAAACACATCAACACAAACACACCAAACACACCAACACAAACACACCAACACAAACACACCAGATACACCTACACAAACAACCAACACACACACCAAATGCACCAACACAACCACACCAACACAAACACACCAAACACACCGACACAAACACACACACCAAACACACCAACAAAAACACACCAAAAAAAACACACAAAACACACCAACACAAACATACCAACACAAGCACAGCAACACAAACACAGCAACACAAACACACCAACACATCAACACAAACACACCAAACACACCAACACAAAAACACCAAACACACCCACCAACACAAACACACCAAACACACCAACACAAACACACCAGCACAAACACATTAACACAAACACACCAAACACACCCACACAAACACACCAACACAAAGACAACATACCAACACAAACACAACAAACTCACCAACACAAACACACCAGCACAAACACACCAGCACAAACACACCAAACACACCAGCACAAACACACCAGCACAAACACACCAAACACACCAGCACAAACACACCAGCACAAACACACCAAACACACCAACACAAACACACCAGCACAAACACACCAAACACACCAGCACAAACACACCAGCACAAACACACCAACACAAACACACCAACACAAAGACCACACACCAACACACACAGAACAAACACACCAACACAAACACACCAACACAAACACACCAGCACAAACACACCAAACACACCAGCACAAACACACCAGCACAAACACACCAGCACAAACACACCAGCACAAACACACCAAACACACCAACACAAACACACCAACACAAAGACAACACACCAACACACACAGAACAAACACACCAAATACACCTACACAAACAACCAACACACACATACCAAACGCACCAACACAACCACACCAACACAAACACACCAAACACACCAACACAAACACACTGAACACACCAACACAAACACACCAAATACACCTACACAAACAACCAACACACACCAAATGCACCAACACAACCACACCAACACAAACACACCAAACACACCGACG